>NC_081296.1:8181818-8484848 GCF_030435805.1 Mustela lutreola | reverse complement strand
CGGGCTCCCTGCTCAGCCGAGACCCTGCTTCTCCCTCTCCCTGTGTTGGCCGCTCCCCTTGCTTGTGCTCTCTCTCACTTGCTCTGTCAAATAAATAAATAAAATCTTTAAGGGAAAAAAAAAGTCACAAGTAGAGCCTCCCTGAAGGCACACTTGCCAGAGATGGGCGCAGCCATGGGAGGCAAAGCAGCAGAGGCTTGGGGCGCCTGGGTGGCTCAGTCAGTGCAGCACGCAACTCCTGATCTCAAGGTTGTGAGTTCCAGCCCCCCACTGGGCATGGAACCTACTTTAAAAAAATAAAATAAAAACCACCAACAATGGGGCACCTGCGTGGCTCAGTGGGTTAAAGCCTCTGCCTTCGGCTCAGGTCATGATCCCAGGGTCCTGAGCCCATGTTGGGCTCTCTTCTCAGCAGGGAGCCTGCATCCCTTCCTCTCTCCCTGCCTGCCTCTCTGCCTACCTGTGATCTCTGTCTGTCAAATAAATAAATAAAATCTTAAAAAGAAAAAAAAAACACCAACAATTACAAAATCATGAAAAATTTACAAAAAAAAAAAAAAAAAGACACTGCTCAGGCAGGGTTTCTAAAAATATATTAATTGGTGACCAAGGTTTTAAAATCAGGTGATTTCAAACAACAGTAACAACAAATAACCAATTAATAAATGGGTAAAGGACTTGAATAGGTATTTATTAAAAAATGTATATAAATGGGGGGCGCCTGGGTGGCTCAGTGGGTTGAGGCTCTGCCTTCAGCTTGGGTCATGATCTCAAGGTCTTGGGATCGAATCCCACATTGGGCTCTCTGCTCAACGGGGAACCTGCTTCTCCCTCTCTCTCTCTGCTTGCCTCTCTGCCTACTTGTGATCTCTCTCTGTCAAATAAATAAATAAAATATTTTTTTAAATGATATATCAATGGCCAATAAGCATATGAAAAGTCACCCCACAGCACTAATCATGAGGGAAATACAAATGAAAATCACAATGAGATACCACCTCACACCCACAAGGATGGCTACTATCAAAAAACACAAACTAACTTAACAAACCTCCCCCAAACAAAACAACAGGTGCTGGTGAGGATGTGGAGAAACCAGAATCCTGTGTAAGACAGCTGGTGAGAATGGAAATGTTGCAGCCACTACGGAAAACAGTATGATGGTTCCTCAAAAAATTAAAGATAGAAAAAAAAAATTAAGGATAGAATGGCCATATTGTCCAGGGGTCCCCGGGGGACTCAGTGGGTTAAGCATCCAACTCTTGATTTCAGCTCAGGTCATGATCTCAGGGTGGGGAGATGGAGTTGGGGGTGGGGGGTACTTGGGCTCTGCTCTGGGCGTGAAGCCTGCGTGGCATTCTCTCTCTCCCTTTCCCTCTGCCCTTCCCCCCTTAAAAAAAAAAAAAAAAGAAAGAAAAGAACTGCCACACTGTCTAGCAATCCCACTTCTAGATATATATCCAAAATAATTAAAAGCAGGGTCTTAAAGAGATATTTGTACACTCATGTCCATAGCAGAATTATTCACAACAGCCAAGAGGCAGAAGCAACTCAAGTGTCTGTCAAGGAAGGAACGGATGAACAAAATGTGACAGGAACCTTGGAGAGAAGACGACTCTGGAAACAAATCCTCTGGAAACAAATCCAGGAAGGTTAAGAGAAATGTCCCTCCAAACGTTAAACAATGTTCCTAATTCCAAGTTTCTCCAAGACTGGGGTCCCCACCACTCAAATATGAATGGACTTGCTCGGAAGCTAAAAAAGGCAGTGCTGCCAAGGTTTCTGACAGCGATGAATGGGATCTGGAGCTAAGTCAACAGCTTTTGCTGCTCAAGTTCTTTAGGTTCAAATTCCACAAAGTCCGTTTCCCCCGGGATGGCCGGCAGACTCAACATGTGAATACTTACACAGACAGACAGCACCGCTACATCCCAAACACTTTCAATCCAGCTGCAAGTAACATACGTAAGAGGAAACTTAATAGCAATTAGAAGCAGTAATAAATACGCAAGGAATTAATAACCATACTGCCTATGCTTTCCCCAATTCCTGTATTTTACTCAGAAGGTCAACAAATTTCAAATGGACTTTTTTTTTTTAGGATTTTATTTGACAGAGATCACAAGCAGGCAGAGGCGGGCAGAGAGAGAGAGGAGGAAGCAGGCTCCCCCCTGAGCAGAGCTCAATGTGGGGCTCATCCCAGGACCCTGGGATCGCGACCTAAGTGGAAGGCAGTGGACTATTTTTTAAATGAGTATATAGAGAACGGACTATTCAGCCGTAAAAATTAAGAAAATGCTGACACAAGCTATGACAGGGATAAACCTGGAGCACATTATGAGGACCAAAATAAGCTAGTCACTATATATTATTTATTTATTTATTTATTTTTACTTACAGGGGGTACCTAGAGTAGTCAAATTCATAGAAACAGAAAGTGGCACGGAGACTGCCAGGAGCTGGGGGGAGGAGGGGGTGGGGCCTTGTTGTTTAACGGGTACAGTTTCAGTTTTGCAAGATTACAGAGCTCTGGGGATTGGCTGTACAACAACAATGTGAAAATATTTAACACTAGTGAACTGCACTCTTCAAAGCGGTCAAGATGGAGATTTTTGTTGTGTAGTTGTTTACCACGATACAAAATAAGAAATAAGATCTTTTTTAAGTTTTTAAAAATTTAAACCTGTGGGGGGGGTGTGGGAGGGAGAGACAACCCAGGAGATTTTACATAAAAATCCAGTCTCTTCTTCTTTTTTCTTTTTAAATATTTTATTTATTTATTTGAGAGAGAAAGAGAGCACAAGCAGGGGGAGTGGCAGAGGGAGAAGCAGGCACTCCTCAGGGAGCAGGGAGCCTGACCCAGCATTTCCAGGAACTCCTGGAATGTCACAAGCCAGAGGCAGACGCTCAACCCACTGAACCCCCCCAGGAGCCCCCCAGTCTCTTCCTGAAGCATAAGTGGCTTTCCCCACACGGAGCTGGCGCTCACCCACAGCTAGGATGGGCTGTGCAGGGGGCACAGCTTCTCCTTCATTCCAGGCCTATCACCTACTCTCCAAGGTCGTGTGCCCCAAGGCATCAGAGTTGGGAGACCCGGTGTGTGGTTCAGCCAATATGGCAGAGACACCCTAGCATCTGCCCCTCTCTGGGAGACAATGATGACAAGTAATCTGAAATCCAAGGAACAGAGCGCATGGGCCTCCCTGACAGCTTCCAAGGGCCAGCCTCCGTGCAATACTGCACGCTATCCTCTCGGCCAGAGTGCGGGATGGAATTACAGCAGCCACCGGCGGCCGGGAAGGCCAATTCTCCTCCCCATCTGGACCGCTAGCACCCAACACGAAGTAAGGATTTCAAAGCCTGTTCCCCAGGCTCAAGATCGGCCTGCCGCTCCAAACTCAAGGCTGAAGGTCTCTCTGTCCCGAGAGAGCCACCCGAAGAGTGAGTGCTTTACCACTTTCCCACCTTGGCTGTGGTCAGCAGAGAAGCTAAGATCAGCAAAGGTGAGGGGCTCTTCCTTCAAAATGCATCCGGAATCCAAGCCCTTCTCACCACCCCCCAGCGCTACTCCCCTCTTTTTTCTTTTCTCCAACTCTTGCCAGATTAGGACTACAAGCCTCCTACGAAGACCTTGCAGCCAGAGCACTCCTGTTTAATGTAAATCTTCTCAAAACCCTCCAAAACTTCCCCTTGCACTCAAAGTAAAGGTCAAAGCCTTCAGAAATGCAAGGCCCCCCATGAGGCCTGACCTAATCGGTCCCTAACCACCGGTCCTAACTCTGTGTCAGCCTCGGGCACTCCTCCCTCAAGCAAAGGTGGTCCCCTCCAGCATGGCCTTGGCACCTGACAACCAAATGGCTTTGTTTGCTTCCTTGCCTTAGGACTTGATTCAAGGTCTTTTCCCCGCCGTCCCATCCAAACTTTCTCGCACACCTGCCTGGCCGATTTGTTCCCCTCAGCTCGTGTTATTTACACCACACTAGCCAACTTTGGCCTTGTTTTACTGACTGTCCCCGCATCAGAATTTGGGCTCCCCAAGGGCAGAAATCTTTGCCTCTTACCCCTGGCTCTATCCCCAGCACCGTGCACCGCGCCTGACCCACAGGAGAACACAGTAGTTGTTGAAGTCACAAATGAAATGTCAAGTCACAGTCAATCTGGTCTGTCCTGCCCTTGCCTCCTGTTGGGATGAAATGCGCTCTACCCCCCTCCCCTCCAGTCCCCTCCCCCCATCCTGGAATGCACAGACACAGAGACTGAGGAATTCTCATCAGCAGACTGCACCAGACCATCACAAATGCAGTTAAATGCTCTACCACTGAGCTATACCCCAGCACCTAGACCATCACAAATGTACATGGATGCCATCTCTGCCAGGCAGTGGGTAACTTGCCCTGGAAAAGCTCATACTTTTACACTGTGTTAAAATATGCAATCCAGTGGCATTTTATATTCTTTTAAAGATTTTACTTATTTGAGAGAGAGAGAGACAATGAGTGGGGTGAAGGGCAGAGGGAGAAAGAGGTTCCCCACTGAACTGGGAGCCCGATGCTAGGCTGGATCCCAGGACCCTGAGATCATGACCTGACCCAAAGGCAGGTGCTTAACGGGCTGAGCCACCCAGGGGTCCCTGCACTGGCATTTTCAACATGCATTTCCATTAGTGTAAACCCCAGGACAGGTCACAGAGCCTGGCTTCCAGGAACCAGAGGGCAGTGTCCAGCACCTCGTACCCTGAATGGAACCAGCGCAACAGGCTTCAACCTCCCAGGGAGGATATGAGGGCTGGCCCCAGGCCTTCTGGAGGATGTTCCTCTAAACCTGCCATGCCTAAACATGCCCACCCAAAATACCTCTGATGGGGCAGCAGTGGTCCTACCTGCTGTGGTTGAAACCAGCTTCAGCAGAGAACACATAATAACTCCACCAGTGGGGGTGCCTGTGTGTCCCAGTGGGTTGGATAATTGCCTTTGGCTCAGGAGTCTGGGGATCGAGTCCCACATCAGGGTCTCCGCTCAGCAGGGAGTCTGCTTCTCCCTCTGACCCTCCCCCCTCTCCTGTTCTCTCTCTCAAATAAATAAAACTTAACAAAACAATAATAAAATCCCTCCACCGGTGGGTCTGCAGAACTTTGAACAATCATTAAGTGACTCCCTGAAATCTAGGAGTGCAGGCAAGTCACCAAGGTCTGAAAAGTTAAGAGGTGGGGTGAGAAAATCAAGAAGTTCCCAGGTGAGGAGTGGAGGTAAGGCAGGCCAGACAAGACCATTCTCCCCGTGAGTGCTTGGGCCGAGCCTACCCTCACTTTCCCAAAAGCCGAGAAAGCCAGCATATGGGAACCACCACCAGCAGTCGCTGGAGGCCTAGGAATTCCAAAACTAGAGCCATGCATGAATTACCAAGCAGCAAAGACACACGAGTGTTTTAGCCAAAAAAAATATATTCTTTCCTTGTACTCGAGGGGAATGCCAAATCATTCTGTCTCCTGCAGCGTTGCCAGGTAACAAACTAGCAGAAAGCCCAGTTGGAATCTCTTGTCCAACTCAAATACTACGTACTGGCCCCATTAATAAACCAACGGCTTGGGGACATCTGGAAAGACCTACGACTAAAAAAGCTTTCTTTCTTACCATCAGTGCAGGGGAGAAATAGGAAGAACCGGAGAATGTCTTTAACTCCCACTCTATTTTGCTAAAGTTGGTACCATATGGAAAACTCCGTTTTGAGGCCTGTGGCCACTTGGAATCTTGAGAATTGCAAGACAGACTACTTAGAGACAAATCCTAGAAATACAAAAGCAGAAATGCCCCTTTCTTCTTGGCAGGAGAAGGGGGGTGGGCCAGCGAGTCCCCCCTCCCCTCCTCAATTCTGGTCAGCTGCTCCCACACTTGTTAAAGATTACCCTACCCTAACAGTAAGGCCAAGCTGCCTGGGCCCCACTCCCTCTTCCTCACTGTCCTGGCTCACTCGGAGGGGGCTGCAGGCCAGGTCAGGAAAGGGGTTTCCGTGGCAACAGGCAAGGGACAGGGCCAAGGGACCCACATTCTCCCTGCCTTTTGTAGCTGGCAGTGGAGAGTCACAGTACTGGCCAATGCCCACATGCCACGAGGTTAGGGGTGGGGGGCAGCCGAGGCTGGTAATGGAGGTTCAGGCTAAATCCTGCTTATTCTGACCTGATTACTGTTTTCTCTCCTAAGCGGGACGTTAAGGGTGTCACAGAAGCAGTGAGGAACTATTCAGGAAAGTGGCATTTTTGGTGCCGCTGCCCAACCGCCCAGTTGCCCAGGCGGGAGAGAGGAGCGAGCCAAGGAGCAGTGCAGGGGCGTACTGGCGAGAAAAGGCAGGTCGGGCCGCGGAGAGGCTCCAGAGACCGGAGCGGAGCGGGGTGGGGGGTGGGGGTCACCAAACAATAAGGAAAATTAAAAGGACGCTCCTCCAGCTGTCGCGTGAAAGGCTCCAAAAATAGCGGCCGCGGGCCTGACAGTGAGGAGGGATTACCGAGCGCCCCGCTGCAAAGGAAGGGGAAGTGGATGCCTCCTCCCCGCCTTTGTCTGAGCCCGGCCCGCGCCGGGACCCTCGCTCTCACCGGAACACCGGGCCGGGTGCACCCGCCCCCTACTCGCTCGCCTGTCCCCCTCATGGGGACGCTGGGCAGGCAAGGCGGCAAAATACCCTCCGGGCCCGGGACCCCGCCCGTGCAGGGCCGCAGGACCCGCCGCGCCAGGGCCACCAGTTGCCACCGTCCTTCAAGTCCCCACCCCTGCGCCTGGCGCGGCCAGAGAGCCGGGGGCCGGGGAGCGCGTGGCCGCCCCCCGCTCTTTGTGTGTGTGCCAAGCCCGCCGTCCCCAGCCCAGCGATGGTCCCGACTCGGGCTCCCAGGTCTCCGCCCGGGAGGCCGCCACGTCGCGGTGCCGGGCGCGCGCCCCGCCCGGACCCTCCTCGTGGCACTCACAGTGGCGCCGCGGCTGCTCCTGCAAGTTGGGGCCCGTCGGGGCTGCCGACGCCCAGGCCGGCCCGGAGCCGGAGGCTCTGCAGAGCGAGCGTACGACCCGCAGGTAGCCAGCCATCCCGCCAAGCAGGCCAGACGCGAGCGCCGGTGCTGCCCCCGGCTGCCTGGCTGCGTGCAGCCCAGGCCCGTCCGGCGCCCAGGCGCGGGCAGGGGCGGGGCGGGGCTGCCGGAGGCCGCCACGCGATTGGGCCTCTTCGGGGAGGAGGCGGGGCCGGGGCCGGGCCGGGCCGGACTCCTCCGCCCCCCCGCCAACCGCGCACGAGCCGGACCCCGCCCCAGCGCCCAGCGCGCGCTTCCATTGGCGCCAAGGGGCTGCCGCGAGAGGCCGAAAGACCCACCGCGACCCGCGCGCTGGGGCGGGAGTCGAGGTCTTAGGGCACCTGTCAACGAGGCTAAACCCCTCTCTCCGGGATGCCCTATTTAAACCTGGGTGTCCGTTGCTGACAAATCAGCTTAAACCCCCAAAGTGAGCAAACGCCTGCGCCCTTCGCGTCGGCTGGGCTGAAACTCCTTGGCATGAACCAAGTGCGGGTTCCGCGTTCTTGGACTGAGGCCACGGGCACGTCGGCTCTCCTCAAGTTCGCGCTCGCGGATACTCCGGTCCCGTCCACGAGTTGTGCAGACTGACCCGAGTCAAGAGCTGAAATCTCTCCTCCTCTGCTTCTCACCAGAAGGTCAAGCTGCTAATCCTCGAAGTCCTTCAGCCCCGCCAGACTCTGTTTTCTCCCGTGCGAAATGGGAATTACCACAGTAGCGGGGCTGCCGGGAGAGGTGGGTGACATAACGCAAGGAAAAGTGTTGGGGCACACCCTCGGCTCCACGGTTGTGGTCGGTGCTTATCCCGATTTATCTGGAAGCGGTCAGGATCCACCCTGGCAAACAGTCCCATCTTTGCCTGTTGGCCTGCAGAAGACAATATGATTGGTTCTGTCACAGGCGACCCAAGTCTCATCGCCCCTGTTCTGGAAATGAGACACCAGCTGGGTCGGGTTTTATGTAGAAAAATCTGACCCCAGCCCCCGCTTTCCCCATCACACCAACTCCACATACTAGCAACCTCTTTTCTGCCCTGTGGCCCCAGCTCTCCCCTTCATTGCCTCACAGTCCGCATTGCCAGATGGAGCTGGGCCAAGAAAGCGACCTTGAATTTCTGACTTCAACACTTCCTTCTCCCTGTCCCAACCAGGCAGATCTACTGCTTTGGCCCTGAGATTGATTTTGGACACCCCTCCCCGCCCAAGTCTGAGGTCTCAAGTCAAAGGCCTGATCTTGGGCCAGCCTGTCCCAGAATAACTCATGATGCCTTTCACTCTGTTCCCAGTCCTCTTGTTCAAAACACAGTTGAAGACCTTGAGAGCCCCTGGTATTTGCCTTTTTGCCATCCCGGTATTATCAGGCACCTGGGCTTCTGTGTCCATACCTGTCAACAGGGAACGTGGACCCCCTGAAGATCCTTGTAGCCTGAACAGTGAGATTCGGTTATGGACGTCAGCTGCCCATACTACCACTTCTGAAATGGCCATGAAGAAATTGCTGCCCACCCCGAGGCACTCATCTATTCCTTTGTGTGGCAGACTAGGGTGTCAGAAGCCCTAGTGAGAGGCAGACCTGAAGCCTCGGGGTGTTCCAGAGTCAAACTGTCACCTGCAGAGAGGGTGGGGGCCCATGTATCCTTTGCAAATCCAGCAGTAGCCCAGGACAGTGAGACGAGGTCTTCTGATTAAACATCCTCTTGGGCGCCTGGGTGGCTCAGTGGGTTGAGCCGCTGCCTTCGACTCGGGTCATGATCTCAGGGTCCTGGGATCGAGTCCCACATCGGGCTCTCTGCTCGGCAGGGAGCCTGCTTCTCTCTCTCTCTCTCGCTCTCTCTCTCTCTCTCTGCCTGCCTCTCCATCTACTTGTGATTTCTCTCTGTCAAATAAAATAAATAAAAAATAAACATCCTCTTGCACCCTGCGTCCCTGGGTTCCCGCTCCATGCCAGCCCTCCCCATAAGGTGCCTGTTTGGTGACACAGCTCACATTTGCTCAAAGAGGTTAGGACACACACTCAAAGTCACAGAGCTGGGAAGCACCAGAACCCTAGCTCATACCCATATACCCGGCTCACAGTCTGTTACTCTTTTAAGAAAGAAGGAGCAAACAGAGTCCCTATTTACTGTTTGGAATTCCTGGCAGTGCCAGCTACTGGACCTGAAAGCCACTTTATAGAAAGATGGTGTGTAAAGGAAAAATGCCCAGATCCTCCAGTGTGGGGTCAGCAGAATCGGAAACCTCCCTCCCTCTCACAGACTGCCACAGGCCTGAAGCACAGCCCTGAGCAGTCACTCCCCAGCTAGCTCTGGACAGTAGCTCTCCTGTGGAAACTTCCACACTTCCATGTTTCTAATCAAACAAACGGCAATTAGTTACTGAATTGAGGTTTTCTGCAAGTTTCGCATGGAGGCACCAGACTCGGTCTCTACCCCTGGGGAGCCAGACACACAGCTGTGCCATCCCCACAAACCGGGCACAGGAAGAAAGTGTCCCAAGAGGAGCTTAAGTGGGGAGCAAAGCACCAAACACAAAATTACTTCTGGTGGGGGAGACCCTGGTTGGTTTAGGGCAGGACTGCACATCAGGCTGGCTCTTAAGGATATTTACCACCTGGGAGGAGCTTGAACAGGCTGTCTGTGAGAGGGAGGGACTTTAACTTCCCCCGGTGGACCCTCTAGAGCACTAGGTGCACAGTGTTTGTTGGCAGGGGTAACATCTGCAACAGCAGTGACAGCACGTTGGGGACCCGGGGATCGGTCCTGGGCCGCGGAGGTCCGAGTCCCTGAAGGAGGGCCAGGCCTCACCCAAGGTCCTGGCAGGACCCTCAAGACCGGAGGTGTTACAGAGATGGAATGGGCAGGAATCGCTGTGGGCAGGACTTGGGCTGGGGGAGGAGTCAGAGTGACTCAGACTTCCATCCCTGGGGCTGGAGGGATAGTCACGCCATTATTAGAATCAGAAAAGCAGAGAAGGCAGGGTATGTGGGGTGGGGGGGCGTGGGTGGGTATGTGTGTGTGTGTGTTGATAGCCAAGCTATTTATGGTCATTTCTTTCTTTCTTTCTTTTTAAAATATTTTATTTATTTGACACAGAGAGAGATAGCAAGAGAGGGAACACAAGCAGGGCGAGTGGGAGAGGGAGAAGCAGGCTCCCTGCTGAGCAGGGAGCCTGTCGTGAGGCTCCATCCCAGGACTCCAGCCAGGATCATGACCTGAGCTGAAGGCAGACGTGTAACGACTGAGCCACCCAGGTGCCCCTATTTATGGTCATTTCTAAACTGACGTCCCTGCCCGAAGTCTGTCCCTTCCCCTTCCCAGTCACACTGCCACAGGCCTGAAGCACAGCCCTGAGCAGTCACTCCCCAGCTAACTCTGGACAGTAGCTCTCCAGGCCCCATACAGTCAAGTCTGATGACTTGTAACATTTACCGACCTTCACCTCCTCACCATCCTTCTCTCCTACTATTTCCTCTCCCCCAAAACTCTAAATTTAGCCATTCCTCCAAGTAGTCCCTGACTCTGAGCCTTCGTACAGCCCATCCTTCCAGCAAGTCCCACACCCACCCCACCATCCCACCCCAAACTCCCCAACCCCCCACATCAGTCAAGCCCACCTTCTCAAGCCTGCTCTGGTGTTGAGGGGCACACAGCATTCATATACACCTAAGTCATCATGCAAGGTAAACAATCCTCCCCCCCAATAAAAGAGCACCATATACTACTTTATTTATTTATTTTTTTTTAAAGTAGGCAGAGAGGGAGGCAGAGAGAGAGGAAGCAGGCGCCCCGCTGAGCAGAGAGCCTGATGTGGGGCTCGATCCCGGGACCCTGAGATCACGACCTGAGCTGAAGGCAGAGGCTTTATTTACTTATTTATTTATTAAGATTTTATTTATTTATTTGCTAGACAGGGAGCACAAGTAGGCAGAGAGGCAGGCAGGGAGAGAGAGAGGAGGAAGCAGGCTCCCTGCTGAGCAGAAAGCCTGATGCGGGGCTCCATCCCAGGACCCTGAGACCATGACCTGAACGGAAGGCAGAGGCTTCAACCCACTGAGCCACCCAGGCGCCCCACCATATACTACTTTAATTTTAACTTTGTCAAAGAAATCTGCGGACAATAACAGGCAGGGTCCAGAAGCAAACTTGGAAGATTTTATTTATTTATTTTTTAAGATTTATTTATTTATTTGACAGAGAGAAAGAGAACACAAGCAGGGGGAGTGGAAGGAGAAGCAGGGTGCGGGGACCTCAAGCCACTGGGGGTGTCAGAGAGATGGATGTGTAAAGAGGCCATTTTAAAATTACCGTGGATGTGGTTGAAAGGAGTGTGGGCTAGTATCTCTCTGGAGGGTAACTGGGTAGCCTCCATCCTTTTATAAAATGCACATTCACGTTCATCCAGAAATTCCACTCTGAAAGACTGACACCATGGAAATACTCACCAGATTGTTTAGAGACATAAAAGAGCAAGTTATTCACTGCGACACTGTTTATACCAGGGGAAAATTACGAACGACTTTATGTCCAATGTCAGTTATACTAAGAATGAGGTAGACTTATATTTGCTGATGTGAAAAATTGTAATGTGATACATTAAGTGAAAATAAAATGTTGCGGGTACGCCTGGATGGCTCAGTCCATTAAGCTGCCTTCAAGCTCTGGTCACCATCCCAGGGTTCTGGGATCAATCCTGCATCAGGCTCCCTGCTCAGCGGGGAGCCTGCTTCTCTCTCTGCCTCTGCCTGCCACTCTGCCTGCTTGTGCTCTCTCTCTCTCTGACAAAAAAATAAATAAATAGATCTTAAAAAAAAAAATTAAGTTGCAGAGAACTACCCTATCAATATATACATACATATGTGTGAAAATCACATATATGTAAAAATTGAAAGCCACATAAAAAATCACATATATGAAAATTGTGAAATTGTGAAAAAATCACATATATGAAAAATTGAAGCCACATAAACGGGGGGTGGTGGTGAGGGGAGACTCAATTTCTACTATATACAATTCTGTGTTTGAATATTATATAATAAGCCCCTATTAGTTTTTTTTTTTTTTAAAGATTTTTATTTATTTATTTGACAGAGATTACAAGTAAGTGGAGAGGCAGGTAGAGAGAGAGGGGGGAAGCAGGCTCCCTGCTGAGCAGAGAGCCCGATGCGGGGCTCGATCCCAGGACCCTGGGATCATGACCTGAGCCGAAGGCAGAGGCTTTAACCCACTGAGCCACCCAGGCGCCCCGCCCCTATTAGTTTTATAACCAGAAAAAGAACAATCAAGATGCAGGTTTGTTTGTTTTTTTAAGATTTTATTTATTTATTTGACAGAGCTATCATAAGCAGGCAGAGGCGGGGGGGGGGGGGGGCCGGGTTCCCTGCCAAACAGAGAGCCCAATGGGGGGCTCGATCCAAAGACTCTGAGATCATGACCCCCGCCGAAGGCAGAGGCTTAACCCACTGAGCTACCCAGGCGTCCCAAGATGTAGACTTTTTATTTTTTTTTAAACAAATGCCCCAGTAAATGAGGTGTGGTACAGCAGGAGTACTCCAGGGGCTTCCCTTCCATCCCGGGGGACGTGAAGGGTTAAAGAGGCTGGGGGAGGAGAAGAGGAAGTGAGGTCAGGAAAGAAGGGTGAGGGGCCCCGCGGGCAATGTTGGCTGCCCGGCGGCAGGCCACGCCCCTCCGCTGGAAGCCACCGCCCCCCGCCTGCGGCCTCTGTGCCCCCGGCGCAGGTCCCAGGAGCACCGGACGAGGAATGGTGATAACAATGTAAACTGAGGTGGAGACGAGGAGAAGACGGTGCCACCTAGAGCAACAGTTCTCAAAGTGTGGTCCGCGGACCTGGAGGGGGAGGGGCGGCGGTATCCAGGAGGGCAAACTTGTTTTCCTGCTGATGGTCACGTGCCTTTCCGCCTGTGTTGTTGTTTGCACAGGTGGGAAAACAGCTGCACTTTACCGTGAATCATGACACCGAGGCGCCTGGCTACAGGAGCAGTGATTTTATTGCCCACCACCTATCCCTTTTTGGCTTTTTTTTTTTTTTTTAAGATTTTATTTATTTATTTGTCATAGAGAGAGAAGCGAGAGCACAGGCAGGCAGAGTGGCGGCAGAGGCAGAGGGAGAAGCAGGCTCCCTGCCAAGCAAGGAGCCCGATGTGGGACTCGGGACTCAGGACGCTGGGATCCTGACCTGACCCGAAGGCAGCCGCTTAACCAACTGAGCTACCCAGGCGTCCCCCCTTTTTGGCTTTTAAAGAAAGCAGTATGAAGGTATCTTTAATGAAGCAGTAAAAAGGGTGCCTGGGTGGCTCAACCTTGATGGGGTCTCACCCAGTCTCAGAGACCAGGAAACCCCAGGAAATGCAGAAAACCAAGTCTGGGCAGTGTTGCGTCCGGATACCTGGAGCAGAAAAGCCACCTTGGCCTTGGTCCAGATTGACCCATGCAAGTTGGGGTGCCCCTGGTGCTTGCGGTGTTTACCATGCCCAGGTACACCCTTGGGGAAGGACCGGGGTGCAGGTCTGATGCAGGGGTGAGTCCCAGGACCCCCCAATGTATAACCCAATGTATAACCCAAGAGCCTGGCCACATGGTCGGCCTGGATGGAGGAGCCCTGCAGCTCAGAGCCCTTTCCTGGAAAGCTGACACATGTGAGCATGGTCCAGAATTAGAAAACAAGAAACTACTTGTGGGTGGACATAATAACCACATGCAAAGACAAATTGGAAGAAAGGAAGAAAGATAAAGGCATTTGGTAAGAAGCAGTTATACTTGGATGTAAGACTTGCTGCCCCCTTGGCTGGCAGGGGATCCCTTGATGTCAGCGATGAAGAGGACTAGTGGATCCAGATTTTCACGGAAAAGGGTGACCTTAGAACTCCTCCTGCTTCAGGATGAAAACAACCCCGTGACAGTCACAAGACTGTTTGTGGGAGGACCAGTGCAGACCGTGTACCACCAGCTGACTGTTCTCATACTCAAGGACAATACAACAAATTTTTGGCACAGACAGCATAGCTGTTGCTCTTGAAAGCTAACATGCATCTGGTAAAGATCCTAAACCTGATAAGTGAGCAGAAAAGTGATCATTTGTTCTCTGTTTTTACATTGCAGCCTTGAAGCTAGGCTATCTGGCCTAAGATTATCTGATCAGAATGTGTCTTTTTGTTTCTTTGTTGTTGTTGTTTTTTTAATAAGATTTTATTTGACAGAGAACATCGAGGGAGGAAATACAAGTGGGGGGGGAATAGGAGAGGGAGAAGCAGGCTTCCTGCGGAGCAGGGAGCCTAGTGTGGGTCCTGAACCCAGGACCCTGGAATCATGACCCAAGCTGAAGGCAGACGCTTGCAGACACTTAACGACTGAGCCACCCAGGCGCCCCCAGAATATGTTTTAATGAAAGGAACTAGAAAGCTGATTTTTTTTTAAAGAGCTAATTTTTTAAATTTTTTATTTGTTTATTTGAGAGAGAGATCATAAGTAGCCAGAGTGACAGGCAGAGGCAGAGAGAGGGGGAAGCAGGCTCCCTGCTGAGCAGAGAGCCCAATGTGGGGCTCGATCCCAGGACCCTGGGATCACGACCTAAGCCAAAGGCAGAGGCTTAACCCACTGAGCCACCCAGGTGCCCCGAGAAAGCTGATTTTTTACATGGAAGCAACTGTGTACATTTGGACAAATAACACATCACTTTCTCTAACTCAATCAAGATCAGGGTCTTAGGAGCACCTGGATAGCTCAGTTAAGTGCCTGCCTTCGGCTCAGGTCATGATCTCAGGGTTCTGGGATGGAGCCCGGCGTTGGGCTCCCTGCTCAACCAGAAGCCTACTTCTCTCATTCCCTCTCCCCCACTTGTATTCCCCCTATCGCTGTCTCTGTCAAATAAGTTTTTTAAAAAAAGAAAAAACAGGTTTAGACAGACATTCAGCTTGAACTCAAATGAAAGCCTTACCTCCTGAAATGTAGCTTCTTAGATGTTCCATCTGGACATCATTCTTTTTGTCTCCAGACCCAAGCCCAGAGCTCCTAAAACCCTTGGAATTTCCTGAGTGATAGGAGTGTCCTTTGTTATTCATCAGGAGGGACAGAAGCTCCTTTGCTCAGGACCCACTGGACCTCCCTCTCTGTACGTCTTCATCTCACTGTCCATCCAGATCCTTTATAAAATCCCTTAATGTAAGTTGGTCAATGTAAATCCACATTTACATTGGGCTCTTCCAGCAAACTAGGGGACCACGGGAGAGGGTCACAGGAATCCCTAATTTCGAGCCCTTTGATCCGAAGTTCCAGTGTCCCAGATCTGCACTTGGCATCAGTCTGGTGGGAGTGAGCCCTTATCCTGTGGGATCTGATATCTCCTCCAGGTGGATGGTATCAGAATTAAGTTAATTAAATTGCAGGACGTTTGGTCTGCTGGTGAGGGAGCAGAAGGCTAAGCTCATACCCCACAACCTCCCCTCACCCTCACTCTTGGGGTGAGGGGACACGGGTGACATTCTTACAGGATCTCCCAACATCTTCATGTTAATGTCTTGCCATAGGGAAAAACAACCTTAGCTTGATATAGGGCCCCCCCCGCCCCCCCCCCTCTAGTATCCTGAGGATCTTCTTTAACATACAAAAACCCTTTTGAAACCTCCCTGCTCCTGACTTCCTCCAACTTCCATGTATAGAATCAGCCCCTCCTGACAACCCCGGGGCAGCAGCTCTCATCCACCAATCCTGTGCTTTAATAAAATCCATGCTTTAATAAAATCACCGTTTTGCTAAAGTCTCAAGATGGGGTGGTCTCCGGACTCCACCCCACCGAACCTCACCTACATTCCAAAACCACCTCACTGCTAAGGACTGGAGAATTGCTCCAATTGGGAATTGGGAAGAAAGTAGAAAGGTGTGCTAATAGCTAACACAAGTGTCTAGATAGAGCACACTAGTTTATCTCCAAATTGTAGCTCCCTGCTTGACGGAGAGTCTGCTGCACTCTCTACCTCTGCCCCACCCCAAATGAATCTTAAAAAACAAAAACAAAAAGGATTACTTGGGTAAACCTTTTCTTTACCCAAGTGCAGATCTGTGTGAAGCTGGATCTTCATCTAACCTCAACCCAAGCCCCATCCAGCAACGGACTGAAGGCAGAAGCAGGTCGAAGAACCAGCTATTTCCACCAAGTCAGATCAGAAGAGATGGGCAAAAATGTGAACAACTCTCCCAACTAAGGTAGGAATCTTATTTTTAAAGATTTCTTTAAAAAGTAATCTCTAAAAAAAATAATTTTTAAAAAAGTAATCTCTACACCCAACGTGGGGCTCGAACTGAGAACCCCAATACCTCGAGTCACCTGGATATATAGCTTTCTCTACCCAGCAAGTCAGGCACCCCCAACTGGGATTTTATATATATATATATATATTTTTTTTTTTTTAAGATTTTATTTATTTATTTATTTGACAGAGAGAGAGCGAGAGAGAGATCACAAGTAGGCAGAGAGGCAGGCAGAAGAGAGAGGGGGAAGCAGGCTCCCCACTGAGCAGAGAGCCTAATGCAGGGCTCCGTTCCAGGACGCTGGGATCATGACCTGAGCTGAAGGCAGAGGCTTAACCCACTGAGCCACCCAGGCGCCCCTTTATATATTTTTTTGAACTATGTCTAATGCTGTGTCTTCTTTGGCACTTAACTGACTACTGACTCTTTGTGGTCCAATATGTGGCTATATCTGTATGTTCCGTGTGTTTCTGAAAACAAAAAATAGGGCCCCTAACTCGAAGGTAGAGAGTTCTACGTCTGGCCTTGAGAACACACTTCTCCATTGTGTTCCTTGAACTTACATTCTTACAGATTTTTAGAAGTTCTGTTAGTTTCTGAGAGAAGTGTTAAGGCCCCCCATGGTGGTGGTGGGGTGTTTTTTTCTCTTTGCATTCCATACGTGGTAACGTATATATTTTGAAGCTATGTTAAGTATAAGTTCATGCGTGGTCTATTTTTCTAGTGAATTACTCTTTTTATCATTAAATAACAATCATCCTCTGTCAAATAAATAAATAAAATCTTTTAAAAAAATAAATAGCAATCATCCTTATACCTTATATTATTTTTTGCTTTAAGATTTATATTATACTGGGGGGGGGCGCCTGGGTGGCTCAGTAGGTTAAAGCCTCTGCCTTCGGCTCGGGTCATGATCCCAGGGTTGTGGGATCAGGCGCCGTATCGGGCTCTCTGCTCAGCGGGGAGCCTGCTTCCCCCACTTTCTCTCTCCGCCTGCCTCTCTGCCTACTTGTCATCTCTGTCAAATAAATAAATAAAATCTTTTTTAAAAAAGGTTTATATTAGGGCGCCTGGGTGGCTCAGTGGGTTAAGCCGCTGCCTTCGGCTCAGGTCATGGTCTCAGAGTCCTGGGATCGAGTCCCGCATCGGGCTCTCTGCTCAGCGGGGAGCCTGCTTCCCTCTCTCTCTCTGTCTGCCTCTCCATCTACTTATGATTTCTCTGTCAAATAAATAAATAAAATCTTTATAAAAAAAATAAAAATAAAAAAGGTTTATATTATATTGGGCGCCTGGGTGGCTCAGTTGGTTAAGCAACAGCCTTCAGCTCAGGTCATGATCCTGGAGTCCTGAGATCGAGTTCCACATCGGGCTCCCAGCTCCATGGGGAGTCTGCTTCTCCCTCTGACTTTCTCTCCTCTCATGCTCTCTCTCTCTCTCAAATAAATGCATAAATAAATCTTTTAAAAATATATTTATATTATATTATGTCGTGTTATGTTATATATTGCCACACCCAGCTTGACTTTGGATGGCCTTTGTCTGCTACATATTTTTTCATGCTTTTTACACCCATCTTTTCTGTCACCAGTTTCTACATGTATCCTCATGCAGCCGAATCTTATTTTTGTAGTTATACTTGAAAGTCCTGGTCTTACAAAAGGCACATTTAAACTGTTCACATTTATAGAGATTACTGAAGATGTTTTGCTTATTTCCATCACTTTGTTCCGCATTTTCTGCTTGCCATGCCTTTCGTTTGCTTTTTTCCCCCACATCCTTTTTAGTTTTCTGTTGGGTCAGTCAAGATTTCTTTATGCTCCCTGACCCCCTTTACTGGATTAGAAGTTATACATCTATTTCTACTCATTTAGAAATTAAATTATTATTTTTTTTTTAAGATTTTTTCTTTATTTATTTGACAGAGATCACAAGTAGGCAGAGAGGTAGGCAGAGAGAGAGGAGGAAGCTGGGTCCCTGCAGAGCAGAGAGCCCAATGTGGAGCTCCATCCCAGGACCCTGGGATCATGACCTGAGCCGAAGGCAGAGGCTTAACCCACCGAGCCACCCAGGTGCCCCAAATTATTATTATTTTTTAAAAATATACTATTTATGGGGCGCCTGGGTGGCTCAGTGGATTAAGCCTCTGCCTTCGGCTCAGGTCATGATCCCAGGGTCCTGGGATCCAGCCCTGCATCGGGTTCTCTGCTCAGCAGGGAGCCTGCTTCCCTTTCTCTCTCTGCCTGCCTCTCTGCTTACTTGTGATCTCTGTCTGTCAAATAAATAAATAAAATCTTTAAAAACAACAACAACAAAAAACCAGTCATTTCAGTAGAATTTAGGACAGCAGGGGCGCCTGGGGGCTCAGTTAAGCCTCTGCCTTCAGAAGCTCAGGTCATGATCTCAGGGTTCTAGAATCGAGCCCAGCATGACCTGAGCAGAAGGCAGAGGCTTTAACCCACTGAGCCACCCATGCGCCCCATAAATAGTATATTTTTCTTAAATAATAATTTAACCCACTGAGCCACCCAGGTGCCCTAAAATGACTGGTTTTGTCTATATTCGTTTTGGGTGGAAATGGAATCAGGCAGCATGTATGCACAAGGTTGTGTCTTCTCAACATTCCATTTGTGAAATTCATCCATACTTTCCCATAATGTGCTAAAATTTATTCAGTTGCTATGCAAAATCCCATTTTATGAATCTGCCACAATTTATGTATCCATTCGACTCTTAATAGACATTTATTTTTTTCTGGTTTGGGGCTATTATTAGTGAGGCTTATATGAATGTTCTGGCAGTTGTCTTCTGCTGAACGTACAAAGGAAATTCTGTTGGGTGACACTTAAAAGTGAGTTAGTGGTTCATAGGTTACTGCATAAGCATTCGGCTTTCATAGACACTGTCAGATGGTTTTTCCAAGTGATTGTCTAATTTATTTTCCACCAGCATTGTATGGGAGTTTCAGTTTCTCCCGAGTCTTTGCTGACGGTTGGTGGTATTCTTCTGGGTTTGGTCGTTCTCCTGAATGTGTAGAGGTATCGTGTGGCAGTTTTATTTTTATTTATTTATTTATTTATTTATTTATTAAAACTGTTTTTTTTGTGTTTTTTATTTTTTGTTTTTTTAAGACTTTATTTATTTATTTGACAGACAGAGATCACAAGTAGGCAGAGAGGGAGGCAGAGATGGGGGGGAGCAGGCTCCCCACTGAGCAGAGAGCCCTATGCAGGGCTCGATCCCAGAACCCGAGAATATGACCTGAGCTGAAGGCAGAGGCTTAATCCACTGAGCCATCCAGGCGTCCCTGTTTTTTATTTTGTAAAGATATATTTATTTATTTGAAGAGAGAAAGAGAGTGAGTATGAGAGCAGAGTGAGGGGCAGAGGGGGTGAGAGAATCCCAAGCGGACTCCATGATAAGCACAGAGCCCAGACCGATAGATGCTGGGCTCCTTCCCAGGATTCTGAGAACACGACCTGAGCTGAAATTCAGAGTCAGTGGGTTTAACCAACTAAGCCACTCAGGTGCCCCTTCTGGCGGTTTTAAATTATATTTGCCTGGAAACAGATGAGACTGAGCTCCTTTTCATGTGTTTAATATTTAATATTTGATTATTTTCTTTTATGAAGTGCCTGTTGCAAGTCTTGTGCTTATTTTTTTTCCATTGGATTCTTCCTGTTTCTGATTTGTAGGAGTTTGAACTGCATTCTGATAGAAGTCCCCTTTTTGAACACGTACACTGTAAAAGTTTTCTCCCATTCAGTGGCTTACCTTCTCATTCTCTTACTTACTCTCTCTTTTTTAAGATTTTATTTATTTATTTGACAGAGAAATTCAGGGAGAGAGAGAACACAAGCAGGGGGAGTGGGAGAGGAAGAAGCAGACTCTATGCTGAGCAGGGAGCCTGACTCGGGGCTCTATCCCAGGACCCTGGGATCATGACCTAAGTTGAAGTCAGATGCTTAACTGACTGAGCCATCCAGGCTCCCCTCTTCTTTTTTTTTTTAAGATTTTATTTATAAAAAAAAAAAAAGATTTTATTTATTTATTTGAGAGAGGGAGGGAGCCCGTGAGCAGGGGGGAGGGGCAGAGGGAGAAGCAGACTCCCTGCTGAGCAGGGAGCCCTACTTGGGGCTGGAACTCAGGACCCTGGGTTCGGATCATGACCAAAGCCGAAGTCAGGCTAGGCAACTGAGCCACCCAAGTGCCCCAGGGCACCCCACTTAATATGTCTTTTGATTGCACAGAAATTCTTAATTTTAAGTTATCCCACTTTTTATGGTTATGCTTTGTTTCCTGCTTATTCAATCTTTTCCTACCCTGAGACTATGGAGATACGCTCCTATAGTATCTTCTAGAACCTTCTAGAATCTTTATTATTTCACCTTTTACTTTAATATCTGTAATTTACCTGGAACTGATTTTTGATGCACTGTATTTCAGATATGCTAAAATGAGAAAAACAACATGTACCCCAAATTTATAAAATACAGTTATGTTTTAAACTCAATTTTTTTGTGGCATTTTTGTTGTGTTTTGTTTTGTTTCACTTCATACTTTATGGGCATTTTTCTTGGCCATTAGGTGTTCTTCTATTAAGAGGTTTTGGTTTGTTTGTTTGTTTGTTTTTCCAGGTTTTTTTTTTTTTTCTTTAAAGATTTCATTTATCTGGGGGCCACTGGATGGCTCGGTGGGTTAAGCCTCTGCCTTCTGCCCAGGTCATGATCTCAGGGTCATGGGATCAAGCTCCCCATCGGGCTTTACGCTCAGCAGGGAGCCTGCTTCCTCCTCTCTCTTCTGCCTGCCTCTCTGCCTCCTTGTGATCTCTCTCTCTCTCTCTGTCAAATAAATCTTTTTAAAAAAATGAATAAGTAAAATCTTTAAAGAAAAAAAAAGATTTTATATATCTGGGCACCTGGGTGGCTGCCTTCAGCTCAGGTTAAAATCCTGAAACCCCGGGATCCAGTCCTGCGTAGGCAGAGAGTCTGCTTCTCCTTCTGACCCTCCCCCCTCGCATGTTCTTTCTGTCTTTCTCTCATTCTCTCTTTCTCACAAATAAATAAAACCCTTAAAAAAATTTACTTACCGGAGAGAAAGAGAGCACACAAGTAGGGAGAGCTGCAGACAGAGGGAGAAGCAGGCTCCCTGCTGAGCAAGGTGCCTGATGCGGGACTCGATCCCAGGAACCTGAGATCATGACCTGAGCCAAAGGCAGAGGCTTAACCCACTGAGCCACCCAAGCATCCCATTATAAAAGGTGTTTGTTTGTTTTAATGGCTGCCAAATACTCATCACATGCCTCCCCTGACACAGGGGCTCTGGACTCAGGGCTGGTGAATATGCTGTCCTAGTCTCTTCCAAACTGTGTAACTTTCAACATGTTATTTAAATGCTGTGGGGTTTAGGGGATCTGGGTGGCTCAGGTGGTTAAGCGTTTGCCTTCAGCTCAGGTCGGGGTCCCAGGATGCCAGGGATCAAGTCCTGCATTAAGATCCCTCTGCTCTGAGGGGAGCCTGCTTCTACCTTTCCTGCCTGCCACTCTGCCTACTTGTGCTCTCTATCTCTCTGTCAAATAAATAAATAGTATCTTTTTTTTTAAATTAAAAATACAAAAATAAAAATAAAATAAATGAACTCCTCCAGGTTTTACCTTTCCCGGGGGTGTCCAGATCCTGAGCCGAGGTGGGTATGTAGTTCCTCAACTGTTAATTAATAATTGATTGGCTTAGAAGGACTGTGTCCACTGAAATGGTGGATCATTAACTCGAGAACTGCCTTACTTACTCCTGAAAGTCTCCTAAAGACCTGGGACGGGCCTCCTGTTGTCCGCAGTTTCACGGATGTGACCAGGGACGATCAAACCATCGGGAAACGAATGCTCTGTGGTAGTTGGAAACCAAAGCGGAAGGAATAGCCCCTGAGCCTCTGAAGCCGCATCCCTTGTTGGATCAGGGGATTAGTCCTTAGTGGCAGAGCTGAAGGTTCTAAGAGGATTCTACGCTGATCTTAGCCAGCAGCCTCAGGGGAGAGCTGCTGGGCTTCTCAGTGGCTCGCTCTAGCATCTGTGAAATGGGCAGAGTCAAAGTTCAGCGCCCACCTCCCAGGGGTATTGTCAGAGTGAATGGAGAGCTCACTGAGGGAGGACACGGCAAGTTCTGGGGTCCGTAGTGGCTGCCAGTGTTCTCACCGCTGGTGGTATGGGCCGGGGACCAATTGCCGGTCGGAGGCAGCAGACTCTGATCCGAATGTGGTGGGGAAACCTGAAGACTGAGGTGCTTGTATATCTGGGACAGATGCGGATTATTGGAACGGATGAGACGTGGTTAGGACCAAACTCCTGACCTGAGATTGTCGTGTGAGGTGCTGGTCAATGTCACGAACAGTCGGCTCCAGGAACGCGTGTGCGTGCATGTGCGTGTGCATGTGCATGTGCATACGCGTGCACGCTGATTTCCTGACCTAAGCACTTCATCCCCCATCAGTTTCAAACTACTCACAGAAGATCACCGAACAGAGTTTATAGTGTTTCTCTTATATTCTATTTCTATCATATGGATACAATAGATGTAGATATCCTCCAGGGAAGAGATAACTAGTAAAATAAATAAGCGATGAGTTTTGAGTTTTTAAAATATCATTTATTGGGGTGCCTGGGTGGCTCAGTGGGTTAAAGCCTCTGCTTTCGGCTCAGGTCATGATCCCAGGGTCCCGGGATCGAGCCCCCCATCGGGCTCTCTGCTCACTGGGGAGCCTGCTTCCCCCTCTCTGCCTGCCTCTCTGCCTGCTTGTGATCTCTGTCTGTCAAATAAATAAAATCTTTAAAATATCACTTATTTAATTATAGGCTTATATAACCTAATTTTTTTAAGTTTAGTATTTATTTAAGTAATCCCTATGCCCATCGTGGGGCTCGAACTCATGACCCGGAGATTCAGAGTCTCTCACTCCGCTGACTGAGCCAGCCAGGCACCCCTCTGTAATTTAATTTTTAATGTTGACTGTGTTAAATAACTGGCTTGCAGAATTCCTGAAAATGTCATAATTAACTCTCATGAACCTATATAAACTGGCTTTGGCCATCAGTAATTTGGTCCTCAGGTGTTCCTTTGGAGCCCATAATCATGGACAAATCACATTCATGTTTGTAGTCCAGGACCTGGCACCACGGCAAGTGCTGAGGACAGGCTCAATGAACTTTTTAAGGACCAGGGCTCGTTTCCCTGGGAACTGTGTTCCCTCCCCCACGACACAGTCCAGAAGGTGACCTTTCCCTTTCCTGGCTCTAGGCTATTTATCTTCCCAAGCCACCAGCACCCCACCCCACCCCCCACCACACACACTTCAGGACAGACTATCTCAGGAATGCCTAGGACGGACATGCCGGGCACCATGGCCAGCCATTTGCTGAACCATGTCAGGTGCTCCCAAGGTCATCCAGACAGAAGGAGAGCCGCAGCCTGCTCCTTGGCTCCCAGCCCCATGACTGTGTTCATGGGTTAGGCATGCCCGTGACAATCAGATCCCACCAGTCCACTGTCCTCAAATGTTTCCAAGTCTAGATCCAAACTACCATTGCTCATTGGGCTTCTCTTCTCTCCCTGGCATCTCTCCCTCTGCGAGTCACAGAGACAGTTGTGTGGTATTGACAGCTCCATGCCCTGGAAGCTGGCTCTAGAATTATCCCACTTAAGCCTCATAGCAACTCTGTGAAGTAGGTACTATTCTTGTCCCCAGTCCTGTGGATGAGAAATCCAGGGTTGGGGTGTGTGCTGACCTCCCCACAGCGGTATGGGAGAAACCCAGGATTTTTCCTTTTCTCTCAAGCATCTTCCTCGTGTTGTGGTATCCTCCTCAGGTCCTGCATGGTTTTCAGCATTCTTTTTAGCATGCTGCTTACTACTAAGCGTCCTCTGGCATATAGTTGGTAGTAGAAGCCATGGGTCTGAAAAGATTGTTCGGGAGAGGGTGTGCTGTGGAATGGGGCAGCGGAGGGACCACTGATGAGACCTGGGGCGATGCCCGCACCTCAGGGCTCCCGAGGAAGAGAGGGCCCAGGAGGGCTGTCCCAGAAAGTGCAAGCTGTCCAGGTGATGGTTTGCAGTGGGGAGGCTACACATTGAATGAGTAGATGGACATCAAAGGTGTCCCCTGGACTGGGCGATCCTGAGACCGTCAGTGATCTTGTTAGGGGCCTTTTCTTAATTCCTTTACCAGAGGGTGAGGGAGCCAGAGCAGGACAAGGAAGAACCCAACCACAGTGGGTTGAAGTAAGGCCGGGAGGTAGAAGACTGGGGTCCGGGGGTATAGACCTCTCCGGGCGAGAATGCAGGAGGCACACGCTAGACAGAAGGAGGGCGTTGGGGGTGTAGCTTTTCCTTGGTTGGTGTTTTAAACTGGGAATATCCTTAGCAAATCTAGATTCTGAAGAAAAGGCTTTGGTAGAGGTGAGGATGAAGACGTCCATGACAGAGGAGAATGATGACAGGGTAGGGCGGGCAGCAGGAGCCATGCACTGGGGGGAGGGGAGGGAGGAGAGGACTGTGCTGGGTGCTGCCTGGTGGCATGTAATCCTTCTGATGAGTAGAAGAGTGAGGGGGGTGAATAGCTGGGGGCACCCAGGGGAGTGGTGGGGCTTGTAACTGGCGGTTTGGCGCTGTAAGGCTGTGACTGAAGACACACCCGAAGTAAGAGGTAAAGCGTATGTGGGACAGTCCCCTAGCAGTCCTCTCTCTGGACTTCTCTGCAGAAGCTGGTTATGTCTATGGTCAGTAAGCTCATCAGGCTCATTGGTCATCTCCTTTCTTAGTGCTTCCATCCCCAGGAGGTGACACTGTCTCGAGGTTCTAAGGACAGCTCATGGTGGCTGTCCAGTAAGCAATGAGGGATTTCTTTCCACTATGGGAAGGTTCAAGAAGTCGGTGGTCTGCAGCCTGGGAAAGAGCTCTCGTCAGACACAGCATCAGCCAGCCCCTTGATCTTAGAGTTCCCAGCGCTCCGAACTGTCAGGATCCAGTATTTGTTTTTTCAGCCACCCAGTCTATGGTAATTTGCTCCAGTAGCCCGAGCTGTGACCCCGTGTGCAGAATGAGGAAGTGAATTGTTTTGCCCCTAACAGGACAGGACTTCCAGCTCTGGGCCAGTGACTTTCCACTGTGTTGCGGGATGTACCCCAAGGTGCTGTGGTCTCCCAAGGTCTCCCCTTACTTGATCAAACAGAAAATACGTCCTTGGAATTGGCCTCCCTGGGCTTAGCCTAGATGGAGGAATTCATTGCAAGCACTGACCCTTTTCCTCTGAAACAGATTCACCTCTTCTATGATCTCTCTCTCATTTTTTTAAGATTTTTATTTGCTTATTTGATAGATAGAGATCACAAGTAGGCAGAGAGGCAGGCTCCCCGCTGAACAGAGAGCCTGAAGTGAGGCTCGATCCCAGGATCCTGAGATCATGACCTGAGCCTAAGGCAGACACTTAATTAACTGAGCCCCCCATGCATCCCCTTCTTCAATAATTCAGATCTGACTTTGATGAAGAGGCAAATAGGTTTCCTCCCTGATCTCTGGGTAGTGGCTGCCCAGGAGCCCTCTGGAAAGAGTTCTGTGATCGACTAGCCAGGTCTGGTAAGGGCAAGGCAGTGGGAGAGTCTGCTAAATATTTGCCCAAACTGGTAAGAGCTGGGGTAGGTGGGAGACTGAAGGTTTAGCTTTGCAGAAAAATTCGGGAAGGGAAGGCACAAAAGATTCCATGCCAAGTCCATTCTGTGTCTCCCTGCTGAGCAGTCTGGTGCTGTAGGGCTGACTGAGAATATCTATGTCTCTCAGGCGCGTCAAGGCAGGGATCCTCCAGGAAGAGAAAGACAAACAGCAGCTCTGGTCATCCTACCCTCTGTTGACTCCAGGGCCAGTCTTGTTACCAAGATTTCTGCGCCAGGCTTACTCTTGGCACCCAGGCCTGAGGAGACAGGGAGGCCAGGGGCCTGTCAAAATAGCCTGGCAGAGGGAAAGCTGAGTTTTGTCTCCTTGCCAGAGACAGGCACAGGACGTCCCCAAGGCAGCCTGGTCCTTTGCTCTGGCTACAGACATACTCAGGTTCTGGGAGACCTTAAGCTTGTACAGTGGGGTCACCCAATGCAAGGGGCTCCTTTTAAGAAAAGAATACAAAATTAGGTACTGACCCTTGGAGAAGACCCTGTCAGAAAAGGATCTGTGTGGAGAAGAAAATAAAATAGGATGGAGGGACAGGGCACAAGGGAAAGGAGAATCTGCCCTAGACTGGGTAGGCCTCGAGCGACAAGGCCCATGACAAGGAGCCAGCCATGCGGAGATCAGGCTGAAGACCGTTATGAGCTGCAGGAACAGCAAGTGCAAAGCCCTGAGGTCGAGGCTGACTTGGGATGCCACTGGCCCGAAAAGATCAGTGAGCCTGGAGTACAGTGAGTCAGGAGATCTGCAAAGGGAGTGAGTCCAGAGCAGTGAGCAGGGTTCACACTGGGCCCTGAGGGCATGGGAAGGGTTACCACTATTCCAGGATCGGTGGGAAGTCATTGAGGGCTTTTAAGGGAGGCTGACTGTGAAAAGAGCATTATGGTGGGAACGGAATGGCCTGCACAAACCTCAGAGAGGGAGTGGAGGTGGGGGTGCGTCAGCAGAACCCCGTCCTTCTAGGTCTGACGGTCAGGACAGTCATCAGGACGAAAGGGCATTCCAGCCTTGCTCAAGTTCACCCCGCAGAGCCCTTTGGGAACAAAAGGTCCGATGCATATCGGTACTGCTGGGCTTCATGTCTTCGGGCAGCTTCAGAAGTCCCAGGTCAAATCCATGGGATACAGACAACCTCAGGGTGCCCTTAGCAGCCTGTAAGGACCCCAGGAATGAGCACTCTTGTTTCCAGAATATCTAACAGGCACACACGGGGTGGAAAGGAAGGTGAGTGCCTTTCTGTGGTCTGTTCCTCCTCAGGCTGTGAGGTCCTGGGCCTCTGGAAGACTGGTCTCCAGTCTGATCTCCATGGGAACCGTGGCGGTACCCCAGCCTCTAGCGGGAAGCATGTGTTATGGGGTAGGGGTTGGGGAGAGGAAGGAGGAACTGTATTGCAGGAGGTGCCCAGTGAGTAGGCCTGCCCTGTGGAGAAGGGCAGAGGAAGATATGGATTAAGAGGGTCTTCAAGCCCAGGGAAAGGGAGCAGATGGGGGTCTACGGGGAATGAGCAGTGAGGATGGATGGAATGTGGTCCCTCCACCAGCTCCCCATCCCCCATCTTCTGCGGAGTCTGAGGGAACTAAGGGCCTTCCCAGGCCAGTCAACATGGTAGCCCAAGTTCAAGTCCCTGTGTGGGACTTGAGAGTGGGAAGATGGAAAGTCGAGAAGAGCTGGGTCTCCCGGCGGTGCCCGCTGGGAGAGAGTTCGAGTTTCAGCCCTGAGTTTGAAACATCAAAGCAGAGGGCTTTGGGCCAAGTTGGGGAGGAGGGTTGGGCAGGAGGAAAGCGCTCACAGTTCAGGTAACAGAGAGGCAACAAACTGCAGAAGGGCAGGGAGAAAAGCAGCTTGACTGACTCGAGAACCTGGTTAACTGGGTACAGGGATCCCCGCCGGCTGCCTAAGAGGCAGTGATCGTTAGGAGGTGCTGGGGATTCCCAGCAAGAACAACCTACCGACCATCTCCACCGACAGTGGAGAAGGATCCCAGTGGCTCACTGGTCGGAGCTCTCCACAGTGAGGCCCTGCCCCTCGTCTGCTGAAAATGAAGGCACAGAAAACTCTCTGTGGGGAGGCAGAACCGGGAGGGTGTTAAGCCATCCCTGGGAGGCGACCAAAGGATGAAAGGTTGGGACCTGCCCCGTGCTGCTAGGTGGGGCTGCAGAGACTAGGATTGTTTGCAGGTAAAGGAAACCTCATTGCCTTTCTTGTTTCCTGGTCAGGAGAAGGTTCTGGGAATGGGGTGGGGCAGTGGGTCAACAAAGAGCCAGAAGGTGGCAGTGTCTACCCAGGGAGGGGTGTGCGCAGGGCCCCTGGCCGGGGAGGCGCCCCTTACCCACAGCCCCTTGCTGTGGTCGGAGCCTGCCAGGCCTTCCTCTCCGGTCTGGGCCCAGTCTCCTCCAATCTCCTCTCTTTCCTGTCCCACAGGCAGTGGGACCCCCAGCATTCTCCTTGCTGCCCCCAGGGTTCAGAAGGGCTCTTTCCAGTACCTCTGGCCAGAGTCCTGTGCTGCTGATCTGAGACCCTGCCTCTCAGTCCCGGGCCCCTGCTCCCCCCATCGCTGTGTAGCCAGCGTAGACTCGAAGTGAGCCTCTCCTCAGAGATCCCCGCTCACACAGTACGGTACAGCGTGGGGCAAAGGAGGAGTCCATCTCGCAGGAACACAAGCCACTCAAAATGAACTATTACAGATTCTGGTCTTACAAGGCCTGTAGTATCGGGGTGCTGGAATGGCTCAGCTGGTTAGGTGTCCGACTCTTGATTTTGGCTCAGGTCATGATCTTGGCGTCCTGGGGTCAAGCCCCACATTGGGCTCCACAGGCAGCAGACAGTTTGCCTGAGATTCTCTCTCTCCATGTCCCCACCCCCTGCTCGTTCATTCGCTTTCTCTCAAAAAAAATTTTTTTTCTGGTAAGATTTTATTTGGGGCACCTGGGTGCCCCCCCCAAAACCCGCTCCCGCTGCTTATTCCCTCTCTCTCTCAAATAAAGAGAATCTTAAAAAATAATAATAATACATAAATTTTAAAAAGATTTATTTATTTGGGAGAGAGAGATAAGAGAGAGGGAGGAGGGTCAGAGGGGAGACTCCCCGCTGAGCAGGGAGCCCCACGCAGGTCTGGATCCCGGGACCCTGGGATCACAACTGAGCCAAAGGCAGACACTTAACCAACTGACCATCCAGGTGCCCCTAAAAAAAAAAAAAAAGAAATTCTTTAAAAAAAGAAAGGTCCTTGGGGCGCCTGGGTGGCTCAGTGGGTTAATGCCTCTGCCTTCGGCTCAGGTCATGATCCCAGGCTCTTGGGATCAAGCCCCGCATCGGGCTCTCTGCTCAACCAGGAGCCTGCTTCCTCCTCTCTCTGCCTGCCTCTCAGCTTACTTGTGATCTCTCTCTGTCAAATAAATAAATAAAATCTTTAAAAAAAAAAATTCATATGAAATCTCAAGGGACCCTGAATAGCCAAACAATTTTGACAAAGAAGCACAAAGTTGGAGGTCTCACACTTCCTAATTTCAAGAAGTTACTGCAGGGGCGCCTGGGTGGTTCAGTCGGTTGAGCGGCTGCCTTGGACTCAGGTCATGATCTCAGGATCCTGGGATGGAGCCCCGTGTCTGTCTCTGTGCTCAGCGGGAGTCTGCTTCTCCCTCTCCCTCTCTCTCTGTGCTTTCTCTCTCTTGCTCTCAAATAAATAAAATCTTTTTTTAAAAAGTTACAGTAATTGGGGCGCCTGGGTGGCTCAGTGGGTTAAAGTCTCTGCCTTCTGCTCAGGTCGTGATCCCAGGGTTCTGGGATCGAGCCCCGCATCGGGCTCTCTGCTCGGCAGGGAACCTGCTTCCTCCTCTCTCTCTGCCTGCCTCTCTGCCTACTTGTGATTTCTGTCTGTCAAATAAATAAATAAAATCTTTAAAAAATAAAAAAATAAAAATAATTTAAAAAAAGTTACAGTAATCAAGGCAGCATGTTACTGGCATAAAGACAGACCATAAGCTGACGGGATAGAGTAGAGAGCCCACAAATAAGCCATCGTGCGTGGGGTAGTTGATCTTCAGCTAGAGTGCCTAGACTACTCGGTGGGGAAAGGATAGTCTTTTCCATCAACGGTGCTGGAAGAATTGGACATCCACATACAAGAGAACGAAGGTGGACCCTTACCTCACGCCGTATACAAAAATTAACTCAAACTGGATCAAAAACACAAGAGGTAAAACTATAAAACTCTTAAAACATAACAGAAAAGTGTATGCCTTTCTGGATTTGGATTTGGTAATTATTTTCTGGACGTGACAGTCCACAAAAGGAAAAACAGATAAATAGGTCTGTATCACAAAAGGAAACAATTAACAGAATGAAAAGGCAACCCACAGAATGGAAGAGAATATTTAGAGATCATAGATCTGATAGGGGCTTAATAACCAAAAACTAGAAATAACTCCTACAGCTCAACACTGGGGAAACAACCAGTTAAAAAATGGACAGAGGTGGGACACCTGGGTGGCTCAGTTGGTTAAGCGTCTGCCTTCGGCTCAGGTCATGATCCCAGGGTCCTGGGATCAAGCCCCTTGTCGGGCTCCCTGCTCAGCAGGAAGCCTGCTGCTGCTTCTTTTTTTTTTTTTTTTTTAAGATTTTATTTATTTATTTGACAGAGAGAAATCACAAGTAGGCAGAGAGATAGGCAGACAGAGAGAGAGAGAGAGACGGAGAAGTAGGCTCCCCACAGAGCAGAGAGCCCGATGCAGGGCTCCATCCCAGGACCCTGAGATCATGACCTGAGCCGAAGGCAGAGGCTTAACCCACTGAGCCACCCAGGTGCCCCTAGCTTTCTTTTTTTATTGAAGTGTAGTTGACACACGATGTAACAATATCACATTAGTTTCAGTTGTACAAGTAGCGATTCAGGAGCTCTGTATGTTATCCTGGGCTCACTGCAAGTGTAGCTCCCGCCTGTCCCCTGCCAAAGCTCCTACGATTCCATTGACTCTGTGCCCTTGTGCTGTACCTTTCATCCCTGTGACTTGTTCATCCCATAACTGGAAGCCTGAGCCTCCCATTCTCCTTCACCTTTTAAAGATGTTATATAAGGTGCCTGGGTGGCTCAGTGGGTTAAAGCTTCTGCCCTTTGCTCAGGTCATGATCTCAGTGTTCTGGGATCGAGTCCCGCATCAGGCTCTCTGCTCAGCGGGGAGCCTGCTTCCTCCTCTCTCTCTCTGCCTGCCTCTCTGCCTACTTGTGATCTGTGTCTGTCAGATAAATAAATAAAATCTTTAAAAAAAAAATAAAGATGATATATAAGTGGCCAATAATCAAATAAAAAGTTGATCGACATAACCAGTCACTAGGGAGACACACTTCACACATCTTAGGATGGCTACTATTTTTTTTTTAATTTTATTTATTGATTTATTAGAGCATGAACTTGGGGAGGGGCAGCGGGGGAGGGGAGGGAGAGAATCCTCAAGCAGACTCCCCCGCTGAACAAGGGGGGACATGGGGCTTGATCCCAGGACAGTGGGATCATGACCTGAGCCGAAGGCAGATGCTTAACTCACTAAGCCACCCAGGCACCCCAGGGTGACGACTGTTTTTAAAAAGAAGGGAAAAGGGAGCACCTGGGTGGCTGAGTGGGTTGAGCCTCTGCCTTCAGCTCAGGTCATGATCTCAGGGTCCTGGGATCAAGCCCCGCATCGGGCTCTCTGCTCAGCAGGGAGCCTACTTCCCCCTCTCTGCCTCTCTCTCTGCCTACTTGTGATCTCTGTCTGTCAAATAAATAAATAAAATCTTTAAAAAAGGGGGGGGGGAGGATCCGTCCGTCCATCCGTCCGTCCTTTGGTGTCCCTGCCACTGGAAATTTCTCACTGGAATTCATCCTGGGCTGTGGCTCCTGCCATTTTGTTTTGCATTGCAACCCCCGCTTCATATCATTTCTCTGACCTTCCCTGTCTTCTCTCTTCTTGGGGTCTCTTCTCCCCAGGTTCCTGTGAAGACGCCCGTGAAGCTCTTTAGTCCCTCGTGTGTTTAACCGTGTCCCTTCAGCCATGTCCCCAGCCCCGCCCTCCCCTTCCTCAACCAAAGTGGCTGATCGAGATGTTTTCCTAAACAAAACTGTTCTCGCCCCGCTAAATGCATTGAAAATGTGCCATCTGGTGCACGCGCTGGTCTCCCGAGAGCTGGAGGAGTCCAGGCTCGCAGCTGAGGCTCAGATCTCCTCTCCACCAGCTGCCGGGCCGAGGCTAGCCCGGGGCCCCAGGAGTGGATTTGTCAGAGTAAAGGCCGCGTGGGGCAGCCTCTTGGCAGCCTGCCCACAGCCCCTGCTGGCGACGAGCCATCTGTCTGAGCAGCACGGATCGAGCTTCCGACGTGCGGGGCCTGACAAGAAAACCGAGAAGGATGATAGCCCCGAGATGAGGTGACCTCAGTGGAGCAGAGGAGGTGCTCGGGGTCCAGAGCCGCTGGGAGCAGTTGGGGACAGTGGACTGATGTCAAGAAAGTTTGTCCCTGCACAGAAATCCTGAATCATATGTGTTGGTGTGAGGGTGTGAGATTGTGGGGGGGGTGATTGGGGGGCGGTGGGGGTGACGCCTCTAGAGAGGTCCCAGAGAGGGGGAAGCTAAAAGGGAAGGCCGGGAGCTCTCACTGGGTGAAGAAAGATGACAAGGTAGGCAGGGAAACAGCTAATGCCTTCCAGGCAGAGATCCGCCGTGTGGAGCCAAGAGAGGGCACAGGGAGAAGTTTCTGGAACAAAAGCGGCCGTGCGATAAGCACTTACCGTTCACCAGGCACTCAACGCTGAGAGTCGCTACAACGACTCTCCTATGTTCTAGGCGTTCTCCTGGGCCAGCGCTGTCTAGTAAACACACACTGCAAGCCACAGATGTCGTTGTAAATATATTAGGAGCCGCATTTTATTTTATTTCTTTATTAAAATACAAACAAACAGGGTGCCTCCGTGGCTCAGTGGGTTGAGCATCTGCCTTTGGCTCAGGTCATGATCCCGGGGTCCTGAGATCGAGTCCCGCATGGGGCTCCCTGCTCAGCGAGGGGTCCACTTCTCCCTCTGCCCCTCCCTCTGTTCATGCTTAACCCACTGAGCCACCCAGGAGCCTCCCGCATCCTTTTTCAAATAACGCACCCTCATCGACCCCACTGGTCCCTATTTGAGGACAGTGTTTCACTAATATAGATAACCCTGCAGTGAACCTTCTTGCAGAAGTTTTTTCCAGTCATCCAATGTGCAGCCCAGAAGTTTTTATTCTCTGCCCCTTCATTGTCTGGCGTTCAGAGTGTAGGAGAGAGCCGTGCAAATGTCTGAAGCCTGACCTGTCGCCACAGCACCCAAAAGTCCTTGAATGTGTCCACCTAAACCCTGGTGTCTTGTGTTTATGACTTCACTTTCTCGTCCTACAGGCCAGTTTCCTCTGCATCCGAACCTTGGTTCCACCTATCTTTCTGCTCTCTGATGAGCTGCAGCTCGAGAGGAAACACAGCCAGGGCCACACTGTCGGCTGGGGCCGCCTCTCCCGTGCTCGTTACATGGAAAGATGCTTCTTCAGCCGCTGCTGCTGTCAGGCAAGTTGCATTTAGAGCCACGTGGAGCCTTCACCGTTCTGCTTCATGGAAATGTTTGTGCAGGTTCCTTGGCTTCTTTCCAGGCTATCTCTGACCGCCCTTTTACCTTTCCGTTAGTCTTATCTCTAACTGGGGGGGCCGGGGGTGGGGAGGGCAGTTTTGCACAGCAGAACTCCAACTGAAACTTGTGTTCCTGAAATTAACTTTTTCTGTTTTTAACTAGAGCAAAGGTGTGTTTCGTTTGTTGGTTTTTTTTTTTTTTTTTTTTTCATGCTGGGCATGGAGCCCAACATGGGGCTTGAACTCGTGTCCTGAGATCAAGACCTGAGCCAAGATTAAGAGTTGGACACTTAACTGACTGAGCCACCTGGACGCCCGAGAGCAGGGGTTTTTAATTAGCATACACAGATGTTGGGAAGGGAGAAGACACAAACCACTGAATTAATGTGCAAAAATCTGTGTGTGTGTATCTTTGTAGGGAGAGGTTGCTTATTTTCATTCAATTTCCCATGGGGCCTGGGACCCACCTAGAGTATGTGATGGGTCCGAGTGGCCCCTGGATCGGACCTGCACTGTCTGCTTCTTTGCAAACTTCTCTGGCCAAGAACCACCCTTGTGGACCCCTCCGTTTCTCTTTCCCAGCCCAGCCCCAGGCTTTCTGTTGAAGACCATTATCACAAAGACCTGTTTTCGGGCTCCGTGAACCTGTGTGTGTGCGCGCGCGCGTGTGTGTATATTACGTGGCGGCTGGTGGCAGTTTGGAACCAAGAGGCCTCACCTTGGCTCTGTTGGATCCTCCGTTTCTCCGGGCCCCACAGGCTGAGGCTCAAATTGTAGCTGCAAAAAGGAGAAAAAAAAAAGTTACAGATGACTTCCTGAACCTCTGGGTTTCTCATGACCAGCAAAATCTTGCAGTGTGAAAACTTGAAATACCAAGTACTTGTATCTGCTTGCCTTTCTTTCCTTTTAATTACGTCGTGTCTTCATTTGCCGGGCCGCTGTAACAAAGAACCACAGACTGGATGGTTCAAACAGCAGCGATTTGTTTTCTGACCGTTCTGGACTCTAGAAGTCCAAGATCAAGTTGTCGGCAGGATTAGTTCCATCTGAGGCCTCTCTCCTTAGCTCACATGGTCTTCCTTCTGTGTGTCCTAATCTCTTCCTATAGGAACCTCGTCAGATTGGATTAGGGCCTACCCCAATACCTTCACATCACCTTAATGGCCTCTTTAAACATCCTCTCTCCAAATACAGTCATATTCTGAGCTGCTGGGGATTAGGACTTCAACTAATGAATTTGGGGGGCAGGGGGGACACCATTCATCCACTAACACTTCTGTTACACTTCTGTGATTCTAAAAATAACATATATTCTCCATAGAAGATGTAGAAACTTCACAAACGGAGAAATTAAGGAAAGGATCTCTGCAAAAATCAGTCTCTTTCTTCAGGCCTATAAAGGAAAAAGTGAAAGCCTACCCCTTTCTCCATTTCCACCCCCTTCTCCCCAAAGAACACCCATAAGATGTTTTGTAATAATAGGGACGTGTCCTCTCAAACCTTTTCTGCGCTTGCACAAGCTACTTCTAGGAACGCCCTTGTCCCGGCATCTCGACCCGTTGATGCAGCTGTCCTAGAGAACACAACACTCCTTGCTGGGAATTAAATCTTTGTACACCTTCCCACCGCCTCTAGAATTACTCTCTGAACGCTGTACAAAACATTAACAAGTAGAGCTCAGATTGTTTTTTATTTACTTTAAGTAACCTCCACAGCCAGTGTGGGACTTGAACCCACGACCCCGAGGTCCAGTCACGTGCTCCTCCAACAGAGCCAGCCAAGCACTGCTAGAACTCAGATTTGTTTATTTTTTAAAATATTTTATTGATTTGGGGCGCCTGGGTGGCTCAGTGGGTTAAAGCCTCTGCTTTCGGCTCAGGTCATGATCCCAGGGTCCTGGGATCGAGCCCCACATTGGGCTCTCTGCTCAGCAGGGAGCCTGCTTCCTCCTCTCTCTCTGTCTGCCTCTCTGCCTACTTGTGATCTCTGTCTGTAAATAAATAAATAAATCTTTAAAAAAAAAAAAGATTTTATTGATTTGACAGACACAGATCCCATGTAAGCAGATAGGCAGGCAGAGGGGGAGGGGGAAACAGGCCCCCTGCTGAGCAGTTAGGCAGGGAGCCCGATACAGGGCTGGATCCCAGGACCCTAAGTTCAGGACCTGAGCCGAAGGCAGAGGCCCAACCCACTGAGCCACCCAGGCACCCCAAGAGCTCAGATTTAAAAGGAAATTCTATAGTGACTTACTCATTGGCATTTCGTTACTCATTTTCTGGTTGTTTTTGTAGTTTTCTGCTCCTGTCTTCTCTTGCTCTGTTCTCTCACCCTGAGCTGGGGTTAGGAAATTCTAGAAAGGAGGCACGTCAAAGTGAATGAGACATGTCAGAAGGGCTTCTGATACTTATTAACCAGGCTTGAGTTTAGGTAATGGGGCAGAAGGCTTTTTTCTCCCTTCGTCTTCCTACTTAGTTGGATCTTCTACATTTCCTTTAATGAGCTTATATGACTTTTTATAATGGAGGAAATAAACAACCGTAATAGAATCCTGCCAGCGGGGACAATTAGAAGGAGCTTTGAGCTCTGCTCGGAGCAGGAAGATGAAAGAAAGCAAGCCAGCTGTCACGGAGCTGAGTGAGGGCTGAGGTGGGGGCCACAGGGAAGGCGGAAGCCCGTCGGGCGACCCGCCCCTTGCCTTTCAGACCTGGCGGAGAAGAGTGTGCATGACCGATCCCCGCCAGGGAGGAACTAGATCTTAGCTGGTGCAAGGTGGGTAGCAGAGTTTGCAAATGGGCACCTGGCTTCTTGAAATCAGGTCCTTGGGTCCGGACTAATTATACCCCAGCTACTGAGAGGACGATACTGAGTCACTGCTGGTGGTCTTTGAAACACTGCAGCGGAAAATGAGCTGGAATGTCAGCGAGGGGCACAAGTCTTCTTCCTCCTGCACCCCCCCCCATTTTGCAAGGGAAGGAAGTAGAGACTTCAGATATTGGGTCCCAGGGCTGAACAAGGGTAAAGAGGTGATCTGGGAAGCCCCAGAAAGAAAGAGATGATTCCTGAGAACCGAATGGGTTCACCAGCTCCGGCTATAGACCAGTCTTGGCTTGTCATCCTGGGGCCGAGGCGGGGAAATACGGAGCAGCTGTTAGTATAGTTAGGTCAGATGGTGGCAGACGGAGTTATCCTAACCCCCAGTCAGTGGGTTGCTGTCGGAGCGAAGGCAGTTCTCTAAGGTCTGTGGAAAGGTTCTGTCCTGTTCAGCATGTCTTCTCAGTTGCTAGGGATTGGGGATGAAGTAGAAAACAAGAAAATTGTACCCCTGCCCCATGGAATCGATGAACTAGTGTAATCTATTCATAAATAGAGGAAAGTTTATTTCTGCTTTAAGGGGGAGGGAAAAAATCTACATTTCTTTGACCTCACTGAGAGAGGTGTCGCTCATGAACTAACTGTCCATTAGTGGTTTCGATGACCTTATTGCCTCGCAGGTGGGGTATTTAGCCACCTCTGCACACAGCAGGATTCCAGCAGAGCCCTAGAGCAGCCTGAATGGGCTACAAGTACATGTAGGTGAGGCACAGATTGCTACCCCCTCCCCAGTCCCAAAATTGAGCTAATGGCACACATGGGGCCCTGCTGGCGGCCTCCCCAGCAGCCGTGCTCGCCTCTTCCTTTCTAAAAGTGCCACATCTCCCCCCCACACCACCGTTTTTCTTCCTTGCATCCATTTGTCTCAGGGAAAGGTGACCCCCATACCTCAAGAGTCACCCCATTGGCCTAAGGGGAATTCTGTTCCACTTGAGGGCAGTTGCTTCTGGAAAGGGCATATGATCCAGTCTGATATCCTGAGGAGGAATCCAGAGAGAAGGGAAAGTGACTTCCTGGGAGGTTTTCATCAGTTAGAAATGTTTTTATCAGGGAAGTAACAGAAGCTCCTCCCCACCACTGACAAACAATGTATGGTTCAAGAGTGAAGATACTTTAAAAAAAAAAAAAAAAAAAAGCAAAGATACTTAATGAACTCAGCATAAAAGTCTGGACGTAGGTGGTTCCTGGCATTGGTTTGGTGACTCAAGTAATAACAAGATCAACATCTCTTGGGGGTGCCTGATGGGTTCAGTCTGAAGAGTGTGTGACTCTTGATCTCAGGGTTGTTTTCAATTAGCAATAATCGCGCCTTGGATAAACCTCATTGGCTACGATACTGCCACTGTGCAAAGCTGATCTCAGGGTTGTGAGTTCGAGCCCCATGTGCAGGGTAGAGACTACTTAAATGCTTTTTTTTTTTCCTTAAGATTTTATTTATTTATTTGACAGAGAGAGATCACAAAGTAGGCAGAGAGGCAGGCAGAGAGAGAAAGGAGGAAGCAGGCTCCCCGCTGAGCAGAGAGCCCGATGCGGGGCTCAATCCCAGGACCCTGAGATCATGACCTGAGCTGAAGGCAGCGGCTTAACCCACTGAGCCACCCAGGCACCCCCCCCTTTTTTGTTTTTTTAAAGGATTAACATCTCTGTGATTCTTGTCTTTTGCTTATGGTGTCAAAAAGGCTGCCACTCCAGCCATTATGTCCATGGTAAGGCAGGGGAAGAAAGGAACGTGGCCATTGACCGACACCTGTCTTTCTAATCAAAGATTTCCCAGAAATGCCCTGGCTTTCCTTCACTTTCTTTTCTTTTCTTTTTTTTTTTTTTAATTGAGGGAGAAGCCGGCTCCCTGCTCAGTGGAAAGCCCGATGCAGGACTCAATCCCAGTACTCTGGGATCATGACCTGAGCCGAAGGCAGCTGCCTAACTGACTAAGCCACCCAGGTGCCCCATCCCTTTCATCTCATTAGACAGGACTGTGTCATGTGGCCACTGTTAGCTGCAAGGCAGACTGGGAAAGTGAGTTTTGGGCTCTTTTTGTCTATAGAAGAAACAGGAAAGAGAAAAGGGTGTTGGAAAGTAGAAGTAGATTGGCTACACGTAGGACACTCCTGTTTTCCAGGTTCCATCTAAGTGCCTGGAACCGCGGCTGCCATCTTGGTTCTGGCAGAGCAGAGAGAGAAGGAACCTGCATCCAATGTACCAGCCCAGATGAAAAGCAAGCAGAGCAGGTAAAGACAACGTTCCCAGATGGGCTCCTGGGTGGCTCAGTCGGTTGAGCATCTGTCTTCTGCTCAGGTCATGATCCCAGGGTTGTGGGATCAAGCCTTGCACTGGGTTCCCTGCTCAGTGGGAGTCTACTACTTCTCCGTCTCTCACATACATAAATAAATTTTTTTTTAAAAAAAGACAACATTCGGGCGCCTGGGTGGCTCAGTGGGTTAAGCCGCTGCCTTCGGCTCAGGTCATGATCTCAGGGTCCTGGGATCGAGGCCCGCATCGGGCTCTCTGCTCAGCAGGGAGCCTGCTTCCCTCTCTCTCTCTCTCTGCCTGCCTCTCCATCTACTTGTGATTTCTCTCTGTCAAATAAATAAATAAAATCTTTAAAAAAAAAAAAAAAAAGACAACATTCACAGAAAAAGGAAAACCAGGTAGCCCTTAAGCATATGAGAAAATGCTTGACTTCACTCATCATAAGAACAGTGAACACCAAAATAACAGCACGATACTACTTTTCACCTATCAGATTGGCAAAAATCCAAATGTTTGGCAAGCCGCCCTGTTGATGATGTTGTGTGGAAGCAGGGACTCTCATGCATGAAGGGCAAAATGGTACGGTCTCCTGTGGTGGGAACAGTAAAGATGGGAACACATGAACTGGGATCTTTATGTCCTCACCAAGATGCTATATCAACTGGCTAGAACCCAGCCTCCTGGGGGCTTCCTCTTAAGTTCCTCACTGATGAGGCCAGTTTGAGTAGAGTTTTTGTTACCTAGAACCCAAACTATTCCAAGCAGTGCCCCTGCCTCCTAGGAGCCAAGTTGTTCTGTCCAGAAGCCAGATCATAGAATCTCACTGGGTCACCCAGTGACTAGCCAAAGCCGAACAGGTACAGATCCAAGAGCTGAGATCATTGCTGACAGAAGAATCGCTCCCAGAGAATGGGCCATGAGCCCATTCCAAAATCAGTGGGCGGGTAACTGCCTAGGGTAGTATTTAACCCCTGTGGTCATGAGAGGGGCTGCATCTTGAGTGGTTGAAAGGCCTGTCAGAATCCAAATGTAGAGGGGCACCTGGGTGGCTCAGTCGTTAGGCATCTGCCTTTGGCTCAGGTCATGATCCCAGAATACTGAGATCAAGCCCTGCTTTGGGCTCATCAGGCTCCCTGCTCAGCGGGGATTCTGCTTCTCCCTCTCCCACTCCCCCTGCTCATGTTCCCTTTCTCTGTCAAATAAATAAAATCTTAAAAAAAAAAAAGAATCCAAATGTAGAGATAATCCTGAGACGTTAGATCTTGAGGTTGTAAGATGGCTGCTTTGGTCTTTTTTTTTTTTTTTTTAAGATTTTATTTATTTATTTGACAGAGATCAGAAGTAGGCAGACAAGCAGGCAGAAGGGGGGGAAGCAGGCATGATGTGGGGGCTCAATCCCAGGATCCTGAGATCATGACCTGAGCCAAAGGCAGAAGCTTAACCCACTGAGCCACCCAGGCGCCCCAGGCTGCCTTGGTCTTGCTCCACCCGATGTCCTGATGTCTCGTTAGGTATGTGGTTTATTGGTTTATTTGATTATCTTTATTTGAATTTCTTTTCCTTTCTTTTTAAGGATTTATTTATTTAAGAAAGAGAGAGAGCTCGCGTGCAATGGGGAGGGACAGAGAGAGAGGGAAAGAGGCAGACCCCCCACTGAGCGTGGAACCCTAATGCAGGGCTCCATCCCAGGACCTTGAGCCCAAATCAAGGGCCAGACAGGCCCTGCGCCAGCCAGGCTCCTCTTTATTTGAATTTCTTTTTCCACTGAGCAACTTCCTGGTCCCTGAATATTTTCTTTCTTTCTTTTCTTTACTTTTTTTTTTTTTTAAGATTTTATTTATTTATTTGACAGATCACAAGCAGGCAGAGAGGCAGGCAGAGAGAGGAGGAAGCAGGCTCCCCACTGAGCAGAGAGCCTGATGCGGGGCTTGATCCTAGGACCCTGGGATCATGACCTGAGCCAAAGGCAGAGACTTTTATTTTTTTTTTTTAAGATTTTATTTATTTATTTGAGAGAGAGACAGTGAGAGAGAGCATGAGCGAGGAGAAGGTCAGAGGGAGAAGCAGACTCCCCGTGGAGCTAGGAGCCTGATGCGGGACTCGATCCCGGGACTCCGGGATCATGACCTGAGCCGAAGGCAGTTGTCCAACCAACTGAGCCACTCAGGCGTCCCCAAAGGCAGAGACTTTAACCCCCTGAGCCACCCAGGCGCCCCTGGTCCCTGAATATTTTCAAACTGTGGGGCTATTGCACACCCCACTGTAAAGGAGCAAATCAGTGTTGAGTTTGTCTTTTGAAAAATTGCTAGTGAAGAATGGACAGGCCCAGTGGAATCCCTTAACCCTCGGATCCAACATTCCTCGGTAATGACCTTCTTGCTCTGAGATGTGGTTAAAGACAGATCGCCCTTGCCCTCGGGCTACCTCTTCATTCTCTGCATTTCAGAATACATGCCCTCTATACTGAATGCCATGCCTAGGATGGGCTCCCAGGATGTTCAGAACATGGCGGCCCCATCCCCATGTAGACTCACGCCTATTCTGACCAACCCTTGGGCAGGTGAGAGTGAGACTATTTGGCTCTCTCAAGTTGAGAGCCTTCATGGCCCTGGGGACCCAAAGGACGTGGTTTGCTCCCTTCTAAGATGAGCCAAGGCAAGGACAAAGGCATAACCAGTAGAACCTCATTGAGCTTGTACTGCCGAGGGATACTCTGATGCCTACAGGTAGAGCCTTGGGTCTGCCAGGGGCAGTAAGAGGTGTCTAAGTGGACTAGTATCTGCGGTGGGGTTCATGTTTGATCACGGGGCAGCCCCATGGTGGTAGCAGGAAGGTGCCAAGGGCGCCCCCGTGCTTGGGGAGGCATGATGGTTGTACGTCCAAAGATGTATAGATGCTGGCCTCTTCCTTGACATCTCTCTAGCCCCCAGAAGTCCTCAGTCCATGGGCCTGGCAATCGTCCAGAGTCCCTTCGAGCCTTCCTTCCAGCCAGTGTCCTGTCACCAGCCTCATACCTGCTCTGTTTACTGTTGTCAGCATGTGTGTGTTTAGTGTGTACTCAGCTGTTAATTTGCGTTGGTTTGCCCATTGTGTCATATGTGTATGTTGTGTCTACGTTGGCTACACGCCCCTGAGATCAGGGTCTGTCTTCTAGTTTTTGTGAATCACCCTCCTCCTGCTGCACAAACCCCACCGCCCCCACCAATACCAACTCACCTCTCGTACAGGGCATTACATATCACAGACAAAAATGCTTGTAAAGAGGCTGCCGTTACTGGCACTCAGAGGTTTGCCCCCTCTGTGCTCTCAGCCTTTCAGAAAGGTATTTCTTCAAAGAAAACAAAAAACAAACACAAAAACGAACATTGAACAAGGGTGCAAAATCATGGATGCCCCGGGAAGACCAAGGTGCTGGGCGGGTCCTGGCCACCAGGGGGCGCGGTCTCCCCAGGCCTCGGCTGCAGAGCCCGCCATGGCGACTACAGCCGGGCTCAGCGTCCGCCTAGTCGAGCGGCGGAGTGTGCACCCTGCTCCCGGTAGCCCAGGTCCAGGGGTTCAGGTAGCCACCGGACCTCGTCTCCTCTTTGGGCAGACCCTGGAGCGGGTATGTCTGGGGTGCAAAAGGCCAGGAGCGGTCAGGATGGGAGGAGGCCATGTGAAATTACAGACTGGGCAGGAGTGCTGTGCTGGCAGCTTCGCCCAGGAGCCAGAAAGGCGGTGTTGTCTGGGGCATGACCTCGGGTGGCTGTGGTGCTGGGTCGGGTGCTGGGCAGAGTACCACCGGCGAGACCCAGGGGACTGTGGGTGTGTCAACCACAACAGAGACGCCCCACCCCACCCCCCAGGGTCCCCAGGGCCTCCAGGCTCCGCAGGGCCCAGGGCTATTGGGCCAGCTCTTCCCAGCCCTCTGCCAGAATTGGCGTGGTGTGGTGTGGTGTGTGGCCCAGGCCGAGTCCACGCTTCCCAGGAGGTCCGCTGTGGGCTCCCTTCCTCGGCAGTACTCCGCTCTCCAGCCACGCCCAACCAGACACTCTTCCCACAGATGACTTGTACGGTAGTTCATTCACTTAACTCCTATACGCAGCAAACACTGTTGAGTGCTCCTGGTGGCCAGGAGCTTCGGAGATACAAAACATGATGCCTTCACGGACACTGGTCTTACGCCTCTGTCTTTTTTTTTTTTTTTTTTTTTTTTTTTAAGATTTTTTTTATTTATTTGACAGAGATCACAAGTAGGCAGAGAGGCAGGCAGAGAGGGAGGTGGGGAAGCAGGCTCCCTGCTAAGCAGAGAGCTTGATGCGGGGCTCGATGCCAGGACCCTGAGATCATGACCTGAGCTGAAAGCTGAGGCTTTAACCCGCTGAGCCACCCCTTTTTTAAAAATAACATTTATTTGTGAGCCAGCATGAGCTGGGGGTAGGTGCAGGGCAGAGTGAGAGAGAGAAGAATATACCCCACTGAGCAGGGAGCCTCATGTGGGACTAGATCCCAGGATCCTGGGATTATAACCCGAGCCAACTGAGCCACACAGGCGCCTGACCTCCATGTCTTTATTCCCACGTTTCTTCCCACTCTTAGCCTGGCCAGGTTTCACTATCCCTCAGCGAGGTCCTGAAGTCTCACTGCCCACAGAAAGCCCCTTCCAGTGACTCCAGAGTGAGGAAAAGGACCTAGTCTGTCCCCAACGCTGTTATATCCTGAGTGCCCAATCCTATGCCTGGCACAGTGGAACTCAACAAATATTTGTTGACGTGAATCATTGAAGCAGTCTTGTTGGCCTCTGACTTCACAGGTGATTGCCTAAAACTTTCACCTGGCAAGTCATCAAGTCTTGCCTCTGCCGTCTGTCCTACTGAACTGTTGTGTTTATGACCCATGAGTGCCCAGTGGTTGGGTTAGGCAGGGGACCAAAAGGAATTTATTGGCTCATTGAACCACACCACAGGGAGATGGGCAGGAAAGGTTGAGCCTTTTTTCGGGACAGCAGGAACCTCGGCTATAATGTCAGGACACTTGCTACACATCATGACTTCTCTCTTTGATGGCTTCCCTCCCTGCTTCTGCACACAGGCTTTCACCACCCAGATAGTCCAGGAATAGGACTGGACTTCAAGGTCACCAATCCAAGAGGAATAAAATTTTCCTCTTCAACTACCTCTTTATTATTATTTTTTTTATTTTTAAAGAGTTGTGTTTTTTTAAGATTTTATTTATTTATTTGACAGGGATCAAATAAATAAGCTCTCTGCTTAGCAGGGATCACGAGTAGGCAGAGGGGCAGGCAGAGAGAGAGGGAGGGAAGCAGGCTCCCGCTGAGCAGAGAGCCCGATGTGGGGCTCGATCCCAGAACCCTGGGATCATGACCTGAGCGGAAAGCAGAGGCTTTAACCCACTGGGCCACCCAGGCGCCCCTAACCCTTTATTTTTTTTAAGATTTTATTGTTTAGGGGTGCCTGGATGGCTCAGTCAGTGAAGCGTCTACCTTTGGCTCAGGTCGTGATCTCAGTCTTGGGATGGAGCCCCATGTCTGGTTCCCTGCTCAGCAGGGAGCCTGCTTCTCCCTCTCCCTCTGCTCCTCCCCACTACTCTTCCTAACTCTCTCAAATAAATAAATAAATAAAACCTTTTTATTTATTTATTTTAGATTTTATTTATTTATTTGTCAGAGAGAGAGAGAGGTAGAGAGCACACACAAGCAGGCAGAGTGGCAGGCAGAGGCGGAGAGAGAAGCAGGCTCCCTGTGGAGCAAGGACCCCAATGTGGGACTCAATCCCAGGACCCTGAGATCATGGGCTGAGCTGAAGGCAGCGGCTTAACAGACTGAGCCACCCAGGCGTCCCAATAAATAAATCTTTAAAAAGAAAAAAAAGGATTTTATTTTTTAAGAAATCTCCACGTCCAACGTGAGACTCGAACTCACAACCCTGAGGTCCAGAGTGGCACGCTTCACGGGCTCAGCCAGCCAGGTGCCCTTCAGGCCCAAATTTAAAATCCTGAGAAAAACTCTGATAGGCTTGGTTTTTCTGGATTTCAGACCCTTCTCTTGCACCAGTCACTGTGGCTAGGGACAGTGATGTAGGATGTAGGATGTTTGACAGCTCCTACTTGAGTGGTGGAGTTCTACCAGGAAGGAGCAGTTGAACCCCAAAAGGAGGACGAGAGAAACAGACGTGGTCACTCAGAAGACCTGGGGCCACCACCCTGATGTGTATCCACAATGATTCATGATAATTCCCTCTTTTTTTTTTTTTTTTTTTTTTTTTTTTTTTTTTTAAAGATTTTTTATTTATTTATTCGACAGAGAGAGATCACAAGTAGGCAGAGAGGCAGGCAGAGAGAGAGAGGAGGAAGCAGGCTCCCTGCTGAGCAGAGAGCCCGATGTGGGACTCGATCCCAGGACCCCGAGATCATGACCTGAGCCGAAGGCAGCGGCTTAACCCACTGAGCCACCCAGGCGCCCCATGATAATTCCCTCTTATTGAGGACAAAGATCATCTATACCCATGGGGGCCTTCACTGAAAATGAGAACTTGATAAAATACAGCTTGATTTATAGGAAAGGGAGTTGTGCATGAGTGTGTGCACACGCGCTTGCACGCTCGTGTGTGTGTGTGTGTGTGTGTGTGTGTTAGGCTGAAATCCCCGGTGGATCTTCCCTACACTTCGCATGAACGTGCAACCGTCCGTCCCTCTTGCTGTGGGTGGGGTAATTTGTCCCAGGGCGTGGAACTAGACAGAATCTCCATAGCCACATTATGGCTTGAGCTGTCACTTCTGGTTTCCCTCCCGAGAAGATCTTCGGAGCCCAGCGGTGTAATACTGGCTTTTTGTTTCAAGTGGGGAATGGCTCTAAGACTGGTTTTTCTATTTGTGTTGTTGTGGCTGTTGTTTCTTTTGGCAGCGAGCAAAAGAGGGCAGTTCTGTAAGAGAGCATCTTCCCTGGATGGTCCCAGGAGTGTGGCCGGGACACCCAGGGGGCTCAGTCGGTGAAGGGTCTTGCCTTCGGCTCAGGTCATGATCCCAGGGTTCTGGGACAGAGTCCAGCTCAGCGGGGGGCCTGCTTCTCCTTCTCCCTCTACTCCTCCCCTGCTCATGTTCTCTGTCTCTCTCCTTCCCTCAAATAAATAGTCTTTAAAAAAAAAAAAAAGCAAAGGAAGAAAAACTAGGCACAGACGAGGCACTCCTCTCCGGGGAGCCTCAGGCTTTCACCGGTGCTCTTAGGTAATCCTATTTACCTGTGTTCTTGGATGAGGAAACTGAGGTTCAGCCCAGGAACAGGCTCCTGTGGGAAGTGAGGAGAAGAACAGGACAGGTTGGGGGTTGGGATTAGGACTCCTGCATTCGAGGCTTCACACACCTCCTCGGATCCCTTAACACTCACTTGCAGGATTCGGTAAATGTGAATGCCTTAACCAAGGCCAGCAGGGCTGAGATTAGTTGATTCCAGAGCCCCTACTGTTTGGACTTCCTCCGCTGTGTGACCTTGCCCAGGTCCCTTGACCTCCGTGTGCCTCTGTTTCCTTCTCTGTAACGCTGGGAGGATACTAGCTCCTCCCTCCTGAGGGTAATTGGAGTGACACCCAGCCGGCAGTTAAGAGCTCCTAGGCGGACGCTAGTTTGGTTGTTTTCGTTCTTGTTCTACGGGCCCTCCCTCAGGGCCACGAGTCGGACCCCTCCCTGTGGCAGGAGAACCAGATCCCGTGGGAGCCCCTTCCTGGCCCAGGTGCTCCCGAGGCCCCGCTGCAGGTGCCTGGGAAAGTCTGCAACCGGGACAAAGGGAACAAAGGCTGCAGGTGCTCGGTTGCTGCTTTGTCTGGCTGAAGGCCCGCTTCCTGCTCTATCAGGTTGCTCAGGGGGCGTGGGCTGGGCTCCTAGAGCTGACACCCCCACCCCCACCCCCACCCCCGGCCTGCCCTTGGCCCTGCCAGCTGAGAGCTGAGGGCTGGGCCTTGATGATGCAGGACCCGGCCCAGCTGGGCAACACACTTCCTTTCTGGAGCCCAGCCCTGGAGTTTCACTGGCTGAAGCAGGAAGCCTTGGGGCACTGGGCCCTCCTTCCGGCTCTGTGGTTTCAGTGAACCCCCCCTCCCTTTCCCCTCTAGGTGGGGGTGGCCTGGGTAGGGGGGCGTCTTGAATCCTGGCCCCAAAATGGAGCAGGAACCCAAGACAAGCTGCCTTTCTCTCTGCAGCTCTCCTAGCATGGATGTTAGAGGTTGGGCTGGGTCATGGGTAGAACCCTTGCAAGCCCTAACGATTCCCTGGGCCCCCCAACCCGGCCTGGAGGAGTTGGAACTTCCGACCCAATGCAGGGTGATCCTAGAACCATACAAACTGCCTCAAACTCACCGCAAACCTCCCCTGCTGTTGTTCTGAGCCTTCAGCCCGTTCAAGGCCTTAGAAGAGGAGTATGTTCCTGCCTCAGGGCCTTTGCACTTGCCACGGCCTAACCCTGGAACAGCATGTGCTCCAGGCGTTCATGGGACTGTCCTTGTCACTCAAGCTTGAGCCCTGAGCTGTCACCACTTAGAGAGGCCTTGTCACCCTCTACACTAATCTCCACCTCGTCCCTCGCTATCAACCTCCTCCTGTTTCCTTCCACTCAGCGCTCACCTCTCTCTCCAAATTTCTTGTTCTAACGTCTTCCTTTTTCTATCTGCCTCTCCCACTGGGATCTAAAGCTCCTCGAGGTGAGCACCGGCCTGTCTTTCCTTCCACTGTCTCCTCCACACCACCGGAGCAGGGCCTGGCCCGAGGCAGTCAGGTGTTCTCCAGAGCTCTCCCCAGCCGCGGGCCCCCCCTTGTAGGGGCCCCCCTTGGAACCAGGGTTTGGGCGTCTGGGCCCCGTCAGGCCTGTCTGCTCTGGACACGGCTCCTGAGGAGGCAGCTTTGTGGGTATGAAAACACCAGATTCCCAAAACACTTTGACATGCGCTACCTCACTGGCACCTCGTGTCCCAGCGACCTGCCGGACAGGTGGGGCAACATCAGAAACCCTGTTTTGTAGATGAGAAAATTGAGGTGCCCAGAGGCTTAAGGAGCTTTGCCTCAGGCTGTAGGCATCACGAGGCACAAAACAAAGACTAGAACTCGGGTCTTAGGAAACTTTCCAGGACTCCAGGCCACACAGGAATGTCTTCAAAGAGAAAAATATACATTTCAAACCCATTTTTCCATTGAGTTAGGTTACAGATGGACAGATATTCTGAATCACTGCGTGGGGTGGGGTAGTACTCTAATCTCCCAGATTCTTTTCTGCTCCAGATTCTTCTAGGGCTCTGCGATGCAGGTATCAAGTCTCCCCCAGGGAAACTCCAAATGGCTTGCTCTCTTCGTGGCTGGGGGCTGGGAAATCCCAGTTTCTTCCCCGTCTTCTGCCTTGAAACCAGAGCAGTGCCTCCCAACCACACAGGGTACTTCGCACTTAGCCCTCCGTATGGACAGCTTCACGTAGTTCAGCTGTGAGGGAGGCTGGCAGTGCAGTGGCCGGGGCGGGTCTAGAACTCCGCGGTAGAACCAGCTGGTCTGACCCCAGCGAGCAGGGTGTCATGCCCACCGCGCTCATCTGCTTGTGAATTTGCTTCCCGCTGCCCGGGAGATGGAGTGACCATCATCTTCACCGTGTAAATGGCCAGAATCATCACGCCATCTTTGGGTGCCTTTATTAAGCTCATTAGGGCTTATTAAGTCTTGCCATGGTCTTCTGCTCCATCTTGCCGCTGAAGAGGGGGGAGGGGTGGGGAGGCTCCCAGCTCCGCCCGTGTGAGGGAACTTACGTCTCAGCCCCTCCAAAGGGCATCAGAAAACTGTACTTACTGGGAACTTTGTAAATAATATGCTAGTGTGGATGCGATTCTGTGTGGAAGGATGCGCTTCCGAACAGCAACGGCGGCCTCTCTGGGGATGGCCTTGGGGGTGATCGACGGTCTCTGTGCTTCTCGGAATTGTCTGGAATTTCTTTTTTTCTTTTTTTCTTTTTTCTATTAATGAGAAAGAATGTCCTTTGTCATCAGGAAAAAATAATAATAAAACCATTTCATCTTGGAAAGGAACTGAAGAACGCCAGTGCACAGACATATAGGAGCGGGAGGAGTTCTTATTTTGCACGTGGTCTGTGGTCTCAGATCGCTCAGGGGTGGGGGGGTGGGTGATCACAGCTGGAATCTGTGTCATCTGCTGACTGACCCTCTGCTTGGGGGGGACATGCCCACTGTTCATGGACAAGGACTAAGTAGACATCTTCTGCGAACGAGGCCAATCATTATAATCCTGTCTAGGCCCTCTCTTTGAGCGGCTCTCCCTTTTCTCAAGATCCCAGTGATTGCTGTCACCGGCCCTTCCTGGAGACGGAGCAGTGACGCTGGAGGGAAACGGAGAAGTGAGTGAGTCCTGAGTCAGCGCTGGTTCAGAACCGCGGAGTTTCCCCGCCGCTCGCTTATATGCCTGAACCTGTGAGTCAGGGTCATGTCGCCCGAGCCGTGTGTACGTGCTTATCGGCCCTGCTCTGCGGGGGCCAGCTCCAGGCCTTCACGCATGCACACACACCGGGGCCCGGGCCAGCCCCAGCCGGATGGCCTGGGAAGGGTGCGGGCACACATGACTTATACATTCATCCCCTGGAGGGGTGCACAGCCCTCTTGAGTGCTGAGCTCAGGCTGCCAAGTGCCAGAGATGAACCAAAAAAAAAAAAGACGAAGAAATGTTAGTACTTCCTTTCCCACGAGTGTTGCAACAGTCAAGCTGTAGCTTAGAGCCTGTATTTTGTGAATAAGCAGAAACAAACTCACATGTGCAGCATCAGTGGTCTGTTAAAATACGTTACGGCATTCCAGAGACGAGAATGCCATGCAGGTACTCAACAGAATGAGGAGATCTGGGTAAAGTGACAGGAAGTGGTCAGTTGTGAGAGTAAGAGGGAATTGGCACGGCAGTGTGGACACGGAGGTCCCGTTTGCGTGAACCTGTATTATAAGCCTCGTTTTTTTGTTTTTAATATTTTAAAAACGATGTTACTTATTTTTTGTAAGATTTTATTTATTTATTTGTCAGAGAGAGAGAGCGAGCACAGGCAGGCAGAGTGGCAGGCTGAGGCAGAGGGAGAAGCAGACTTCCTGCCGAGCAAGGAGCCCGACGTGGGACTTGATCCCAGGACGCTGGGATCATGATCTGAGCCAAAGGCAGCTGCTTAACCAACTGAGCCATCCAGGCATCCCTTCTTTATTTATTTGAGAGAGAGAATGAGAGAGAGTATGAGAGGGGAGAAGGTCAGAGGGAGAAGCAGACTCCCCATGGAGCTGGGAGCCCGATGTGGGACTCCATCCTGGGACTCTGGGATCATGACTTGAGCTGAAGGCAGCCGCTCAACCAACTGAGCCACCCAGGCGCCCTATGAGTCTTATTTTAAAAATTATAAGTGGGGGCACCTGGGTGGCTCACCTGTTAAGTGTCTGCCTTTAAAAAAAAGGCAATGTGTATACTTCGAAAATACGAAAAGATAAATGACAGATTATTAGCAGCTATTAACTCTAGAGAATGGGGATATGAATTTTTCGTGTGTTAATTTTTTTTTAAGATTTTATTTATTTATTTGACAGAGAGAGAGAGACAGCCAGAGAGGGAACACAAGTAGGGGCAGAGGGAGAGAGAGAAGCAGGCTTCCTGCAGAGCAGAGAGCCTGATGTGGGGCTTGATCGAGCTGAAGGCAGATGCTTAATGACTGAGCCACCCAGGCACCCCCGCGTATTAATTTTTCTACAAAGAACACAATTAAGGAATAAAAGCCAGAGTTTATTTAAATGTGTCTTCAGCTATATTTTACGATCTCTCAGTGCTCAAGGTAATCTGCTCACCTCTAGAGGGTCCCGGGCAGGCAGCCAGGAATAAGGAAACCTTGGTTTGTACTGTGTGACCTTCAGTAAGCCACCAGCGGTGAGAGGTATTTGTACCCACTTTTTCCTGATGGACACAGATACACACAAAGGACCTACTCTGTCCAGGATCCCATCGCTTGTGGTCCCAGAACTGGATTTTGAACACAGGTTTTCTGACTCCCAGTCCAGGATTTTCTACACTACATGACAGCCACTGCCGTCTAAGCCTCTTCTCTGAAGGACAGGGTCAGGAGCACCTGGGTGGCTCAGTGGGATCCAGTACCCTGTGGAGCTCCTTGCTCAGCAGGGGGCCTGCTTCTCCCTTTGACCATCCCCCTCTCATGCTCGGGCGCTCTCTCTCTCCCTCTCCCTCTCTCAAATAAATAAAATCTTTTAAAAAAATAAATAAAGGACAAGGTCAGAATACAGTCCCTTCCAGCTGACGACAGTCAGTGTGCACAGGAAGTTGCCTCCCTGCCCCCATCATTCCTGGTGCATCACAGGCCATGGCAGTTGGTGTGTATGCCCTGTTTGTCGGATGCCAGCTTTCTCCAGGCTGGCAGGAATCCAGCCTGGGGTTTGGAGAACTCTGGCCTGCTCCTGGCCATCTCGAGGGGGAGGAAGGCTTTTTGGCCAGGCATCTGGCCGGGTGCCTTGCAGAACCAGGCAAGAACTGCCCACGAAGGCTGGCAGGGGGCCGAGAACTCGTTGTCTTCTCTTTAAACAGACACAGGCTGTCTGTTGAGATTCTGGAAACATCTGACCTTTTGCAGAGCATCTCAAGAGTTGTCGAGGGCCAGAGGGAGGTCCCTCCATTTCTGCAAATGCTTTAACCCTTTACGCACAGCCCTTAACAACAACGGAAGAGAGATCAGTTTTCAAGGAACTAGAAGGATTTGCTGCACCTGTTTTCCCAGATTTGGGGGGTGGGGGGGTGGGCAGTGGATAGATCACCCCCGGAGGCATAGACTTTGCTTGCAGACCTCCTGCACCATTTTCTCCACTCTCGGTCTCAAGGACAGGAGGCCCAAGGCGGGAAAGGTGCTGGAAGGGAAAGTAAGGCAGCCCCACCGGCCCTGAGCAGAGGTCCTACTGGAGGGCTTCCCCCAACATCAGGACAGGAGCCGACACTACTCCTTTGACTGACTGGTTAATGTGTTCTTCACTCATTTGACATGTGTGTAGCCCTGCCACGTGCCAGGTTCCGTGTGATCCACACACACACTCAAGTCGTGTTCGGTGTTGAAGAGAGGTTGCCCGTCCAGGTACAGCTGGAAACTGGAAGAGAACCTTCCAGAGAGAGCCCTGGGGTGGTAAGGCCTTGCAGTGAGATGTGGAAATCAAGGAATGTGTGTGTGTGTGTGTGTGTGTGTGTGTGTTTAACTTAATTTTTAAATGGGAGAGGTTTGAGAACGTTTCAAAACTATTGGGAATAAAGCAGTGAAGAGGAAGGGTGTGGGACACAAAAGTACTGGGGAGGAGACACCCGGAAGGAGGGGAAATTGCTGTGGGGGCAGCTTCTCCACTCCCGCTTCCAGCTGGGGTCACCTGGGAGCTTAAACCAATACTGAGGCGGGGTCTGCCCCAAAAGTCTCAGATTTAAATGGTCTGCAGGTGGGGTGCCTGGCTGGCTCAGTGGGCCCAGCATGGGACTCTTGATCTTGGGGTCTTGAATTCAAGCCCTAGATTGGCCTTAAAGCTTTGCTCTGATGGACTAGACAGATGGTAGTCTACAGGAATAGCCAGCTTCCCAATGATGGCAATAGTGTAGCGGGGGTGGGGACCCTCTGCGGTGGTGGAAACAAGGCCAGGAGGGGAAAGGTGGTGGGTTGGTAGAAGATGGGGCCTTTCAAGGCTCTGGAGGGCCCTCTGACTGGGTATCCTATTCAGGAAAGGTCTCAGCTTTAGACTTGGGATATTATTGTCAAGTGTATCTGTACCTATAGCCATTGTATTTGTGTGGACATGTTGAAAAGCACTGCTTTATTGTGCCTGAACAGTTAAAATAGCTGCAATCTCCATTAACTGGTTTGTTTTTTTTTTTTTTTAAGATTTTATTTATTTATTTAATTGACAGAGATCACAAGTAGGCAGAGAGGCAGGCAGAGAGAGAGAGAGAGCGCGAGAGAGGAGGAAGCAGGCTCCCTGCTGAGCAGAGAGCCCGGTGAGGGGCTCGATCTCAGGATCCTGAGATCATAACCTGAGCCAAGGCAGAGGCTTTAACCCACTGAGCCACCCAGGTGCCCTGTTAACTGGTTTTGATGTGCAGTCTGTCCCAAGACTATCACCCTGTTGGCGAAGGTGGCCTGGGTCTCTCTCTCATGCAAATAGAAAAAAGATAATGGAGAACCCCTTTGTTGACTTGTTCATTGCATGGGGAGAGAAGGGAGGGCATTGGGAGCCGGGAGAGGAAGGAATGGTGTTGCAGACAGTGGGCACCAAGAAGTGAGCAGAGAACCCAGCTGGCCAGGCAGGCAGTGTGGAGGGTCTGTGGCAAGCGGTGACCCGGGTTTGCAATGGAGCCCTCCCCTCCGTGAGTGAAGCTCCCACGGCCGCTCAGAAAGAGGTACCGGGAAGGTAGAGCCCAGAGCTGATGCCGAGCACCACCCCGGCGGTGAAAATACGGCAGTGGGGGAGTTCAGGAAAGGTTGTTGCAATGGTGAGTCACAGCATCTAAGTTGGGTTGGGAGGGAATGAAGAAAGTCTAATGGCTGGGGAGGAGGAGGAGATGCTCGTAAGGTCCTGAAAAGGTCAGAGGGAGTGTGGTAAACCAGAAAGTTGGAAGGAACAGAGATTATGGCCAGGGACAGAGATGCCTGAATTTGGGATCTTGGTGATGAGCCATTATTGATGGTAAAAGGGGGGAGATGGGGGAGGTCCCTGGAGACCTGAGCAATCAATATCTAGCATGTGGTTGTTGAAGTCACCCAAGATGATGATGGGGCTTTAGGTGGAGAAAAGGATGGGGAGCCATGCGCCAAAGTCTCCAGTGACTACGGGGGTGTGGCCAGGAGGCTGGACAACCTTAAGGCTTTTACAAGAGGTTGGAAGACTGTGGTTTAGGAGGGGCATGGGGATGTGATCACGAAACGTGTGGTTGGAGCCCTAGGTCCTGGGAGACCTTGGGGAAGTTAGGGGAGGAGTGTAGTAGCATGGAGCACAGCCCAGAAGCATAGGCCATTATGGAGGCACCAGTGAGCTAGAGAACAAAATCAATGAGGTTCATGGTTCTTTGTTGAGGGCAGCTGTTCTCTGAGTGTGCTTTCTCTGCCTGCATCGGGGCATCACCTCATTACCTGGCATTACCTGGGAACTTACTAGATATGCAGATACTGTGGGCCCAGCCCAGACCTACTGAGTCAGCGGGGCGGAGCCTGGCAGTGTGCTTTCCCTTGGTTCCCTTGGCTTTCCCCTGATTACGATAGAGGCACGAGTCTGAGGCCCACAGGAATATAATATGGGAAAAGTGGTTTGCTCTGGAAGAACATAAAACTGGATTCCAAACTTGGCATCTGCGTGGCACAGTCGGTTGAGTGTTGGACTCTTGGTGTTGGTAGAAGTCATGATCTCGAGGTTGTGGGATGGAGTCACGCATTGGGCTCTGTGCCTCTCAGTGCAGAGTCGTCTTGAGTTTCTCTCTCCTTTGCTCTCTGCCCCATCCCCCACACACGCTCTCTCTCTAAAATTAATAAATAAATTGTTAAAAAAAAAAACACAACTTACCATCACATGAAAAAGTGGACTTCATATGGACTAATTCCTAAATGTGTCCAGAAAAATCATGAAGTTAATAATATAAAATGTTGGGGCACCTGGGTGACTCAGAGGGTTAAGCCTCTGCCTTCAGCTCAGGTTGTGATCCCAGGCTCCTGGGATCTCATCAGGCTCTCTGCTCCGTGGGGAGTCTGCTTCTATCTCTCCCTCTATGCTCTCTCTCTCTCTCTCAAATAAATAAATTAAAAAAAAAATAGGGGCACCTGGGTGGCTCAGTGGGTTAAAGCCTCTACCTTTGGCTCAGGTCATGATCCTGGGGTACTGGGATTGAGCCCCACTTCGGGCTCTCTGTTCAGCGGGGAGTCTGCTTCCCCCTCTCTCTCTGCCTGCCTCTCTGCCTACTTATGATCTCTGTCAAATAAATGAAATCTTCTAAAAAATACTATAATGCAAAGAGATCATCAGTTTGATTAATTAGAATTAAAGATTTCTACCCAAGGATGGCTACATTGACAAGGTTAACAGACGAGATTGGGAGAATATATTTGTGGCATCTAAAGCTGATAAGAGGGGTGGGTGTCTAGCTGGCTCAGTCAGTGGAGCATGAAACTCTGATCTAGGGGTGTGGGTTCGAGCCCAACCTTGGGCGTAGAGATGACTTAATGATAAAATCTTTAAAGCTGACAAGGGACTAATATCTAAATTCAGAATATGCTAAGAACGTCTACAAGTCTGTAAGAAAAAGATGGGACTCAAATGGGGAAAAAATGGGCAAAGATGCAAATAGGTGATTTACACAAGGAGAAATTGAAAAGCTAATCAACATAGGAGACATTAGAAATCTGAGAAACACAAATTAAAACATTTGTTGGCAGCTTTAGTCATTGGACCTCCAAACTTCCCAAACTGGAAACAACCCAGATGTTCACCAGTAGGTGAGACGAATTGGTATTGGTACAATAAATACTATTTAATGATAGAAAAAGAATGAATCGTTGACACAACTCTCAGAAATTTTTTGCTATGTGGAAGCAACCAGACACAAAAGACTATATTCTGTACAGTTGCATTTATATGACATTCTAGAAGAGGCATAAGTAATTTGTAGTGATTGGAATCAGATCGGTGGCTGTGGGGAGTAGGGAGGGGAGATTGAGAGCAAGGGGCACAGGGAACATTTTGGGGTGATGAAAATATTTCATGTTTTTATTTGGATTGTGTTTACAAGTGTACGTATGTGTCAAATGTGTTAGTATTATTGAATGCAAATTAGGCCTGGGTAAGGTTTATTTATTTTTAATTTTTTTAAAGATTTTTTTTTATTTATTTGACAGAGATCACAAGTAGGCAGAGAGGCCGGCGGTGGGGGGGGGGAGCAGGCCCCCTTCTTAGCAGAGAGCCCAATGTGGGGCTCGATCGCAGGACACTGAGATCATGACCCAAGCCGAAGGCAGAGGCTTTTACCCACTGAGCTACCCAGGAGCCCCTATTTTTAATTTCTTAAAAGATTTTATTTATTTGAGAACAAGAGAACATGCCAGTGAGAGAGAGCATGAGCAGGGCAGGGGGAAGAGGGAGAGGGAAAGGGAGAAGTGGAATCCCTGATGAGCAGGGACCCTGACACAGGGCTCAGTCCCAGGACCCCAAGATCACAACCTGAACCAAGGGCAGGTGCTTAACCAACTGAGCCACCCAGGCACCCAGATAAAGTTGACTGAAAAGCAACATTATAGGGGCACCTGGATGGCTCAGTTGGTTAAGCATCTGACTCTTGATTTTGACTCAGATCTTGATCTCAGGGTCTTGAGCTCAAACCCCATGGTGGGCTCCATGCTGGGTGTGGAGTCCGCTTAGATAGATAGACAGCCAGATAAAACAATGTAATAACTTTATATCATTTAGATTGTTAAATGAGACAGCTGGATAATGCCAGGAATTGGGAGGGTACAGAGATGCACAGCAGGTAGGCTTGGAGGAAAGGTGGCCTGTGACTCCAGAGCAAGTCATACCTTGTAAATAATCTCCTACAAGGTAGAGAGGCCAGAAGACATTCATGGCAGAGTTATTTACCAGGGTAGGGGGTTGTAGACAATTTGGGGGTCCATTCCTGAGGAAATAGATAGATACAATGTGGATGTACACCTTGGGGCACACTCTGAAGCAACTAGGAGCAGCAGATTAAACGTACCCAGAGCAGCATGGATGGGTCTGAGAAGTAAAACACTAAGGAACTGAATGAGGTATACAACAAGATGTCATTATGTAAATTAAAAATAGAAAATGGGGGCACCTGGGTGGCTCTATGGGTTAAATTTTACTCTGCCTTCAGCTCAGGTCATGATCCCGGGGTCCTGGGATCGAGCCCCGAATTGGTCTCTCTGCTCAGCGGGGAGCCTACTTCCTCCTCTCTCACTTCTCTATGCCTGCCTCTCTGCCCACTTGTGATCTCTGTCAAATAAATAAATAAATAAATAAATCTTAGGAAAAAAAGGAAAAGAAAAAAAGAAAGCACTCCAAGTAGAAATGGGTCAAAAACATGAACAGACATTTCACAAAGAAGATGTGGGCGCCTGGATGGCTCAGTAGGTTAAGCACTTGCCGTCAGCTCCGTTCATGTTCCCAGGGTCCTGGGATCAAGCCCCTGGAGCCCCATGTTCTGGGGCTCCCTGCTCAGCAGGGAGTTTGTTTCTCCCTCTCCCTCTCTCTGCCGCTCCACCTGCTTGTGCTCTCTCTCTCTCTTAAATATTTCCAAAAAATAGAGCCTATTCAAAAAAAAAAAAAAAGAGCTTTGAATGACAAATAAGCACATGAAAAGATGTTCAACATTATTAGCCATCAGGGAAATGCAAATTAAAACTACATTGAGCTGTACTATACACCTTTCAGAACAGCTGAAAAATAAAACAGTGATAACACTAAGTGCTGGCAAGGATGTAGAGAAACTGGATCTTTTCTGTATTCCTGATGGGAATGTAAAATGGTACAGTCACTCTGGAAAATAACGTGGTCATTTCTTATAAAACTAAACATGCACTTACCACAAGACAATGACAGCCTTGGGCCATATACCCAAAGCAGTGAAACTTACATTCAGGATGCACATATCACCTGTATTTGTAATAACCCCAAACAACCTGTATGTATCGTTAGTTAAGGGCATTATGGTTCATCAGAAAAGCCGATCTTAAAAGGTTTTATTTATATAACATTCTCGAAATGACAAAACAGTGCAGATGGGGGAAGAGATTAGTCAGGGTTTAGGGGTCAAAAGGGGGGGGGTGTGACGATGAAAGGGTGCCAGGAAGGAAACCGTTTGTGGTACTGGAACATTTCTGTATCTTGATTGCAGCAGTGGTTACGCAAATGTATTCAGGGGGTTGAGTAGCATAGAACTATGAACACACACTCACAAATAAAGGCATTGTAAAAATTGGTGAAAACTGAATGATAAAGTCTGTTGTCTGTTTAACGATATTTTATGGATGTCAGTTTCTTTGGTTTTGCTATCGCACGACACAGCTGTATGACATCACCATGGGTGGATGCTGGGGGAAATATGTGCAGGACGCAGTGTACTATTTTGTCACTTTAAGGGAGTCCGTAGTTATTTCAAAATAACAGAAGATTTTTAAAAGCATATGCATACAATTCTACAATGCATTCTGCAAGAATGCGTAAGAACAAAGGCATGTATATTAAACACCTTAGAATAGTAGCCTATGGGGGGAAGGAGAGGGAGGGGGAGTAGAGTGGATAAAAGGAAATGAACAGCTACATTAATCAAGGGACCCTGTGTTGACCAATGGGGACCCTCTGCTGGGAACTGAGGTGATTAACTCAAGCCTTTCTGCACCTGAGGTCCCCACAGCCAGGAAAGGAGGTGGGAGTGGGGGAGGGGTGTCAATAACATGAAAAATAAGATCTTTTTTCAATGCATTAAAGATTTTTCCCTTTTTTGATTAGAGGGCTGGAAGAAGGTTAGAGGTGGGGAGGCAGGAAAGTGGGACAGGCAGAAGGGGCGGAAAAGGGAGGGGAAGCGGAAGTTAGAAAGGATGACGGCAAGAGAAGGAAGTAAAGGGAGGTCAGGGACAGCATTCTTTTCCAGAGGGCTTGGGGCTGGTCGGGGGACTGGGGATGGAATGGCTCACCGTTGTGTAAGGACTCTGGAGCCCTGAGGCCCCATGGGAGAGGCCTAGATTCCAGGAGCTTCTCTGAGCAGCCCTGGCTTAGACGGACACAGTGTGCTCTGTGGTGGGATCTCAGAGGTGCTGAATTTTACCATCTCCTCCTACCCCCCTCCATTGTTGGGAAGGCTGTGGTAATAAAACTAATGGACGGTTTTTAAATCTTGCACAAATGAAGTGCACTACTTTAGCTATAAATGCAGCATGTTTCACTACTAAGTGTAGACTATGAGGAGGAAGGAAGAATATGAGACACAAAAAGATATAATTGAGGGAGGATGGAAAAGCTTATTGGTAAGGATGCTCCTAGGGACATTACTGACCATAGTGAACAGAAACAAGAGATAGGCACGAGAGTAGATCTGGTTAAAAATGTGTGCGAAGCTCCTGTGGTAGAGTAGATTAGAAATGAAGGTGGGGGCGCCTGAGTGGCTCAGTGGGTTAAAGCCTCTGCCTTCTGCTCAGGTCATGATCCTGGGGTCCTGGGATCAAGCTCTCTGCTCAGCGGGGAGCCTGCTTCCCTTCCTCTCTCTCTGCCTGCCTCTCTGCCTGCTTGTGATCTCTGTCTGTCCAATAAATAAATAAATGATTTTTTAAAAAAAAGAAGAAGAAATGAAGGTGTGTGAGGATCTTTAACGTTACAGAAAAGTGCTGTGATATACCGCTGTCCTGGGGAAAAGTAACAAAAGTCATTACACTGACTAATCCTTTTCTCTAAAAGTTTCTGTTTGTTTGGGGTTTTTTGGGTAGTTTTCGTTTCAGTAGGCTCCACGACCAACATGGTGGGGCTTGAACTCACGCCCCAAGATCAAGTGTTGCATGCTGCACCAACTGAGCCAGCCGGATGCCCCCTTTTTCTAAAAGTTTTAAATGCAAACTATGCACAGAAAAGAGGAGGGGCGCCTGGTGGCTCAGATGGTGCAACACTTGAGCTTGGGGTCCTGGGATCCAGCCCCACATTGGGCTCCCTGCCGGGCAGGAAGCCTGCTTTTCCTCTCCCACTCCCCCTGCTTGTGTTCCCTCTCTCACTGTCTCTGTCAAATAAATCTTAGAAAGAAAGAAGGAAGGAAGAGAGGGAAAGAAAGAAAAAAAAAAATAGAGAAAAGAGAAGAGACAGGATAGTCCCCAAAATACTAACCCAGTAGACTTTAGATCTGTGAGCTTTATTCCATATAAATTATTTCTCAAAAGAAGTTTTGGAAAATATTAACACAGGCTGCTCTAGTGGCCACTCTGGCATCATTCTGGTCTGGCAGGTGAAATTATGGGTTTTTTTTCCTTTTTTTTTTTAAGGATTTTATTAATTTAATTTAGAGAGCAAGTGAGCAAGTGCACAGGCCCGCAGGGCTGGGTGGGGGAATGGACAAAAAGGAGAGAATCTGAAGCAGACTCCCCAAGTCTAACTTCGACTGGATCTCAAGGACCCTGAGATCATGACCTGTGCCAAATCAAAAGTCAGACGCTTAACAGACTGAGCCACCCAGGCACCCCAAATTATGGGTATTTTTCACTGTGTTTTCCGTTTTCAAACGTTTTTGTAGTAAATATGTAGATGGACAACAAAAGAATCACTCTTCATCTATTATGGGGGAGCAGTATCTGGGGGAGTCCGGCTGACCTTGGCGGCAGAAGAACAGTGCGCAGGCACTTAAGCCTGGCCTGGCCTGGCCTGCCAGGTGGGGGAAGAGGCTGACAGTTGCCCTCTGGTTTCTCCATCCCCTTGACCAGCCCGTTCTGGCCGGCTCAGCCACTTACACGCCCAGAACTGGTTGTTTCAGGTACGCCCTGAGAGCCCCTGTGGCTTTCGCTGTGGCTCTCCCGGAAGATGGAGCCAGGATGCGGGCCGCGAGAGGGCCGAGCCAAGGTCACTTGATAAATGCAGGATATTTATAGCCCTCTGTCTCACCCCGTCCCGCAGACCTCTTGGTTTGGTTTCACTCTCACAGCGTGGCCCGTCGCTGGTTAAAGGGGCGGGGCGCGGCGAGCAGTATTTACCGCGGGCGGAGACGTGGGTGGTTTCGTGGAGGGTGGCTCTGAGCTCGGCTCTCCCTTGCCTCTTACTGCAAACAATACTGCCATTATTGAGAGCTGACCATGTGCCAGTTGTGTGCCTTCATAATTGTATTTCTCACCACAACGCTGTGAGGTCCTACTGTTCCGATGCCCACTTCGCAGATAAGAAACTGGAGGCTCAGAGAGGGGAAGGAGCCCGCCCGAGGTAACACAGCCAGTTAGGTGGCAGTAGATCTCGGCAGGACTCCACCCCTAACCCGCCGGTTCCAGCGGCAGAGCCTATCCCCTATAGGACCCAGGACACGCGAGGCCGGGCCTCCCAAGGTCAGGGAGGGCGCAGCCCCGCAGACCCCGCGGCCGTCGTGGGGCCAGGTCCCGACTCGGGGAGGCGGGCACAGCCGCGAGCGCGGAGTGACCGCCGCCGCCCGGGGCTGGTGGCAGTGGCGAGGCCCCGCTGGGCGGCGGGCGAGCCCGCGGGCGCCACCGGACAGTTCCCATAAACAGGGGCGGGGCGGGGCGGGGCTTGGCCGCGAGCCCGCATTTCCGGGGACGCCGCGCGCGACGGAGGGTGTTCGCGGGGACACTCTGCGTCCCCCGGGAGCGCGCCGGGCCCGCCAGGCAGGCGGGGCGAGCCTGGGGGCGGTCCGGGAAGAGGAGCCGCGCCGCAGAGGTGGCCCTGCCGTGGGCTGTGGTCGCGCGGGGGCCGTGACCCTCGCAGGTAGGTGCGGGGGCAGGGCGTCCGGGAGCCGCGGCCCCGGGAGGGGGCGGACGAGGGCGAGGCAGCCGCGGCCGCCGCCGCCCCCGCTTCCCGCCGGGCCCCTCTCCCGAGAGGGCGCCACCTGCGCGCTCTGATGGGCACCGGCGCCAGCCACTCGGGGAGCTGGTTGCCATGGCAGCGCGGGAGGCTGGGCCCCCGTTCCCTAGGCCACCCGAGGCCCCTGCGCGGAGTTCTTTTACCTCCCCCGTACTCCCTACTCCCAAATCCGGAATGGAGAGAGGGTCAGGAATCCTGGCCCGGGAGGGAGATCATTTGGGATTTGGAAGAAGCCTGGGCCCTTCCTCGGAATGTGGTGTGGCCTTTGAATTAGGCTTTTGTCTTGGCTGTTTCTGAGTGACACGTGGATGTAGGGGTTAGAAAGGAAAGACATTGGGATCCTGGAAATGAGACTAATCTAGTGGCCGCTCTGGAGTCGTTCTGGTCTTGCCAAAAGACTCAGAAGCCCCGCACCTACCCCCCCCCCCCCCGCCTCCCGCCCCCCCGGGAAGGTCATCAACCCTCTGCTCACATTTCTGAACCTGATTGTGAGTAGGTAATTTGACTTATGAATCACAGGATTCTTTTAAGTGTCAAATGCCACAAGAACGGGGAAGCGTGTAAGTTTTTAAAAATTGTGTTTTTTTTGTTGATGCTTAAGAACTGGAAGAGGTTTAGTAATCTGCCTAGTAACACCTTCTCACTTTCATAAGAGAAACTGGACCCAGAGAAGTTAAATTACTTCCCAAGATGACAGTGGGTTGAAGCTAGTAACCCGACTTGTAGGCTATGGCTTTTGCCTTTGGTGGTTATTTTACTGAAGCTCAGGGAAGTCTGGGTAAGATCCCTAGCAACCAACCCTAGGGCTCAAGCTTTTGGTGTCAGGTGATCTGAAGATGGGACACTGGCAACAGGTGACCTGAAGATGGGCCATGGAGGCTGGAGCGTTGGGGAGAGCTGAAAGAGCTGCTCTCCCTCGTGCGTAGGTCCTGTGCCTTGGGGCTTGCTTTAATGTAGCATCTGAAAGGACTGCCTTAAATAAATCCCCGGGAGCTGCACATTCAGCAGCTCTCCAAAATACCGTTTCTTCTGAAGCCAACAAATCTGTTCAGACTGAGCAAGAAACCCTTTGGCTGCCCTAAAGCAGGGAAGTGGGACTTCCCACATCAGTAAGGTGCCTTTTGCTTTGAAAAGGTTAAGAGGGAGTTGGGAAGAGAGATCCAGGAAGGAACACTTGAATGAATCATTTGGAAAATGATTCAAGCCAGTCAACTAGAGCAGAAAACTCACGTATTCGTTTATTAAACATTTACTGGGTACCCACTGTTTCCAACCTCTGACTGGGGCAGAAGATTAAAAACCTGTGTTAGGCAAGGCCTGGTCCCTACACTCAAGAAGCTTGTAAAAGAGACGGCCAGAGAGGGATGTGATGTGTAAATGAGCATTTCACTAGAGCACAATGCGGTCCTTAATGGAAATCTGAGCACAGAGCAGCAGGAGCCCAAAGGAAGGGCTCCGGAAATCATCTGAAAACGGCATGAGTCTAGCCTGCACTGCCTGGGAGCACTTCTGGGGCTCTGCCAAGGGGGCCCTGGCCGGTACCTTTGTTGGGAGACAAAGGAATGAGTGAGTGGAAGTGTCTAGACAAATGTGAACCGGGGTGGGGATTATCTGGAAAGAAGAGTTTTAGGGATCCTGATAAACTGTAAACTCTATGAAGGCAGCGACCTATCAGTTTCCTTCTGTTTCGGCAGGGCTTACAAGGTCCTATGTGCACAAGAAATGTCTGTTGAGGGGATGAAAAAAGGAAGGAAGGGAAGGAAAGAGGGAGGGAAAAGGGGGGAGAAGAGAAAGGAAGTAAGGAAAGGGACGGCAGTTTATGTGATCAAGAGGAGGATGGCTGTAAGTTCAGACAAAAACCCTGCTTCAAATTCTGACTCTAGGTTCTGGAGTCAGATCCGGGTTCTGGTGCTGCTCCTGACTTCCCACTTGTGTGACGTTAAGGAGGTCCCTGCCCCAGTTTCTCATCTCGGGAGTGGGGATATGATAATCTGTCGTGAGAATTCCATGAACGATTGAACAGAAAAAGCTCATCACAGGGGCGCCTGGGTGGCTCAGTGGGTTAAGCCTCTGCCTTTGGCTCAGGTCATGATCTCAGGGTCCTGGGATTGAGCCCCACATTGGGCTCTCTGCTCCACAGGGAGCCTGCTTCCTCCTCTCTCTCTGCCTGCCTCTCTGCCTACTTGTGATCTCTCTCTGTCAAATAAAGAAATAAAATCTTAAAAAAGAAAAAGAAAAGAAAAAGCTCATCACAGTGCCTGCCTCAATGAGGAGTAAGTATTCAGTAATAGCCTTACAGGTGTCAACTTTGCTTTCAGAGAAATCGTTTGCCAGGGGATTCATGTCATGGTTATAAAACTACTCCAAAATAAGATACTTCTTTTTACCTGCTAAGGTAATTGTGAAAGGTACCTGTGTCTGCAGATAAGCACACCTTCAAGAAACGGTTCTTTACCTTTTTTCTATTTAAGATTTTATTTATTTATTTGACAGAGATCACAAGTAGGCAGAGAAGCAGGCAGAGAGGGGCAGGGGTAGGGGAAGCAGGCTCCCTGCTGAGCAGAGAACCGGATGTGGGGTTGCATCCCAGACCCTGAGATCATGACCTCAGCCAAAGGCAGAGGCTTAAGCCACTGAGCCACCCAGGCGCCCCACCTTTTTTTTTTTTTAAATAGGGGGAAGGGAATAGTGTTCTTTTTGAAATCAGATGAAAGCTCTGATCTCTCTCACCAGAGGCGATATACCATTCTTAGGGTTCACGGCTCCCCTGAAGCCCACCCTTGTTGCGAGAGAACTGTCATGAGAGAACTAAGGCAGAATTCAGAGAGGAAGAGGCTAGGAACAGCAAGGTGGGCCTGCTCTCATTCAGGGGGTTTATGGGGTCCCTGCAGAGACTACAGCAGGGGGGAGCTGGAGCTCTGCCTATGCAGCTGGGTGGTCCAGGGCCCAGTCCCAGGCCCCTTAGAGCCCCTTCTCTTCTAGCAACAAGTGGGACCCCCATGGAGCCTCATAGTGTCCTCAGGCTCAGTGCTTCATCCCTGGCATCAGTGGTGCTGCCAGGAGTCCTGGGCCAGGATGCCTGGTGTGCAAGATAATTGTCCAAGCACAGATCTTTGGTGTCACCATGCCAGCTCTGTGAGTGTTATCTCTTGATACCACTGCTTTCGGGTGTGGCAGGTGGGGACACCTACCTCCACTACAGCAAACAGGGCCCAAATTCCGTCTTTGGAGGGGCAGGAAGTCCATGGAAACTGCCTGGCGATCCCCCAGCACCCTTGGCCCACTCTAGGAAGCACCGGAACCAAGAGCAAGGTCATCTCGCTGGGAGAAAGAGTGGCAGCCCCCAGGTGACTGAGGTGACCAGGAAACTATAGGGATCAGCGAGCCCCTCATCTTTGGGAAGGGGACATCTTGGGCTTCTGGAAAGGAGGTTAGTTCATGGGTGGAGGAGGGGCCCCAACCTGGGCCACCTTTCCCTTCATGGGGCAGTGGCGAGGAGTCAGCAGCTCAGAGTGGGGTTCAAGGAGGAAAAACCTGGTGGCAAAGGGGGAAACGGAGTGCTGATTTCTTGGGATCTTGGGAAGGGAAGGGCCTCACGCTTGATAAGCCAAAATGGAAACCCAAATTTTCCTAGATCCTTAGAACACCTGCCTCCCACCCGTGACAGATGTCCTGGTATCAGAGAAGGACAGTCCCTGAGCAGTCACTGTGCCTCTTCTGGGTGGCAGGTGCCAAGCATCAGCCAGACCAACTCCCCAGACCCCCGAGGTCCCCCCTGTGAGCAGGCCTGCAGGCCCAGGCAGACAGCCACCCCCCCACCCCCCACCCCCCGCCAAACTGGTGTTCGGGGCAGGGGAGTGACAGTGGTAACTTCATGTTCTACCCTGTCAGGCCTGGGACAGGTTGGGCCTTGCTGGTTGCACCACAGCCCCGTGGGGCAGGGGGATCCCCTCCCAGGGAGTGGCCAACTCAGGCCCCAACAGGCCCCAGCAGGGCTGGCACTGGAGCAGGTGGCAGGCTATTGGCCACAGCAGGCGCAGCCAGGGCCCGGGCTGGGCGGGCTGGTTCCTTCTCCCCTGGAGAGTCGCAGACTCAGCACCGGGCTTGCAGGGGGCAGCTGAACCCGAGGGAAGAGGCCAAAAGGGGGTCCTGGGGCTGGGCACATAAGACGGCTAAGAGTTACTGAGGTCAGGTCGTGGCAACTTGCAGATAGGGGAGGCCAGCTCGGGGCGTGCTCACGGAGGGCCTCACCGCCAGTCCTCGGATGTCGGGGGCTCTTCTCTGTTCTGCTCAGCCCATGGAGGGACTGCTGGTGTTCCCATCTCACAGATGAGGAAGCTTGAGGCCCAGGGACATCATGTGGCTGGCTCACAGCCCACAAGTAACGGATGGTGCTAAGATAGTTTGAGCAGAAGAATTGGCGTGCTTTGTCCCTGGATGCTACCACCTGCCAGAGCCAGAAACCCTGGGCCCGGGGGAGGGCTCAGAACAGAGTGGGGGTCAGAGATGAGACCATTTCACGTATTGCCAGACTCTGGTGAAAAGCTGCCTATGAGGCCTGAAGGCCATGTTGGTGCTGGCCCCGTGAGTGGAGGGCGCTGCCCCAGGAAGCTCCCAGCCCCCAGGATCTGGAAGTCATTGGCTGATTTAAAAGCACACACAGGGTGTGCCAGCTGGTGTCGCTTCCTCATCAAAATGTATCGATGCCGAAGCCCAGCCGCTGCCCAGCCCCGGGGGAGGAGACACCAGCAGTGCCCCGGCCAGGGGATGGGGTGGGGGAGCTGCAGCTGCAGGTTGGCATCAGAGGAGGGCCCGGGGCTACAAGGGGATGGTGGCAGGGGGCCAAGGCCCTGGGAGCTGGGCCGCAGCCAGTGTGTGTCTGAGGCCTGACCAGGCAGCCTGCCAGCAGAGCCGGGGACGGGGAGGAGCCCGGTGCCACTCGGGGGAGGTGGGGGCACGGAGGGGGTAGATAGGACCTCTGGGTTTAGGCTCCACTAGGCTTGGCAGGAGGCCCCTCCCCCAGGGCCAACAAACAAAGCAGTGACTCCCGGGGTAGAATTGTGGGAGCTGGAAAGCAAGGTTGCCCTGGGTGGGAATGAAAGCAGGCAGGCCTGGCTGGGGGACGTCCGGCCTGAGCCATCCGTGCCCAAGGACGGGCCAGCCTGCACCTGGCCAGAGCCTGTACCTATAGATGATTAATGAATATTGATTGCTTGGGAAGCTGGCTGTGTCCTGACCATGCCACTGCCAGCATCTGCCCTGTGCCCAGGTCCGCTGCCGTTCTCCTTTGTGCTAAGCAGGCTAGAGAGGCAGTGGATGCACGAGTTTGTTTGCTTTATATTTTTGCCCTTGCTTCCCTTTTTTTTCTTTTTTCTCTTCTAGCCTCTTCTCTTCATTTTCTCCCTCTTCTGTAGATGTTTTTTGTGTGTGTGTGTGTGTGTGTTTTTTAAAGACTTTATTTATCTTGGGGTCCTGGGTGCCTCAGATGGTTAAGCATCTGCCTTTGGCTCTGGTCATGATCTCTGGGTCCTGGGATCGAGCCCCAATGTCAGGCTCCTGGCTCAGCTGGGAGTCTGCTTCTCCCTCTCCTTTTGCACCTCCCCCTGCTCATGCCCTCTCTCTCGAGTGAATAAATTTTTTTTTTTAAGATTTTATTTATTTATTTGACAGACAGAAATCACAAGTAGGCAGATATACAGGCAGAGAGAGAGGAAGGGAAGCAGGCTCCCCGCTGAGCAGAGAGCCCGACGCGGGGCTCGATCCCAGAACCCTGGGATCATGACCCAAGTCGAAGGCAGAGGCTTAACCCACTGAGCCACCCAGGCGCCCCTCAAGTGAATAAAATGTTAAAAAAACAACAACAAAATAAGATTTTTATCTAGATAGAGTGTGAATGGGGGGAAGGGCAGAGGGGGAGAGAGAGCGTCCCCTGCAGATTCTGTGCTGAGCCTGGAGCCAGACTCAGGACTCGATCTCGTGACCCTCAGATAATGACCAGAGCCAAAATCCAGAGTCAGACAATTAATCAGCTGAGCCACCCAGGTGCCCCTATAGTTCTTCTCCCACCTGATCCTACAGGTGAGGTGTTTCTGTTGTTCTTTTTTTTTTTTTTTAACTTTTGGCTTCTTTGTTTTTTGTTTTTCCCATGATGACAGATATAAAATATGAATCTACATACAGGAAAATGCACAGATCTTAAGTGTACAGCTCCAAACCTGTTAGCATTTGTACACACTTCTGAAACCAACACCCAGATCAAGATAGAGAATATTCTGGTGATCCCTAAAGTTTCCTTCTCTGCCATCCTAGGCATCTCGTCCAAACATCTCTCACCATCACGAAGTTTCATTTGGCCCCTTTCTGTATATTCTTATGTACATTTTACCTCTTATTCATGTGTTTTTGTCTTATATGTGTGTGTGTGTCTGTGTGCCAGAGAGAGGGAGAGAAAATAAGAGACTTGGGAAGGAGAGATGGAGAGAGAGAGAGAAGGGCCCCGGGGCAGGATGGGAAGGGCAAGACTGTGTCACCGTGGACGGGGAAAGAGAGGGCCAGGCTTGACGACTTCATCTTGCTGGCTGGGGGCACAGACCGTTGCTTTTCTCTTTTTATGCTGCCCCTGAGCTCTTTTTTTTTTTTTTTTTTTTTTTTTAAAGATTTATTTATTTATTTATTTGACAGAGAGAAATCACAAGTAGTCGGAGAGGCAGGCAGAGAGAGAGAGAGAGGGAAGCAGGCTCCCTGCTGAGCAGAGAGCCCGATGCGGGACTCGATCCCAGGACCCCGAGATCATGACCTGAGCCGAAGGCAGCGGCTTAACCCACTGAGCCACCCAGGCGCCCTGCCCCTGAGCTCTTTATAGACCCCGATGTTCTGGCTCAGAGAGACTTGCTGACATCCAAGAGTGGCAAAAGGGAGCAGGAGACACAGCGTTGGCTTGGGAACCACGCGTTAGCCCACAGGAAGTGAGCTCAAATGAGGTTTCTCGTAGCCAGTCATCCTCTTGTGTTTTTCCAGTCTGGGGAGAACAAATGACACGCCAGCGGAAGACCGAGGAGCCCACGAGGGCTGAAAATGCTATGCGGGGGTCGTGGGTGGGAGGGTACTCCTCCGGGCCAGCAGTCGGGGCCCTCCTTCTGTCAGCCCTGCCAGAGTACCGCACTGGGCAGCAGGGGTTCCGGAGATACGACTAGTCACTGTCCCCAAGACGCTCACTACCCATTTGGCGTAAGACATACTTGAAGCGTTCGAGCAGCCGTGAAAGGGGTATAATTAACCACCAGGCGAGGCCGCCCCAGCCGCTGCCTCCTCTCCTCGGGGATGAGCAGAGAGCGGCCAGACAACCTGAGTGTTGCCAAGACACGAGGGCACGGCCAGCCCTGCCGCCGTTTGGGGAGCTGGTCGATGGAGAGAGCCGGGCTCTGCGCCGCCGATGACCGAGCACGTGCCACTCCCCAGGCACCTTCCCGGGTGAGAACGGTGTGCAGAGGCGGAAAGGAAATGCGGAGCTAGCAACTTGATTCCAACAAGATTTCTTGCACTTGTTTCCTAATATTCTTGTGGACGATATGGAGAAATGTGGGCTTCAGGAGTGCAGGTCAAAGGACATGTAGCTGGTGGTCTAACATACAAAGAAGATTGATCAGTTCCTACCCTGGTAGAGGTCTCTAGTGGCCCTGGGCTTTGCTTTTGGCCCCCGTCTTACCCAACCCCCCCCACCCAAAACTTAGAGAACACTCCTAGAAAACACCTGGAACTTTTCTATATCAACTGATTGTTAAAATTTGGTGACAGTCACACCCTAACACACACACACACACACACACACACACACACACGCACTTATTTTTGCTGAATCATTTGTAAGTAGGTTGCAGACCAGACAGCTTCACTTCCACAGACTTCAGCAGGCATCCCTGAAGGATGAGAACATTCCCCTAAAACCACAGTGCCATTAGCATACCAAAGAAAATGAGCCCTAGCGCCACATACCTGATACCTGGGGCCACGATACCTGGGGCACAGGGCCTCGCAACATTTTCCCCAATTCTGAAAGGCTTGCTTTTCTTTCCTTTCAAGATTCTATCGGTGTTCACATATTTCATCTGATGATCATGTCTCTTTCGTTTCTTGACCTAAAATAGTCCCCTTGTCTTTTTTATCTTTTATGGGATTGAGCATTGTGATGAGTCCAGGCTAGCTGCCTTTACAGAATGCTGGAGGTATCTGTGTCTTTATCGTTAGATCTGGGTTAAACACTTTCGCCAGAAGTGCTCCAAGGACCGATGTTGTGTGTTTCATAATTGCATCATACCAGGAGCTAAATGCATCAGGCAGTCGTATTACTGGTAATGCTACTTTATTATTATTATTATTATTATTATTATTTTAAGATTTCATTTGGTTATTTGAGAGAAAGAGAGGAAGAAGGAGACTCCCTGCCAAGCAGGGAGAGCCCCACACAGGGCTTGATCTAAGGACCCTGGGATGGTGACCTGAGCCAAAGGCAGAAGCTTAACTGACTGAGCTACTGGGGTGCTCCTTGTGATGCTCCTTTGGACCACTTGGTTAAGGTGGTGGCTGCTGGAGTTCTTCCCCAGAGATACATTTTCCTTTTGGTCATTAGTAAGTCACTTGTAGGACAAACTTTGAGGCCTTGTTCATATACGGTTTATTATTATTTTTAATTTTTTAAAAAGATTTTATTTATTTATTAGACAGAGATCACAGGTAGGAAGAGGCAGGCAGAGGAAGCAGGCTCGCTGCTGAGCAGAGAGCCCGATGCGGGACTCGATCCCAGGACCCTGAGATCATGACCTGAGCCGAAGGCAGTGGCTTAACCCACTGAGCCACCCAGGTGCCCCTATTTTTTATTTTTTTTTTAAGACTTTATTTATTTGACAGAGATCACAAGTATGCGAAGAGGCAGGTAGAGAGAGAGAGAGTGGAGGAAGCAGGCTCCCTGCCGAGCAGAGAGCCCAATGCAGGACTCAATCCCAGGACCCTGAGATCATGGCCTGAGCCGAAGGCAAAGGCCTAATCCACTGAGCCACTCAGGTGCCCCGGTTCATACACAGTTTAGCATCCACTGGTTACCCTTGTTGGAATCCAGACTTTCTGAAGTCTACTCTTTCTTCTACATTTATCAGACACAATTCTTCTATAAAAAGCTTCTTTTTTACCTCTTTTCTTTCTCTCTGTATGTTTTCCTGAGTTTCAGTGCAGACTAATGGATTGCTTTATTTTGATGCATTAGAACCCATTACTTCAGTATGCTTTTTGAATCTCCGATTATCTCAAGTTTAGTCATCAAGCTGGGCCTATGTCCTTTTGATGTGACCCCATTGGTCTTTAATTACTTCCTTGCTTTCTGGCTCAACAAAGTGTTCCAGGCTTGCCTTCCCCAAGGAGACGTGGTACCTTTTATTGGAAAGTGGATACTAGGTCTGCTCACCTAGGGTTTTTTTGTTGTTGTTTTGTTTTTTAAAGATTTTATTTTTAAGAAGTCTCTTACCGAGTGTGGGGATTGAACTCGCAACCCCAAGATCAGGAGCTTCACCGCTCTACTGACTGAGCCAGCCAGACACCCTGACACCCAATATTTTTTATCAGTGACTCGAATTAAGGCTAAGAAATGATTACCAAATTTACTGATGATTCAAAACTGGGAAGGGAAGTCAAATTCTATGATAATAAAATAAATACTCAAAATGGCCTTAATAGAATGAAATCCAGATCAGAACTAGCAGATTTAAAGGAGATCAATATGAAGTCCTGTGCTTAGGTTGAAAATGTTAATTGCAGGCGTGCCTGGGTGGCTCAGTGGTTTAAGCCTCTGCCTTTAGCTCAGGTCATGGTCTCAGGATCCTGGGATCGAGCCCTACATCGGGCTCTCTGCTCAGCGGGGAGCCTGCTTCCCCCTCTCTCTCTGCCTACTTGTGATCTCTCTCTGTCTATCAAATAAATAAATATCTTTAATTAAAAAAAAAAGAAAATGTTAATTGCATAGTTTGAGGTTTGGGGGGAACTCTTTACTAGATCAAAGTTGATACAGAAAAGTTAGCTGACATGAGCCGTTAGTATTCCGTGACTCTTGGGTTTCGTTCGTTCATTCATTCATTCATTCATTCATGTAGCCAGTACTTGCTGAGGGTCTGTCAAATACCAGGCACTGTTCAAAAGGTTTGGGCCACTAGCGGAATCCACAAAAATCCCTCAGTGAACATTCTTGGTGCTGGGGGCAGGTGGGGGATTTCAGGCAGTAATGTAAAACCACAACAAAGGTGATGAGTGCTTTGAAAAAAATTTCTCAGGGTAAGGGGGAATATGGGTGGAAATTCAGATTCTTCAAGAAGGTTATCTTTGAGCAAGGATCTGAAGGAAGCAAGGGACTCCATCGTGTGGCTAGTTGGGAGAAGAGTGCCCCAGGCAGAGGGAGGAGCCAGGACAAAGGTCCTAAGAGGAGTTGTTAGGGGTGTGCCTGGAGTAGAATAAGGAGGGGAGAGCCCTGGAGAATGCGGTGGGGTGAGGATGACACAGGGCTTTGTACACCACTGTAAGTCTTTGGCTCCTATTCTGAATGAGACAGGGAACGTTTGGAGGGTTTCGAGCAAAGGAGTGCCAAGATCTTAACTGGGTTTGAAAGACTCTGGTTGCTGAGTTGAGAACAGATTGCAAGACAGCTGAGGTGGAAGCAGAGGCAGCAAGCAGTTAGGAGGAACTTGGGAGTAACCAGGAGAAAGAGGGTGCAGATAGTGACCCCACCCCCTCCACTGGGAGGTTGTCAATGGTCAGATTATGGATTTGCTAGTGGGTCAGAGGTGAGGAAATGAAAGCAAGTAGTTAAGCAGCTTGAAGAAGAACTTGCCTTTAAATGAGATGGAGAAAGCTCACACAGGAGGAACCCATTTTGGGGAGGAAGAGAGGCAACATTAGGAGCTTAGTGTAGGGCATGTTGGGTAGGAGATGCCTGTTGGACAAGACAGCCTGGTAGAAATGTAGAGGCCATCTGGAGTTCAGGACAGAGATCCTGGCTGCAGACAGAAGCCTGAGTATAATTGGGTAAATTCTGTGTCCAGTGCTGGCAGTGCCTTAAAAAAAGGGGATGCTACTAGCCTGAACTGTGTCCACAGATGCGTGTTGGGATGGTGGAGGTACAGAAATCACAGAGCACGAGGAAGCCTGACTAGGAAAGGAGACCTGGAACCATGTGGGTGCTGTGCCCATCTCCTGACAGCCGCCCTGTGGCAGAGGATGTGGCAGGCCCTGGGGGTGGGGGAAAGCAACGTGCGGTGGCTCTGAGGAGGCTAGTTTTCGTTGGAGGTGAAGAGGAACTTTCCAGCCAATTTCTGGAGAAACCATCACCAGTGCCATGGAAATGACTAACCTAGCGGAGGTTTTCAAACTACCTTTGACTTGAAGTACGGGAAGAATTACATTTTACTACGCTCCTGGGCACCTTTAGGAAAAGTTGAAACACGTTTACCAACACTTTCTGATCTTCCGTGATCACTGCATTTTGATATTTGCTGTTCTGCCTTTTTTCCTTAAGATTTTATATATCCGTTTGAGAGAGCGAGCTCAGGAGCACAAGCAGGGGGAGCAGCAGAGGGAGAGGGAGAAATAGGCTCCGCAGGGAGCAGGGAGCCCCACCTGCTGCTGGACCCCAGGACCCCCTTCATGACCTGAGCCGAAGGGGGACGCTTAACTGACTGAGCCACCCAGGCTATTCTGCTTTTTTAATGCTGATAGGGACCCACTGGGAGATCCTGTCTGCAGTATGACAACCCCTCCCCAGTCTCAGCAGAACTAAGCCCCAACCCTGAGGATGTTAGGAGCCAGGAGGATGGGTGCTGGGTGCCCGTAGGATTCCACTCCAGCCTGAGGGAGTACTTTCCCTGCGGCGCAGCGTGCAGGCTGAGGTGGTCAGACGTCCTTGACGGTGCATTACAGGTAGTTCCCACTTAAGCTAATCTTGCCCCCCCACTCCCCCACCCCCAAGGTTTGGCTTCGTGTGGACCGAATTCTAGACGTGGATGACCCCGCAGGGTACCTGGATCACACTCCGAGCCCGTAGTGGAAGCCCAGGCAAGACCTAAGGTGGGTTGACCCGTGCGGAAGTGAGACTCAGGAGCAACCAGCCTCGTCAGCACGGGCTCCGCCGGTTCCTTTGGTCACGGGCAAGTGGGTGCCAGGAGCACCCGCGCAGAGTTGGAAAGGGAGAATGGAGACCCACGGCCGCCCCTCGGGAGGCGCCCAGGGAGAGAGACCCGCCCGTTTTCCCAACCGCACGCGCTCAGGGTGGTCGCAGAGGAGCCGGAAGGGGTCGGGGAGAGGGGGGAGCGCCTGAGAGGCGGGGATGAAGAAAGACGGGTTCGTTCTCGGCGGCGACAGTGTTGCCGGGCTTGGCGCCCTCCAGGCGCGCACCGAGCTCCCGGAGCCGGCGGACGCCCCTCCGGCCTCTCGGGTCCTGAACGCGGAGGTGGGCGGGGCGGGAGAGGCCGGGCCAGCCGCGGGACTTCCTCCTTCGGTCCCGCCCACCTCGGCCCACGTAATCGCACCTCCCCCCTCTTACCCCTACCCCACCCCCAGGTCTCGCTCGCGAGTCAAGTTGAGCCACCTGAGCCAGAGCCTGGAGGACGCCGCAGCTCCCTGCTGTCCCGAGCTCCGCGATGGGCTGGGGGAGCAGACCGTCCGCCCCGCGGGGCACGCTGCCTCCCGGGCCGCCGACGCTGCTCCTGCTGCTCCTGCTGCTCCTGCCGCCGCCGCCGACTCGGGCGCTCGCCCCTCGGATCAGCCTGCCGCTGGGTAAGCGCCGGGACTACCCCGCGGGGGCGCGGGCTAGGGTCGGGGGGAGGGGAGGCGGCCGGGAGGTGCTTGCGGAGGCTGCTGTGACAAAGGAGGGAGGGACGAGAGGGCCTGTGGGAGGCTTGGGGTCCATTAGGACCCTTCCTCCTTTCAGGGCGCTGCGGAGAGGGAGAGAGAGGAGAGGGCAGTTGGGGGGCCGCGGGCCCCTTTCTTCCCTTCCTTTAGTAGGTGTGTGTGTGGGGGGTCTTTTGCCTGCTCTGTCGTCCAAGCTCGCCCCTGGGTATGGTGCCCTTTTCGGCGGTGGCGGGCTCCCCCGAGGCTGGCGACCCGCTGGTCCGCCTGCCCATCTGCTTGACTTTGATGCTGACCAGAGCCAGCCGCGGTGCCGCCCCCGAGGGCGTCTCGGGGTGGAGGGGGCCGTGCTTGCAGTCCCATAAACACTGGGGTTCTGGTATTCCAGCAAGTCGCAGCAGGACTCCGAGCCGCAGCGGGACAGGAGTCCCATCTTCCCTCCCAGCCCTTCACCCTGGTCTCTCGGCGCAGTGCCGGACGGAGAGTGGTGGGATCCTTCCCGGGGCGGGAGCGATCATACCAGGGATGGGGGCTGTTGTGGGACTCCTAGGCCCTGGGAGAGTCTCCTCCTGGGAGTATCGTCCTCATTGGTGAGGTCTCTCACCGTGCTCATGGCTCTCCCCTCTCCCAGCCCCTTTACATCTTGTTGCTTTTCCCAGTCGTCTTTGAAATTAGAGAGGTGGGAATTCCAAGCCATTTCTCCTACTGGACAAGTAATTCCCTTCTTCCTGTGCTATGGTTTGCTCATCTGCAGAATGGGCACAGTGGTAGGTATCTTGTAAGGCTGTCTTGACGATTTCATGAAACTAGGTGAGTTCTGTGGGCACAGGCTTTAAGGGGTTCAGAGATGTTGTTTATCCAAGCCCTTTAACTTGTTGTCACACTGGGAGAATTGGAATAAAATTAGAGGTTCCATATTGAAAGTATACAAGATTTCCTTCTCTCTTTTGCATCCCTACTCCTGAAAACATTCTGTGTACAAAAGAGAAGAGTAGCCGAATCAGCACTTATTATCCAGGCTCCTTGTGGCCCTGAATAACCCTGTCTGAAACATTGCAGGACTTGTGGGGAGAGCATGGCCTGGGTTCAAATCCTGCCTCCACCACTTAGTAACCATGTGACCTTGAACAAGTGACTGAACCCTGCCTGGGCCTCGATTTCCTCATCTTTAAAATGGGATAATAATGGTACCTACCTCAGGGTTGTGAAGATTAAATTAGTTTGTGTTTGAAAAGTCCTTAGGACAGGGCTTGGTACATAGAAACCGCTCAGTAAGTGTTAGCTGGTGGTGTTGCTGCGTGTTAAGCACAGGCTTCATTCCTGCACAGAGCCAGGGTGACTGCCTTGGGTCGGGGTGGTGCTGGTGTGTTTGTTTGACCACAGTCCCTTGGGGGCTCCATCTCATTAAGTGAGGATAAACAAGTGTATCTGGACCCAGGCCTACTGCCTTGCCACTTCTCCGTTGTGGCCACAACTCCTTTTATCCTTAGACCTCCTTTGCCCTGGGAGGAGGGAGACGAAATGGGAACAAAAGTTCCGATGGACTCCATTTATGGCCCTGGGCTAACCCTCAGAGCTTGTGTCCAGCTCGGGAACTGGACGGGGACCACGCAGAGGGTAACCGAAGGGCAGAACTGGGGAGCCATGAGGGGGAACCGAGAGGGCCTGCTTCCTAAGAGCAGCTAGAACACTTGGTGGCGATTACCCACATAGCTCTGAGACCTGGCCCACTTCCACAAATCTGTGACTGTGGCCAAGCTCTGTCACATACCGGTGTCGCCTGCACAGGTCAGTGGGGGATCTGGTCTGGATGTCTGTGCACCCCCCTCTCCCAGACCCGTATGTTAAAATCCAAACTCACAGAGGACTGTGACACAGGCTCACCTGTTGGGATTGGCACAGATGCATGGCACAAAGGTGTCCCTGGAGAAGTTGGAGGGCCTAGAAATGCAGTCGGTATGCTGCTTTCCAAGCTGTGGCTCCTAGAAAAAGACAAAGCTGTTGCTGTGTTCTTGAGACTGGGTCTGCCCAGAGGAGCCTTTTTCTCCAGTCTCCCCCCAAAGCCCAGGAATAGTTAGCAGCACCCAACCCTGAACTTATGAGCACACATCCATGGTTCGCTGATATGCACCCCAGCCCAAAGGGCTGCCTCCCTAGGCTTCCTCCTGGCCCTAGATACTAGGAGCCCCAGTAGGGACTGCCCTGGTGCGGAAACAGGCTCCCCTTCGGAGCATGGCCACAGCCAGTTTCCTGCCGCATCCTTGGGGGCTTGTTAGATGTTCCTGGCAGCGTGCCTGTCCTGGGTAGGCCCAAGGTGAGCATGAGGACTCTAGGCACCAGGGCCCACAGCCCCTCCTTCACAGAACAGGGAGAGAGGCGTGGAGGGAGAGACTGCACCCTACTTTTCCTCCCCTGCTGCATTCCCACCTGAGGTCCGCAACGGCCCGGATACCCAGGGACCGTGAGTTGTGTCTTGGCCTTGAAACAATGTCTCCGGAACCAGAGCATGCAGTTCATGTGTGGGGTCCTTCCTAGGAAACCCTCATTGCTGTTAATCTGCAGCAGATTCCTGGGGTTGAAGGATGAGACCCCCATTTGTGCTCTCGTCCAGTGGCCAAGAAGGAGGAGGGGAACTGGGGCCTCCAGTGCCAGCTGGACAAGGAGAGGCCTTAAAGGGAAGTTACTTGTCTCTGTGGAAGGAATGCTTCAAAGAAGTGTGTGGAATTTGGGTTCTCTTGCACTGGAAAGTGCCGTTTGAAGTTCCAGGACCAACGGCTCAGGAGAGGAGCACAGCCGAGTAGAAATAATGGCGCCGGGTGTGTGAGCTACAAGGCCAGAGCCTCGCAGCCCGGGCCGTGTGGAAAGAAACAAAGCAAAGCTGCTTCTTTGGCTCATGAGAATCTTATTGAGTTCCCTTATTTGGGCAATTAAGAGGAGTTATTAATTTCCCCCTGCCCCTGTCTGGAAAGGTCTGGACACAGTGTTTCCAAACCAGATCGGAAATAAATCCGTAGGCCTTGCAAACTGGTCAACAAAACCCCATTGAGCCGGGGAGCTGGGCATTGGCACAGATCAACTGCCTGTCCCCTGACCCTGGAATGGACACCCGGGGTCAAGGCTGCTCTGTGAAGCCCCCAGTGCAGGCCGCTTTCAAAGTCTAGTTGGCTGGTGCCAGGCCTCCCTCCTGGATGTGGTCTCAGCCCCACGTGAGCGTTTGTCTTCAGCTCTTTCCTGTGGCCTGGCATCTCCATGGCCCTTCAGAGCCAAGTGGAAAGAGCAGTAGCTATGGCGCTAACGGCCGGGCCTGGAAGACTAGCTTGCCTCCTAACCGCGCCGCCTGGGGCAAGCCGGCACTAATGGCAGGACCCATCTCGCAGGGCTCTGAGCGGATGAGAGGAAATAATGTATGGAAAGCGTTTGGCACAGTGCCTGGCACGTGCTCTGACCCCAGTAAAAAGTAGTGGCCTCCGTTCTCTGTGGTGGAAGTTCCTCCCCCCCCGCCCCTCTTGGCTCAGGGAGGTTATGTGCATCCATCTGGGTGATGCTGGGCACCGGCCGGAGGCAGGCCCTCTGCTCGTTGCTGAGACCCAAGCCAGGTCAGGGAATGGAATGGTGCAGGTCCCACTCCCTGCTCGGGTGAGGAGGACCAAGCAAGTCACCCCAGGGGTCCTGCTGAATGTAGTGCACTTTTCAAGTGCTCCTGGTTCAGCTCTTTGAAGTTCTGTGCCCTGAAGAACGTCTGTGTGGGGCTGGTGCACCTCTCCCCGCACCCTGTCTCGCACTGGTTCCACGCTGCCTCGTGCATAACCCTGCATTCAGCGGGCTGTTGAAATTCCTGTGTGCCACCCAAGCAAAACTCTAAGCTTGCACAAGTTTGGGGGCACATCTGGACACACCTGCATGTTCATCCACGCAAGGGACGCAGAAGGTGGCCCAGAGCCTGGAGGAAAGGCTGGACTCAGCTCATGGAGTTCACTCACTCTTTTGTCCCCTTCCTAGAGACTGTGTGGCCTGGCTCCCACCCCTCGTGGGTGCTCAGGATGGGTGGAGAGGCCTCTGATGGGGCTCTCCCTGGGGGTGAAGGGGAGCTTCTCCCCCACCCCTCCTCCTTGCATTTGTCCTCTCGGCCAGGCTCCCCTGTGTCCAGGATGGAGAGTGGCTCACATGGAGCTGGCTGTCTTGGGACACGTGCCCAGGGTCCCGTAAAGGCTCCAACCCATCTCATGTTCCTCAGGCTACAGGCGAACTCTGTCTCTGTGCCTAGCCCTGTGCAGTCTCCACGGCCCTTTTTTAGCTGCCACTCCTCTGGGGGGGCTCTCTGGTGCAGGACAGGACCATGTCCAGCCCTTAGGTAGCACAGCTGGCTGGCGTCCCGTTTGTGTTGCAGTGTTTAGGGCCTAGAAGAAAGCGGAAAGGAAAATGGGGGGTATAGAGCTACTGTGGGCACCAGGCATTTAGGTTGTTTTGTTCCCCCGCACACGGTGGGTAAAGTTATCACTATTTTACAAAGAAGACAGCTGAGGTTCAGAGAGGTGAAGTATTTTGTCCAAGGATATGGCTCTGCTTCCCTGAGATCTGATCTGTTCTCTGTGGGATCTTTCTGGTCTGCACCGATGCGTCCTCTGAAAAGCCCATCTTGACAGTTAGTAGGGTTCAGAGAGGTGGCAAGGGGCTCTGGGGAGGGGGTTGCAGTGGGCCCAGCAGACTGAAAACTCTTTTTTTTTTTTAGTATCTATTTATTTGATAGAGATCACAAGTAGGCAGAGAGGCAGGCAGAGAGAGAGGAGGAAGCAGGCTCCCCACCGAGCAGAGAGCCCCATATGGGGCTCGATCTCAGGACCCTGGGATCATAATCAGAGCTGAAGGCAGAGGCTTTAACCCAGTGAGCCACCCAGGTGCCCCTGAAACCTCTCACTTTATCCTAACTCCTACTGAACAGGGGCCACATGAGCAGTCTCCTCTCCTTTTTGGCCTCCCATTGTTCATCCTCTGAGAGGCGCTAACAGAAACAGGAAAGAAAGCCCCCCAGGATGGGGCCCCCACCATGTGCCAGGTGCTGGAGGGGGCACTGCTCCCTCCTGTGGGGGGACAGAAGGTTGGAGAAGTGAACTCTGCTAAGTCAAGGTTGTACGGCTAAAAGGTCTGGGGTCAAGCCACGGGCCACAGCTCTCAGGACTCAAGAACTACATTCTCTGTTAAAACAGCTGCCTTCAGCTTCAGCTGTGAAGTGTGGGAAGGCGGCAGAATGGCCCAGCTCGGCTCCTGAGTGATTGATAGGTTCCGTTTGTCCGTCTGGTAAAGAGACATATCGAGGTCACTCCCTGGATGGGAACAGGGGATCCGGCTGAGGCCCCGAGGGTATGGCCACGGTTAGAAATGTGGTCCACAGGAGACCCGGAGCAAACGTCTCAGACACAGGTTTGCACCATGGTGGTGGTGGGTGGGGGGATGGCCAGAGCCAGCCCGGAAATAGATTTTCTTTGGCCTCCAAGTGTTTAAAGAAATTTTAATTAGTTGCTGATATTTAAAACTCAGGAAATCTAAAGGAAAAATGCAGCTTTCCAGCTCTCCGGAAGATCTGGCAAGGCTGGGCCCCCATTCTAAGCAGCGTGCATCTGGGGCTTTGCAGTGGCCACAGCTTCTGACGGGCTCCTGCGTCCCAATGGCTGGAGCCCCATCTGCCCTCATCCCCTGTCTTCTGCATGAGCGAGCTGCTGAGGTGGCCGGAGTGCTGGGTGTTACTCAGAGCAAGGGTGGGGAAGGAGGGAAGGCGGCAGGAGGAGAGGCGGGGGGCGTGGGGGGGGTGTCGGGTGGGGCATGGGTAGGGTCAGTCCTGGTTACTGGGGGCTCCCTGACCCAGGGATGGGACTTGGCACTTCTCCATGCTGCATTTATTTGGTCTTTCCAGCAGCTTAGTGAGGGCTGCCTCTCAGAGACGGCAGGGCCCTGTTCAGAGCCGCACAGGGGTCAGTGATAAGTCAGGACTCAGGCGTGGGCAGCGCGTCCTTTTTGCAGCCCTTGCGAACTCTTTCCTGTCTGTCGGCTGTCGCACTGCTCTCTGGGCCCTGAGCGCGTGGGGCCGAGTGGTCCGTGCTTTGGGGAGGGGGCCGAGCAGGGCAGTGGTCCTCAGACATGCTCTTGTGGGCAAGAGCCTTCGGGACCTCCAGGCTGCCCTCTTTGAATCTCAGACCCCTCCCTGGACCAGAGTGCTCTGAATTGGGACTTAGCATTCAGGCATTCAGTGACATGTTTTTTGAACAACTCCTTGGACCTTACCTGGCCACATGATACAAGCATGAATTAGCACATCCTGCTCCTTGGGGAGCCCTTGGCCGGGTGGAGGAGACAGACACAGGAAGCCCGTCCACCAGCCACATGGCCGGTGCCGGGAGAGGCGTGAGGGGAAAGGGGTGAGCGCAGAGAGGGGCCCCTCGCCCAGCTTCAGGAAGACCTCCTGGAGGAGGTGAAACTGAGCTGAGTCTCAAAGGATGAGTAGAGATTGGGGAGACGGAAGGGCGTTCCAGGCCTTGAGCAAAACGAGAGAGGAGGAACAGGACCTTGCAGCTTTGTGTCACTCAGTTGAAGCTGGAGGGAGACGTGGCGAGGGCTGGCAAGTTAGGGGCTTGGACAGAGGGGCACAGCTGAGGGTTATCCAGGACTGGGACGGTACCCTGAGAGCCCTCTGGCTGCAGCACAGAGACTGGGCTGGGGGCAGGGGCCCGTTGGGAGGCTGTTAGTGTATCTCTGTTGGGAAGGGATGGATGGTGGCCTGGTTCAGGACAGTGGTAGCAAATGGGACACATTAGGGAAGTATTAAGGAGGGAAAATCGGCAGGGTTTGTTTATGGATTGGATGTCTGTGGGGTAAGGGAGAGGAGGAAGGAACCTCCTTCTCTAGGTTTCCAGTGGGTGACACAGGACACGAGCCCAAGCCGAAGGGGACGGTGGTGGGTGGTGGCCGTGGCGTGTCTCCCACTAGATGGAGGACCTGCCCCGATGGTGAGATCTGTGGGTTGCAGGTGTCTGGATTGTTGAAGTGATGGGTGTGGGCTTGTGATCTCGAGGCCAAGGGGAGATCCTAGGGAGCGGCATTAAAGAGCAGAGTGTGCAGTGACTGGAGCTAGCCTAATGACACAATGACCCTGACGCCAGAGCTGCCGGTCCAGGCTGAGTCCCGGCGCCACTGTTCTTCCTAACTGGCTGATCACTGGCAGCTGTCCCACCAAAACCTCAGGCAGGGGGACCTCCTGCACAGCCGCCTTGCCAGGACGCCCAGATTGACCTGTTTAAAACATGCAGTGGGTGCTCACGTACGTTAGCTCTTGGAGGGATGGAGGCCCAGAAGGAGTGGGAGGGAGAAGGGAAGTGACCCTGGAGGCCAGTGTGGCCCACACGTCGGGGACAGGGGACCTCTACCAGGCCAGGTGCCACAGAGGCAATGCCCTTCAGTGTCTGAAGTTCGGCAGCAAGGTGATACCTGGCCCCTGGCGAGTGGGGCTGATGGAGGCCTGACTCCCAGGCAAGGGGTCAGTGGGAGCTAAGGGACGGAGGCCGCTCTGGGCGGCTCTTCTCTTCAGGAGTTTGGCCGCCGAGGATAGCCCGGAGGCACACTGATTTCTAGGATGAATGTCGGAGGAAAACAACGGCTTTCTGAGAGGCAGAGGTTGACGACACGGGACTTGGCCTCTGATGAGATAGGGAGGCGGCGGGAAATTGAGGCTTCCGTATCTGATGGTGGTCCCGGTTTCTTCAGAAAACGGGAGATGTGTGTGAGAGGAGGAAGGTGGCCACCTGGGCAGTCGGGACGGGGGTTTGTGAGGGAACAGCCAGCCCCTGAGCAGAGGGCTGGAGGAGCTGCCCTTGGTCCTGGTGGAGGCACATGCCCAAGGTGGTGGCAGCTTATGACAGTCTGGGTTAGGGTACAAGGAAGAGGGTTGTCTTTGAGGGGCGAGGGGCCTCCTGGTGATTCTGCCAGGAGCTCTTGGCCCACTCACTGGAAAGCATGGCCGCGGCCATCTGGGAAGTGGGCTTCCCTAAATGTGCCTGCCCTGGACACAGGGGATGCTTCTAGTCTGGGTTCCCTTGTTGTCCTACCTCTTTCTTGCTTGCTCACCTCTGTATGGGGAGGGCTTTTGGCCCACAGCCCCTCTTCCCCTGCAGAGAGGAATCCTTCCCTGCTTGGGGACTCAGCCCGCCGCTTCCGGTCCCTTGGCCCACCCTGCCACAGCTCTGGGGCGCGGTGTAGAAGGGGGACATGTGTCCCAGGCGGCTGACGTTTGCTGCTGAGTCAGCAGTCCTGCCCTAGGAGTGGCGCTCCTGCAGGTACAAGCGGGTCCAAGAGTCCAGTGCGACGCCTTGGGGAAGAGGAGGTGCCCTCGCGGGCTTGCCCTGGGGCCCAGACCCCTTTCTGGGGACTTTGGGATTCGAGCAGAGGGGCAGCCCACACCTCCTCCCTGCACTGGGGGCACCTTCCCCGCTCTTCACACTGAGAAGCTGGTGTTTTCTGGCCTCGTCCCGCCGGGGCCTGCGGCGGCCAGGATGTCAGGGCCACGTCCACGTCAGCTGTGGTGCCAGGAGCCGCGGTGGAGAGAAAGGTGGGGTGGTTCTCTGACTCACGGCCCAGCTACAGCTCGCTGGCTGGCGGCTGGGTGGGGACCGTGCCGAGCCCGATTCCCGTCTCACTCCAGAGAGCTCCCAGCTTCCGGCTGAGTCACAGGGACGGGGAGAAGCTCCAGCTGAGTCTGGGGGCTGAGTTGTTCCCGCATCACTTCCTGCGGAGAGGCCCAGGCCCCAGGGGTGGGGGAGCGGGGCCCGCTCGGATCGGCCCCGTCCAGCGTGCCCACTCCAAGGCAGCAGCCCCAGGCCCGCCCCGGTGCTACTTGCCTGGAGCCCCGGGGACGCCACCAGCTCAGGCCTGCCCAGGGTGGATAGAAAGGTTTCGTCCACCTGGGAAAAACCGGCCGCAGCCTCAGGCAGACCAGTTTTCTCCCTCCTGGACCCACCCGCTGGGTAGAAGAGGATGTGGAGGATGCGCAGGCGGCACAGGCCGCCCAGGAGAGCACACGAGAGAGCGGCCTAGGAGCTGGGGCAGCCCCTGAGGTGTGCTGACGCCCCTGGGGAGCGGAGAGCACCGACACCCCCTCCCAGTCACCTCTCCACAAAAAGCAGCCGGGAGCAAATGCAGGTACAGACAGGCCTTGCGGTAGGATGTGCAGACACATACACACACACCAGCAAGCTCAGGCAGGGCCCACACAGACGTCTGTGCCATCACTCTGGAGGTGACCCCAGGCACCCGGGTGGGGACGGAGACTCAGTCCCGTGGAGCGGGAGCGGGAGCGGGCACACAGCACGTGCCTGGGACACCTGTCCCAAGTCAAGCTCGTGCGCTCTGGCCGGGAGGCCCCCGCGTGATCAGGTGCCGACCTAGGTTACGAATTGCCCCGCGTGAGTTTTTTTAACCCTGAGGACGAGGGAGGCCCAGCTCTTCCAAACAGCCCTGCTCTGCTGGCAGCCCTCGCTGGGCTGGATTTTCCTGCAGGGCTTTTGGATTTTGTTTTTGATCCACTCGAGTGTTGGTCGTGTGCCAGACCCCATGCCAGCACTCGGCCAACGTGTGCAAAGTTGCTCTGAGTAAAGCTCTCGGTAAATGGGGGTTATTATGCACGTTGTTATTTACATACATAATCTAATTTCTTCTCATAACAACCCTATGAGGAAAGGTGCTATTATCCCATTTTACAGATAAGGAAAGTGAGGTTCCAAGATGTTAAGTGGCCTGTCCTGGTGGCAAACAGCTGGTAAGTGACAGAGGCAACGTTTGAACCCAGGTCTCTGACTCCTGAGCCTGTGCTCTTAGTCTCTGTCTCATTAAGACTCCCAGCTGGGAAGCCAGCCCCACGGACTAGCCCTGGTGAGGTCCACCTGTCTGGGGGGACCACAGGGTAGCAGCGAGCAAGGCCTTCGGGACACCATGGCTTGGTCTGAGAGGCTCAGGGAAGGGGGACAGAAGAGGAGAAAGCGCAGAAGGGGAACGCGTGGCGTTGGGGCCTGTCACCCCCTTCTGTCCCTTTGCTGTCTCCTTGACCATGCTCCCCGTGGGACTGAAGGAGGCATGGCAGGGCTGGTGCCCCAGCAGTCCTTCCAGCCTGGCTGGGCTCTCTCTACGTGACCCTTGGCAGGTTTCCACTTCCTCCTGGCCCTAGTAAGACTGAGCTGCCACCTGGATGGCAGCTTATCTCTGACCTTCGGCATTTCTGTGGATGGATTCTAAGTGTGGCCTCTTGCCTAGACTTCCAGCCCACCCAGGGGAGATGCCCATCCTGGGCGGGCAGATAAACACTGGCAGATTTGAGCCAGCCCTCGCTCTCAGAGAACCGCCCGGGGGATGTGGAAGGCGTTTGCCGCGTCTCCTGGACTCCTCCCAGTGAGGCCGCTGGGAGTTGTGTTTTCCTCAGTATCCCCTTGATGTGTGTGAGACAGCTAAAGGCTAAAGGTCAGTGACTCGGGACTGGCACCACCTTCCAGCGGTGCTTGTCAGTGGGTGGCCCGTGGGCCTCCCACTTCAGGATCACCCAGGAGCTCACAAATTGCACACAGTCAGGCCGTCCCTAGGCGGCGGTGGCACCTCAGGGCAGGCCTGGACCCTGGAGGTCAGGCCTTTTGGGGCATTTTGCTGCGTCCTGCTGCTGACCACCTGGGGGGAGGGAAGGTCTTCTGGAAGCCGACCTCTTGAGCCAGCCTTCCACCACAGCTGCTTTTGTGCAACTTGCCTGGTTTCTCTGAATTTGGTTTTACTCTGTAAGCTGAGGATGACAGCAGTATGTACCTTGTAGGGCTGTCGTTGGCCTGCGGGGGTAAGTGTCTTCATCTCTGCCCCATGCGCCCTCCCAGGTGTGGACCTTTGCTGGCCAACAGGAGGGGTCTCTTGGTGGGGGTGACTTCCAGGAGCAGAGCATGGAAAGGTCAGGCTGCTTGTTCCAAAAGGTCATCAGCACACAGTGTAAGCAACACGATTGGGCCTCATGTTTGGAAATTTCATGGTTGGGAGAAGTGGGGAATGAGTTTGGGCTTCCCAGCGTGTCGAGTGCTGATGTAGTGAGGGGTTGGCATCTGGGGGCAGAAGACCTAGAATCTTGTGCAGGTCTGGACATGATAGTTCAAAGAGAGGCCTTGACTGCTCTGGACCTTTGGTTTTAGTACTAGAGTTTGGGCTCCAGATGTGAGATGTTACTTTCCCCATGAATTCCCAGTGCCCCCCCCCCCCCAGTACCGACTTCGCTTCTAGAGCATGACAAGACTCCCAGCTGCAGAGCCACACACATTCCCCCCATCGATTCCTGCCCTGGTCACCTGTGTCCTTGCCTTCCCTCTCTGGGATACCTTGTGAAGAGTGGCCTTGGGAGCTCTGTCATCCTGTTTGCCGGCAGGATGCTATCCATCCCACATCCTGTTGGCTTTGCTAGGACATCCCACCTGAAGGCTTCCTTCAGCATTAGTGGCTGAGCAGAAAGCTTAGCTTCTCCAGAAAGCTTAGCTTCACCCTGTGTTCCTCCTCTTGGACAGTGAGAACAAAGTCGCTTCATTTCCCTTTATTTCTCTTTTCTCCTTGGCCACCAGGAGGCTCAGCATTAAATGTGCAACCTGTCTCTAGTAGTGTGTGAAGGTCTCTTCTGACCTGCTTATGTGAATATGTCCTAACTCTCTGGTTTAGGTGTTTGTCTCGGATCTATATCTTGTTTTTTCTCTGTTCTTGATTTTATTGTTTATGTTTCACTACATTCTTTTCTTTGTTTTCTTGCCCTTTGTGGAACCAGGCCAGGGGTACGTAAAACGCCATGTACAAGCTCATGAAGCTGTCTCCACAAGTGCTTTGTTGGCATGTCCCTTTTGCTCCCTCAGCTTCATGAGACCGTGTCTGCTTGCGTGGTCAGAATCTGTTGGTCAGATGCCTGAGACCCACGAGGGGCAGGGTAGCTTATTCCTGCTTGTTTTTCTTTTCTTATCAGCTGCTTCAAATTTTTAAAATAATTTCTCTTCAGACCCATTACTCCAGGCACAAACGGTACCCTGGTTGGGCAGATAACATGCGTTTCTTTCTTTTTTTTTTTTCCTTCTGTTTCTTTCATATTACCCAAGAGTAACCGGATTACAGAATCCAAACATGAGAAGTAAAAAGGAAAAAAAAAATTACCTGTACTCCCACCAGGGATACCAATTTTCAGCATTTTGTGATTCATCTTCCTGGATTTTCCCTTCTTTTTTTTTCTTTTCTATTCATATTTTTCCTATTAAAAAAATAAGACCTAACTAACTAGACATACTGTTTTTGTTTTTTGTTGTTTGTTTTTTAGATTTTATTTACTTATTTGACAGAGAGAGAGTACAAGCAGAGGAAGTGACAGGGAGTTGTAGAACCAGGCTCCCCCTGAGCAGAGAGCCTGACATGGGTCCCAGGATCGTGACCTGCGCTGAAGGCAGGCGCTTAACTGACTGAGCCACCCAGGTGCCCCTAGACATAATGGGGTTTTTTTGTTTTTTTTGAATAAATGCCTTTTTTTTTTTAAGATTTTATTTATTTATTTGACAGACAGAAATCACAAGCAGGCAGAGAGAGAGAGAAAGGAGGAAGCAGGCTCTCTGCTCCCAGGAGCCTAGGATCATGACCCAAGCCGAAGGCAGAGGCTTTTACCCACTGAGCCACCCAGGCGCCCCATAGACATAGTGTTTTATAACCATCTTCACTTGTTGGTAGATAATTAAAATCTTCCCTGTTACTATGTCTTTTATAACAATGAAAAGTATTTCATGTTTGTATCCAGGACACATACACATAATTCGTTTTTAAGTGTGGAAGCGAGTTTTTAAGTGTGAAAAGTGACCGGTGCCTCTGTCATCCCCCGCCCCAGGCCTGATTAAAGGGATGACTTTTTTTTTTTTTAAGATTTTATTTATTTATTTGACAGAGATCACAAGTAGGCAGAGAGAGAGAGGGAGGAAGCAGGCTCCCTGCTGAGCAGAGAGCCTGATGTGGGGCTCGATCCCAAGACCCCGAGATCATGACCTGAGCCGAAGGCAGAGGCTTAGCCCACTGAGCCACCCAGGTGCCCCGGTTTCCTCCATAAGCTTAACTAAAATGCTGGCACCACTGCTGCATGGCTTATCTGATTCACTGATCTGTTGCTGAGAAAAAGGCAGCTTTCCCTCACTTCCATCTGTCTTCCCTGCCTCCTGCAGACATTCTTCTACCACTATACTGGGTTGCCTCTGTAACTTAAAAAACTACCCTCGGGGTCCCTGGCTGGCTCAATAGAACATGTGAATCTTGATCTCAGGGTTATGAGTTCAAGCCCCATGTTGGGTTAGAGGTTCCTAAAAAGAAAGAAACTTTTTTTTTTAAGTTTTTTTTTATACTGAAACCTCAATTTCTCATTCCATTAACCACTGACCATATCTGGTGGTCCTCTTCGCTCTCCCCAGGGAGATAGAGACTCCGTTTTTCCCTTAACCACCCTGGGACCCGGCATCACAACGTCTCTCTACTGCGCATTCAGGTGCTTGAAGTCAGGGTTGGTAACTGTGGGTTCTGTTTTATGACCGTAAATCCTCCATGAGTGACCCTGAGCCGGTGCTAAGAGGTAAAGACCAGAGCCCCGCATTTGCTCCCCTCGGCCGTCAGGACTCTGCTGCTGCAGGACCAGTGCGGGTGGGCCGTCCTTACAGGTCCTTCTCCTTGGGGCTGATGCCACTCAGAGGGGTGGTAAATGTCCTTTCCTATCTTTTATTCTCTTACGTGTTCAGAATCCATTACTCTATATGTTAGTTTGCTTCCTATTTGACCATGCCTTTCTTGTTTAATTTGCCGGTTTTTCTGGTGTTCCTACTACATCATTTTTACCGGCTATATCCTAATATCCTGTCCAGTGCAGTGTTAGTGACGTTCCCTGATGGTTGGACACTTAGGTTGTTGCCAGTTTCTCACTAACGTGAACGCTGCTATAATGTTCCTTCCCATTCAGCTTTCGTGCATTTGTTTCTTACGTGATGTTTGAGAGCCCAGGAATGCTGCTGTTCCGTTTCAGCCTCCTCTGCCTTTCCCAGCTCCTTGACATGCATTGCCTTGCTCCCTTCCCTTCAGATTGGCCCGTCCTCGAGGTCCATGGGAGAGGTGTCTCGTGGGAGGGGTGGCCCCCAGGTGATGTCCGTCTTCCTCTCCCCAGGCTCCCAAGACCGGCCATTTCTCAGATTTGGGGCAGAAAACATCTCCAACTACACGGCTCTTCTGCTGAGCAGGGATGGCAAGACGCTCTATGTGGGTGCCCGAGAGGCCCTCTTTGCTCTCAACAGCAGCGCCAGCTTCCTGCCTGGGGGGGCGTACCAGGAGGTGAGGTGATGCCCAGGGCTGGCTCAGCTGGGCAGAGGATGGCGGAGGGGCAGGTGGACGGAAAGACCGACCTTCTGGGTGTGAAGATGCTGCTGGTGGGAGAGAAGGGGCCAGGCACACCCCCATCCCCACCTACGCGCCCCCCTTCTCTCATTCTGCAGCTGTCATGGAGCGCAGATGCTGATAGGAAACAGCAGTGCAGCTTCAAGGGCAAGGACCCACAGGTGAGCTAGCATGTGGTGGCCACCGGGGCCGAAGGAGGGATGGAGGGTGGTCTGCCGGACCCAGTGTGGCAGCAGGACGTGGGAGTGTGCAGCCAGCTGCGGTAGATTGGCCTTAGGCTTCAGAGATGGCCACACCTGGTTTGGTCCTATACCGAACTGCCTTAGTGTCCCCACCTGTAAAATGGGGACACTGATGGCCTGTCTCACAGGACTTGCCATGGGGATTCAGTGAGCCAATATATTCACCCCACACCTAATCAGAACCAAATAAAGTCGGCTTCCAGCAAGAGCAGTGACTGGGTGTCGCTCCACGGAGTGGGTACTAGAGGACATCTGCCTGATCCTGGTGTGGTTTGGGCCAGACCCCCAGCGTGGGGGTCTTGACGGGCCTGGGGTTCTCCTGGAGGACTCCCCACTGTTCCCAGAGATCTCCTGTCCTTCATGTAGCGGGAGGCCACTGAGGGGAAGGCCAGAGAGCCCGGGACTTGAGTTCAGACATAGATTTAAGTCCCGACCGCCCCCGACTTCTTTGAATGGGCAAATGTGCTCTGCGCCCTGGTCCTTTCAGACACAGGCAGTATAGTTGTGCAGAAGAGCGAGCAACAGGCCAAATGCAGCCACTTGAACAGGTAGTCAGGCCACACCTCATTAAGAAAGTGACATGTGCGTCAGGAGTTGGCTCTGGGCTACCTGGAGAACGGGCAGGACTGGCCTTGCTCTGAGAGAGGTGCTTGGGGAGCCACCAGAGGGCTGGGCAGAGGAGCGCCATGGCTGGCATTTTTTTTTTTTTAAGATTTTATTTGTTTATTTGACAGAGATCACAAGTAAGCAGAGAGGCAGGCAGAGAGAGAGGGAGAGGGAAGCAGGCTCCCTTCTGAGCAGAGAGACCGATTTTGGACTCGATCCCAGGACCCTGAGGTCATGACCTGAGCCAAAGGCAGCGGCTTAACTCAGTGATCCACCCAGTCACCCTGGCTTGCATGTTTTATTTTATTTTATTTTATTTTATTTTATTTTATTTTATTTTTTTAAAGATTTTATTTATTTATTTGTCAGAGAGAGAGAGCGAGAGCGAGCACAGGCAGACAGAGTGGCAGGCAGAGACAGAGAGAGAAGCAGGCTCAAGGAGCCCGATGTGGGACTCGATCCCAGGATGCCGGGACCATGACCTGAGCTGAAGGCAGCTGCTTAACCAACTGAGCCACCCAGGCGTCCCTGGCTTGCATGTTTTAAAGGGGTTGCTCTGGATGCCGTGGTGGAGAGTGGCCTCTGGGGTGTGTGTGAAAGAGGCATTGGGGCTGACCTTGAGGTCTGGAGCCTGAGCAGCTGAAAAGGGAGAGGTCTCGGAAGATAAAGTTTTTGGGGAACAATCAGATACGTGGTCGGGGTCATCTGTGAGTCGGGGATCCCAGGTACTGCTCTGGGCCTTGGCTTATCTCACCAGGCACATGGGGAGAACCAGAGGTTTTCACTGAGGTTCCAAAAAAGACCTTGGCGAAGACCTTGGGCGAAGACAGCCCAAGAGGAGGGATTCTGTGCCTTCACTCCGACACTGAAGAGAATTTTCCCGAACACGCCGAGCCCCTGGGTTCCCCTCCAGCGCACACACTCTGTGGTCCTCGGTCAGCTCTGCCCCAGGATGCTGCTGGATTCTCATTTGCCCTGGGATTGAGGAGCGCCAGAGAGAGCCCAAGCTCTCCTCACACACCCAGCACACCCCAGCCAGGGAGGGCTTGGCGGCGCCCCCTGGCGGCATCCTTGGGCCTGACAGCCTCCTCCCTCCTCCCTCAGCGCGATTGTCAGAACTACATCAAGATCCTCCTGCCGCTCAACACCACTCACCTGTTCACCTGCGGCACCGCGGCCTTCAGCCCTGTGTGCACCTACATCGTGAGTGCCCACCCATGTCCGGGCTCTCGGGGGCTGTTGTTCCCCAGCACCCATCCCTGGTCCAGGCTGGGGCACAGGGCACGACTTCTAGGGAGCGGTGGGTCCAGAACCCTGAGGTCCAGCCCCAGGTCTAGGGGCCCGGTTGGCCCACGGAGGGTGGGGGAAGGAGGGGCACGAGGAAACACCCCAGGCACAGAGGTCATGGCCAGCCCCGGACTCACACCCTCCCTTGCTTCCTCAAGCTCTCCCCTGGCCTCACTCAGTTCCGCAGCCCACCTCCTCCACCCTTACACACACACACACACACACTCTCTCTCTCTCTGCGTTTCTGCTTTACCACCCCTGAGCAGAGGGTGGCATTCTGAGCAGTGGGTTGGAGCTCAGGTTTGAATCATACCGGTGCTCCTTCTGAAGCCTGTCGCGTCTCTCCTGTAGTCACTGCAACTAGTGTGCCCACCGCAGAGGGCCCCTGCCAGACGGTGCCCGCGCGGCACCCTGCCTGCAGAGAAGAGGAGTGTGGCGGCTTGCCTCCCTCCTCGCCCCCCCCTTCTCTGGCACGCCCCCCTCCTTTCCCTCTAGGCCCACGCGCATTCCCCAGCGTGTCCCTGAGCTCTTCCGTCTGCTTCCCTGCAGAGTGTGGAGAACTTCACTCTGGCACAGGACGAGATGGGCCGCATCCTCCTGGAAGATGGCAAGGGCCGTTGTCCCTTTGACCCCAATTTCAAGTCCACGGCCCTGGTGGTTGGTGAGTGTTGGGGGCGGGGTGGCAGGATGAGTTCAGTGAGGCTCCGTGTGGGGGAGGGTAGGTGGGCAGTGTCGGTCCCAGGCCTGAGCTGGCGGGTCCCCGCCATGCTGGGTCCCAGGGGGCCCAGAGTGACCCTCGGCTGCCCTTGGGTTTGGCTTTTCCCAGATCCCACTCCCTTCCCTGTCCACCGCAAGCGAGATGGGCAGTGCTGGGGTCAGTGTGGGCCCTGGGTGGGGAGAAGGAGCCGTGCTGAGGGGCCATTCCCACGGGAATGTTCTCTTGGCAGACAGTGAGCTCTACACCGGAACGGTCAGCAGCTTCCAGGGGAATGACCCGGCCATCTCCCGGAGCCAGAGCCTCCGCCCCACCAAGACCGAGAGCTCCCTCAACTGGCTCCAAGGTGAAGTCCTTCCCACGCACCCAGTGCCAGTCCCCGGAGCCTCTCAGGGCCAGGCCAGGAACAGTGTCTCGCCTGTCTGGGATTCCCAGGCTGACTGCACTCCCCATTGGTCCCACAGATCCAGCGTTTGTGGCCTCGGCCTACATTCCCGAGAGCCTGGGCAGCTTGCAAGGGGACGATGACAAGATCTACTTCTTCTTCAGCGAGACTGGCCAGGAGTTTGAGTTCTTCGAGAATACCATCGTGTCCCGCATTGCCCGCATCTGCAAGGTGAGGGGACTGGGCTGCCCCAGAGACCCGAAGGCTCCAGTACTGGATCAGGAAGTGCCAGGAGGCCTCTTCTGTCCTCCAGGAGGAATAGCTTGACTGACTGCTTTTCTCTCTCTCCTTTTATTTTTTTTAAGATTTTTACTTATTTATTTGAGAGAGAAAATGAGAGAGAGAGGGAGAGCATGAGAAGAAGTTAGGATCAGAGGGAGAAGCAGACTCCCTCTAAGCACAGAGCACGATGCGGGACTCGATCCCAGGACTCTAGGATCATGACCTGAGCCGAAGGCAGTTGCCTAACAAACCGAGCCACCCAGGAGCCCTCCCACTCTACCCCTCTCTTTTTTAAAAAAGATTTTATTGGGCCCCTGGGTGGCTCAGTGGGTTAAAGCCTCTGCCTTCAGCTCAGGTCATGATCTCAGGGTCCTGGGATCGAGCCCCACATCGGGCTCTCTGCTCAGCAGGGAGCCTGCTTCCTCCTCTCTGCCTGCCTCTCTGCCTACTTGTGATCTCTGTCTGTCAAATAAATAAATAAAACCTTTTAAAAAAAATAAAAATAAAATAAATAAAAATAAAAAAGATTTTATTTACTTTTTTATTTGACAGAGAGAGAAAGATCACAAGTAGGCAGAGAGGCAGGCAGAGGGGAGGGGGAAGCAGGCTCCCCACTGAGCAGAGAGCCCGATGCTGGGCTTGATCCCAGGAGTCTGAGATCATGACCTGAGCTGAAGGCAGAGGCTTAACCCACTGAGCCAGCCAGGCACCCCTCCCTCTCTCCTTTTAAATTAACGTGGCTCTTAACGTTTTTTCCTATTTAAGAAAATGCAAAAGTACAGAAAAGTACACGCAAAAATCACGTACGGTATAAAGAAGCAGGGTAGCTTTGAGACCAAGAACAGAGACGAGCCAGGCTGCCTCAGTGCCTGCCCCACGGGTCCTGTGACCTCAGGCAAGTCCTGTGCCTTCTCATCTAGTGTCCCCATCTGTTCAGTGGGCATCGCTAGACTGGCCTCAGAGTTGTTGCATGTGCTGAATCTAGCCCCGGAAAGCTTTAGGAGTGTGGTGAGCTACAACTACAAGAACTAAATGTTGACAGTTAGTGTCAGAGTCCTATTGCTGCACCACCGGTGATTAGAACGTTCCTTGATGATCTGTGTTCTTTTTTGGCACATGTGCAAATATATAGGTATTTATATGATTAAAAAACTTTTCTTTTTTTTAAGATTTTATTTATTTATTTGACAGAGATCGAAAGTAGGCAGAGAGGCAGGTAGAGTGAGAAGAGGGAAGCAGACTCCCCGCCGAGCAGAGAGCCCGATGTGGGGCTCGATCCCAGGACCCTGGGATCATGACCTGAGCTAAAGGCAGAAGCTTTAACCCACTGAGCCACCCAGGTGCCCCATGATTAAAAAACTTTACAAACGAGTTCTGCAGCGTGGATATTCAGGTGCCCTGTTCGCGGGGGATCATGACCCCTTCCCCTGTGTCAGACTCCCCATCTGTCCGCTTCCGGGTACTCTGCCGTGAGGAAGGCACCCTCGTGTACTCGGCCAGCCTCGCGGCGATGGGACTTGGACCCTGCCGTCAAGTCTTCCTGATTCTAAATGGAACCCTGCCCTATAGCTTCGGCGTGCCACTCAGGATGTCTGTGTAGCAACCACTGGGAGGGGCGGTAGGGGGCCCCAGGCTCCCTGCCGGGGCCTGCGCATAAGCCCGGCTTCTCTCTCGCTCCACCAGGGGGACGAGGGTGGCGAGCGGGTCCTGCAGCAGCGCTGGACATCTTTCCTGAAGGCCCAGCTGCTGTGCTCACGGCCAGAGGACGGCTTCCCATTCAATGTGCTGCAGGATGTCTTCACGCTGAGCCCCAGCCCCCAGGACTGGCGTGACACCCTGTTCTATGGGGTCTTCACCTCCCAGTGGTATGGCCCCCAGGACCTAACCCTAACTGGGAGCTGGGAGGGCGTGGGGTGACTGGGACTGGGGCCCAAGAGCTGGCCGCATCTCGTGCCCCAGGGTTCCTGGGTTCATCCAGCCGTTTCCTCTGTAGGCACAGGGGGACCATGGAGGGCTCCGCCGTCTGCGTCTTCACCATGAGGGACGTGCAGAACGCCTTCAGTGGTCTCTACAAGGAGGTGAACCGGGAGACGCAGCAGTGGTACACGGTGACGCACCCAGTGCCCTCACCCCGGCCCGGAGCGGTGAGTACCGGCCGCCTATGGCTTCTCTGGGTCTCTTTTCTCCTCTTGAAAGAGGGACTGAAGCCCAGAGCTGCTTATCTTACTGGGTTGGACGTGGCTATGGATGCTGGAGTGCCGGTAACCTGCCTCGGTGGGCAGCTGTGCACCTGCCCAGGCACTGAAGCGTGCGCTTTTGTCCTTGTCCCTTCGCTTGTGCCTCTCTCCTGCTCAGCTGTGGGCTCCTTATCTAGGGGCTGAGTGAGTGGCCCAGCTGTGAGGACACCCTCCTCCTGTCCTCACAGCCTTGCGGCTCCTCCCAAAGCAGCCCTTGAAACAAGGTCACGAGCATGAGCAGTTGGTACGGGAGGGGACTCCAGGAAGCACCATGAGGGACAGGAAAGTGAGGGGGGAGCAGAGCCGAGCAAGTGTCCAAGCTGTTCCCGTCATGGGCACCTGGGTCTCAGTTCCCTGGGGCCCCGTGAGAGCACCTCCTTCTGACCCCCGGCCTAGGAAGCCTGGCCAGGCAGGGCTTCCTTTGAGTACTGGCAAGAGCCACGTGAAGGGTGGTCATGCTCATCGAGGCCTGGGTAGAAAGGGAAACCCTGCCAGCCAGGGCCCCTGGGGGCCCCATACCCAGGCTTTCCCCTTCGGCTTCCAGATCAGTGTGTTGGCTCCATGCAGCACCCAATGACGTCCCTTGGCCTCCGGGGATGGCAGATGCCCCCCTCCTGTCCGCCGGAGAGGCTGGGCCAGAAGTCCTGCACCTGCAGGCTTGCCCTGCTGCGTGCTGCCCTAAGCGGCCCTCCGTCTCACGCCGCCCCCTCCTCCTCCAGTGCATCACCAACAGCGCCCGGGAGAGGAAGATCAGGTCGTCCCTGCAGCTCCCGGACCGTGTGCTGAACTTCCTCAAAGACCACTTCCTGATGGACGGGCAGGTCCGCAGCCACCTGCTGCTGCTGCAGCCACGGGCCCGCTACCAGCGTGTGGCCGTCCACCGTGTGCGTGGCCTGCACCACACCTATGATGTGCTCTTCCTGGGCACCGGTGAGTGCCGACAGCAGGGCGGGTTCAAGGTCAAGGCGCCGTGGCCACCGGGATGTGGGCCTGAGTGCCATCTGTGTTCCAGGTGATGGCCGGCTACACAAGGCGGTGAGCGTGGGCTCCAGGGTACACATCATTGAGGAGCTCCAGATCTTCCCACACGGACAGCCCGTGCAGAACCTGCTCCTGGACGCCGACAGGGTGAGCTGGTGGGGGAGCCTGGAGGAGGGAGCCAGCGTGCTCTGGTGCCCCTCTGCTGTTGACGAGCGGGCCTCAGCCAGCTTGTCCTCCCTGGCAGCAGCAGGATGGAAGGATCAGGCTCCCGGCATAAGCCAACAGAAAGTGGATTTCCCGGGAGCACAAGAGGAGGCTCCTTGGGGGCGTGAGCAGGTGCAGCTGCAGGTGGTGGCCCTGACCGGCCACGCCTGTCGCTCATGCCCCCGTGTCCATGTCCGTACAGGGACTGCTCTACGCGGCCTCCTACTCCAGCGTAGTCCAGGTGCCCGTCGCCAGCTGCAGCCTGTACCAGAGCTGTGGGGACTGCGTCCTCGCCCGGGACCCCTACTGTGCATGGAGCAGTTCCAGGTGCAGACCTGTCAGCCTCTACGGGCCTGAGACAGCCTCCAGGTGAGAGCTCCTCCAGCCCTTCCTACCTGTCCACCCCTGCACACTTGGCCTCGGACCACCTTCCCTGGGCCCTTTGTAGAGTCCCCCGGCAGCTCCTTTGTGGCCACGGTCCACACGGTTAGTAACTCACTCCCCTTCTGCCTCTCCAAAGTACGCTGGTGTAGGCCATAAGCAATGTTTGCCTTACCCATCTGTACAGCCGGGAACCTCACTTGGCAAAGAATGAAGCATCACAGCTCTGAAAAGCCTTGCAGGAGATTGTGGACTGGTGTGTGAATGTGTTTCACACAAAAAATAGCTACATGACAGGCCATAAACAAACCCATTAAAAATCACTTCCAGGGGCGCCTGGGTGGCTCAGTGGGTTAAGCCGCTGCCTTCGGCTCAGGTCATGATCTCAGGGTCCTGGGATCGAGTCCCGCATCGGGCTCTCTGCTCAGCAGGGAGCCTGCTTCCCTTCCTCCCTCTCTGCCTTCCTCTCTCTCTGCCTGCCTCTCCATCTGCTTGTGATTTCTCTCTGTCAAATAAATAAATAAAATCTTTAAAAAAAAAAAAAATAAAAAAAAAAAAATAAATAAAAAAATAAAAATCACTTCCAAAAGCACTAAATTGGGATATAAGGTGTTCATATGGAAAACTCGAAAAGTAGGGGCACCTGGGTGGCTCAGTGGGTTAAGCCTCTGCCTTCAGTTCAGGTCATGATCTCAGGGTCCTGGGATCGAGCCCCGCATCGGGCTCTCTGCTCAGGGGGGAGTCTGCTTCCTTCTCTCTCTCTGCCTGTTTCTCTGCCCACTTGTGATCTCTCTCGTCAAATAAATAAATAAAATCTTAAAAAAAAAAAAAAATCAAAAAGTAGAGGTAGGTGTAAACAGAACAAAAACTATCCCAAATCCCAGCACCTAGAGAGAATTGCAGTGATATTTCAACATACAGTCTCCTAGGTTTTTTTATGTATCTGTGAAATAGACAAAAATACATGTATTTTAAAGATTTTATCTATTTATTTGACAGAGATCACAAATAGGCAGACAGGCAGACAGGCAGGCAGGGGGAGAGGGGAAGCAGGCTCCCTGCTGAGCAGAGAGCCCGATGCAGCTCGATCCCAGGACCCTGAGATCATGATCTGAGCCGAAGGCAGAGGCTTAACCCACTGAGCCACCCAGGCACCCCCAAAATACATGTATTTTAAATAAAAATGGAACCCATCCCACTTGTAGTGTCTTTGCTTCGCACACAGGGAGACCTGGTGCCAGTTTTGTTTCTAAGAACCCCATTTGTGCACACGCATGTGCCCCTTGAAGGATGTGCCCAAAGGGCCACGCGCCACCATCACCACTGGCTGGTAGACTGTGTGTGACTCCTGTAGAGTTTTCTTTTCTTTTCTTTTCTTTTTAAGATTTTATTTATTTATTTTACAGACAGAGATCACAAGTAGGCAGAGAGGCAGGCAGAGAGAGAGAGGGGAAAGCAGGCTCCCCGCTGAGCAGAGAGCCCGATGCGGGGCTCGGTCCCAGGACACTGGGATCACAACCTGAGCCGAAGGCAGAGGCTTAACCCACTGAGCCACCCAGGAGCCCTTCCTGTAGGGTTTTCAGCGTTTGTACTTGGTTGAGGTTTTTTTAGGTTTTGTGAGTGTATCACGAGTTACTTTTATTCCTTGTTACGTTTTATCAAACAAGCGTGTGCATGTGCATTGCTTTAAAAGAGGCGGAGACATGCATTAGACCAGTGGTGCTTCCAGACTTTTTCTCAAGGTCCATGTTGCTTTCATAACGCAGAAAGTGGTATTTAGCCATATTTGAAATAAATACTGTGCAAACGGAGGAGATGCCGGCTCAAACCTGCAGGTGTAGAATCAACCTGGGGAAGCCGCCTGCCGTTTACTCTGGCTTTGGGTCCCGCAGTCTCTGAGCCCCAGGCCCTTATGGAGCTGCAGGGCCAGAGAAGGGCCTGTGCTGCACGGGGGCCGGGTCCCTGTGGGGGCACAATGGTTTCCTGGCCTCTCTCTGACTCTCTTTGGTCCCCAGGTCATGGATCCAGGACATTGAGGGGGCCAACACCAGGGGTCTCTGCAATACTTCCTCACCCGGGCCCCGGTCTCCGGTACTCACGGGTAAGTCGCCCTGTGGAGGGCTGGGGCTGAAGTGGGGGGGCCAGGTCTGCTGAGAAGGCCCCTGCAGGCAGTGGTGGGTTGTAAACGCCTTTCCTGGTCCCAGACTCAGAGTCCCAGAGCTGTGTACCACAGCACAAGGATTACAGTCCCCAGAGAAGTGGGGCGAGCCTGGGGCTCCCGTGGATGCTGGTCCCACCGTTACCCCGTGCCTCTTCCGTCTGCAGGTGAGAAGCAATGTGAGCAAGTCGACTTTCCGCCGAACACGGTGAAAACCTTGGCCTGCCCCCTCCTCTCCAACCTGGCCACCCGGCTCTGGCTGCACAACGGTCTCCCGGTCAACACCTCGGCCTCCTGCCGTGTGTTGCCCACTGGGGACCTGCTGCTGGTGGGCGGCCAGCAGGAGCTGGGGGTGTTCCAGTGCTGGTCCCTGGAGGAGGGCTTCCGGCAGCTGGTGGCCTGCTACTCCCCAACGGTGGTGGAGGACAGGGCAGCGGACCGAGGCGACCGGAGCGGCAGCGTGCCTGTCATCATCAGCACGTCGCGGGTGAGCGCACCGGCGGGCAGCAAGGCCAGCTGGGGGGTGGACAAGTCCTACTGGACCGAGTTCCTGGTGATGTGCACGCTCTTCGTGCTCGCCGTGGTGCTCCTCATTTTGTTCTTCCTCTACCGGCACCGGGGCGGCATGAAGGTCTTCCTGAAGCAGGGGGAGTGCGCCAGTGTGCACCCCAAGCCCCGCCCCATGGCGCTGCCCCCTGAGACCCGGCCACTTAATGGCGTAGGCCCCCCTAGCACTCCGCTGGACCACCGAGGCTACCAGGCCCTGTCCGAGAGCTCCCCGGCACCCCGCGTTTTCACTGAGTCTGAGAAGAGGCCGCTCAGCATCCAGGACAGCTTTGTAGAAGTGTCCCCGGTGTGCCCCCGGCCCCGGGTCCGCCTGGGCTCTGAGATCCGGGACTCCGTGGTGTGAAAGCACACTGCTCGAGCAGTCCGCCCTGGCCCCGCAGACCCCGAGTGCGCAGAGGGGGCCCGCCAGACCTCTGCGGGTTGTGGGACACAGCCGCAGCGCCCGGCCCTCGGGGCCCGCAGAGCCTGCTGGCCCGCTGACCTTTGCCAAGCAGCAAGGCCCGCTGCAACTGGCAGCCAGGGCCCGGGAGAGCCCGGTTGCGGATGGGGGCCTGCCTGGGTGGGCAGAACAGTGCTCCCTGTGTAAAACTGAGCCCTTTGTTTAAAAAAAAAAAAAAAAGAAAAAAGAAAATGTGAAGCCAGTGAGAAGAATGAGACATCGCAGAACGCCACGTGCGCCAGCCGCTCCGCCGCACGGCCTCAGAGGCAGTCTGAGACAGAGCTGGCAGTCCCCACCGGCTGGCCTCTTCCACCTCCTGCCTTATCCCACAGCCACTGGTGGGCCCTCGTCCCCACAGAAGCAGGGGGCGGCTCGGGCTTTGTGGGTCCTGCCTTGCCAGCTGGCCAACTCTTCACAGCCATCATCCCGTCACCTCAGGGACCAGAGGGCCACGCTGCCACTGCAGCCCCTCACAAGGCCTTGGGCTCAGACTCACCTGCTGGACCTTTCCGGCCTGTATCAGGCTGTGGCCACGCGCAAGAGGGGCAGCGCGAGCCCAGGAGAGAGTTTAGGACGATGGATGCCCTTTCCCTCGGAGTCTAGGAAGAGATTGGTGCCTGCCTGCCTCCATCCAGCCTGTGAACCTGTGTGTCCCTTTGGCTCGCATCCCCTCCAGACTGCTCCCGGACCCCATTCTCCGCTCCCTCCTCCCACCTTGCCTACTCCCACTCAAAGTGATGGGGACACTAAGTTTAAGTGGGTTTTATATTTTTTTTAATAAGATGCACTTTACTTTTTTTTTTTTTTTTTTTTAATAAAATCTAAAGAAACAGAATCCTGGCCCTTCCTCTCAAAGGACTGTTACTCTTTGAGGTTGGCCCAGTGCTCTTGAGTTTTGGGGAGTGGTCTGAGCCTCCGCTTTCCAGAGGCTAGTGGCCCAGAGCCACCCTGGTCTGGTCGACGTCATCTCCCAGTGGAGCGTGGTCCTGCAGGTGGGAAGTTTAATGCACTGATGGGAGGGGCAAAGAATTCATTCATTGTCCGTCAACCCCTTACTTTGCACCTCCCCCAGTTCGGTTCAGGGTGGGAACATGGGATCGGGGAGGGGGGGGTTGTCATGTTCTTTTTTTAATTATTTTAAAAATGTTTATTTTTTAAAATGAGCACACAGTGAAACTGGCGGTTTTTCTTTTGGCACACAGTTGTCTGAATTTTTATGTGTACAAATTGTATAAGCACCACTGGGAGGAGTTGCACTTGTCCCGCTACCCCGTCCTGCTCACACCCTCATGAGGGCTGGGCCGGGCAGGCTACGGTCTCACTTCCTGCTGGCCCTTTAGATCCTGTTCTTCCCAGAAGGACCAAAGGCTCCTGGAAGTCCGGTCCTTCCTCATACCAGTGCTTCTAGTATTATGCAAAGGGTCAAAATGTCTAAACTTTTATTACGGAAGAGTAGAACACAAACAGAGCGATGACAATAACAGAAGGAGAGAGGCCCTGGCACGGAGGGCCTTCTCCTTCCTGGAGCGGGACTGCACGGCCGCCAGCTCTGGGCTAGGCCAGCTTGGCCGGCCCTGGCAACACAGGCATGACCTCGACCACAGCTCAGCAGTGGAAAGCCTCTCTGACGGGGTGCTTGCTGGGACACACGCTGTGGCTCCTGTCACAGGACAATCTTAAAGGAGCTGAACAAGAGAAGAGTGGGTCGTGTTTTCTGATGAAAGAAGAGGGGACAGGCTAGCCCCAAGCTTGTCTTCCCTACAACCCTTCAGAATGGGCTGTCCCACATCTGTCCCTCCCCTTTGGCATTAGAGCTGCCCTGAGACACTGAGAGGAACTGGAGAGACTGCTCAGCCTTGCTGCCGCCCCCCATGCTAACATCCCAGACCCAGGTGCAGCACCCAGAATACGGGGGACCACGACCATTGTACCTGGCAAAGTCCGGTGACCGGGAGATGACGTGCTGAAACTCTGAGAGGTTGATGGTGCCATCCCTGTCAATGTCGGACTCTTCCAGGATCTGGGGGAGGGAGAGCGTCAGGCCAAGTCCCTGCCCTTCCCTCCCGCTCCCTGGCCTGGCCCAGCTACTCACATTATCAATGAGCTGTTTCATCTCTGAAGCACTAAGCCGTGTGTCCTCGCCCTGTCCTGTGAGGCAGTTCACGAGGTGACTCAAGTCTTCTCGGTTCAAGGTTCCATCATCATCAAAGTCTAGAGACAGACACAGGAAGCCAGAAAGAATGTGGTCAGGGTGAGCTCCCAGGCTCCCGAGCAGTAGGTACACCACCACCACGACCATGGGGGGACAGGCTGTGTCCCACCAGGTTGCTCCTGGCTCTCACCAAAGATGCGGAAGGCATAGTGAGACTTGATGTCTGGAGTTGCTGTGTCACTGAACACACTGAGAAGGTCCAGGAAGTCCTCAAAACTCAGGCTGTCCCTGGTTGGGGATGTGGAGAAGACCCTGCAGATTCGTTCCTTGAAGGGGTTGGCCTAGGCAAGAGAGCCTTGTGTGAAGGCCACAGATACAGCCCAGGTCACACACTCCTCAGACCCCACCAGGAGCTGGAGGGAACAGGTCACAGCACCTACTCTGTGAGCTCAGGTTCACAGGAGAGAAGGATCAGTCTTTTAGGGCCAGCCTGGAGAGCAGGAGGACCACCTGACTAAGGGAAGAGACCAAAATGGTTTCCTGTGAGTCAGTTTAACCCAAAGGCAGGCTTGGGGCAGAGAAGGAAGATGAAAGCATCCTAAGGGAAGAGAACAGATGGGCTGGTGACTTTAAACACGTTTACTTCAACACTCACTGTGTTATAGGCCCTTTGCATAAAAATTTTCACAGCAGGGGCACCCTGGGTGGCCCCAGTCTGTGGTCAGACTCTTGATCTCCGCTCAGGGTCGTGAGATCAAGCCTCTCACCAGGTTTCGCGTGGGGTTGGCTTGTCCCTCTCCGTTCCCCTCTCCCCCACTCTCTCTCAAATAAGTAAAAATCTTTATAAAAAAAATTTTTTTTAAGATTTTATTTGTTTGTCATTGAAAGAGTGCACAAGCAGGGAGAGCAGCGGGCTCCCCGCTGAGCAGGGAGCCCGATGTGGGACTTGACCCCAGGACCCTGGGGTCATGACCTGAGCCGAAGGCAGATGCTTAACCAACTGAGCCACCCAGGCATCCCTAAAAAATGTTTTTCACAGCAACCCTACAGAGAGGCAATCAGCCTCTGGAATAGGGTTTCTCAAACCTTAATTGGGTAGCTCAACTCCTTTTAAAGGACAAAACTTCTTTGACTCTCCAAGAGTATGTCCAAGAACCCCAACTGGCAAAACACCTCTCTAGTTAATTCCACCAGGTGATTTTGGTAAAGCCCTCCTCCCCAGGAAATTAGGGCTAAATAAAGAGAAGACCAGAACAGGGACCAGTGACCACATGATCTCAAGTGGAATAGCAGAGGGAGAGTGGGGGACTGGCACCTTGAGCTCTGGAAGACTGAGGATCTGCTCCAAGGACACTCGTATCTGCAGTGATTCCTCCACGCTCCGGTGCTCTGGGGGAAGCAGCTCACAAAACCGCCTGTGGGCTCTGGCAGAAGAGGAACTTGTTGGCAAACCTTTCTGTGTGTATTACATCCCCACTCCTTGCTTCATTACCCATTATAAAGCAGGTGAGGAGCTAAGGCACATGCACAACTTCTCAGTCAGCAGGCATAGGCCAAAGGGAGACACATATGTAGTCCCATGTGTAGAAAATCCAGATGTCTCCAGACTACAGGCTGAGAGTGCATTCATGCCATGGGTATTTACTGAGGGTCTAATGTGTGCCAGTCACTGTACTGGGCATAGGTTCTAAAGCTCCCAGAGGGATGGAGAGACTATAGAAGGAGCCAGAAGTTGATCCTGAAAACCAGGGAGAAAAGAGTAAAACTGAAATCTCTTTCCCATTTCACTCCAGGAATCTCCAGCTCTTCAAAGCCTTCCTCTTTTTAGTAACCACCCGAAATGATCTTTTCCTCAGCCCTCCTCTCCTTCCCGCTGGGGTTATCTTTGCCAAGGTAGGCCAAGAAATCTCCTCACTCAGGTGCCTTGACCACAAAAAGCTGGCACACGGCTAGGAAGGAGGTTCCAGCTCGAGTTCAAATCCTCTTACTCGAAGTGTAAGTAATTTTGGTAACTTACGCAAGTTACCAAACTAATCTGAAACTTCTGTCATTGTCCCGGTACCTCCCACCTGAGGATTAAATTAGGTAATGTAGGCAACCAACCACTTCCACGGGTCCTGGCACTCGGAGAGTGCTCAGTAAGCGTTAACGGTTACTGTATTAATTCGGATCGAGTTACCAGGAGCCAAGCTGCGGGTAGGCGAAGTCGGTGGAGAGCCACAGCAGCCCCTGCCCGGTTGGCGCAGGAAGTTCGGTCATGCAGAAGGCAACGGGGCTTAGGCCCCGGGGCACCCGGCCGGGCCCGAGGCTGCGAGGTGGCTCCCAGCGGTGCACAGCGGGGTTGGGGGCCCCCCCGAAACGGCAGGAGGGCGAGGAGGGCGGGGCGGGCGGAGGACACTGCCCGGGACTCGGGCCCGGGCGCCGGCTCCCGCTCGGCCGCGGACCGCAGGCAGGCCCCTGTCCCTCCCTCTGGGGGACCCGCCGTTTGTCCGTCTACGGACAGAGCCCCCGCGAAGCCGCCTCTAGAGGATCTGGGAGCTGAAGTTCGACAGGGCACTTACAGGAGGATCTCCTGCTTGGTCAAGAACGTCAAGTCCTGGAAGGCAAAACGGAAGGGGTTCAGCGAGCCTCCCGGAGGCCACGCCCGCTCTGCCGCCGGCCCCAGGATCCGGCTCCCCAGACCCGGCTCCCCTGCGCAGGCCCGCGCGCACACTCCCCGGGACCGGCGTCCCGCGCACCTGGTACTCCGCCAACAGCTCCTTGGACAGGCGACTGCCCGAGCTCCCCATCGTCGCGCCGCGCGCACAGTTCAGCCAACTTGCCTCGGGGCGCCGGCAACTTTTCCACTTCCGCCCTCGGGCCGCGTCACTGCCCCGTCCCCGCGGCAACCGCCCCTGGGGCCACCGCCCCCGGGCCCGCCCCCTCCTTAAAGTGCCCAGGCGCTCCCTGCCGGGCTCCGCCGGCCAGCTCCCGGCTCCGGGCAGTCCTTGGCGAGCTGGAGGCGGGGCCCGGAGCGCGGAGCCCAGGCCTCACGGCCCCGCCTCCGGAGTGGGCGGGGCGAGCCCCGCCGCGTGCGAGCGGCCGGATTGCGCATGCGTTTGGGACGCCACAGCCTCGCCATGGCCCGGCCGGGAGCTTGCGGCGAGTGTCGCGTTGCGTCCTTCTCTACTGCTGTCGGTGGTGCGGCAGCCTTGGGCGCGGTCGGGGCCCAAGGGAACTACCTGGAACCTGGAATTCCGGAAAGCTCGAGACTCGCTACGTGGCCGAAGCGCGGCGAGGACTTTTACATCCAGACGTTGGCGCTCGCCCTCGCCGCACGTGTTGCAGCCCGCATGCCACCTCCAGAAATGACCAGAACCTTGCGGCCCACTGAGGGTGTGCGCTGAGGGTCTGCCGACTGCAGAGCCGTGCAGAGTGATCTTCAAATTTCACAAGAGGCCTGCAGGGTAGGTTCCCGTTTTACAAATGTGGAAAACAGGTCCGCGGGAAGGGTTAGGTGATTTGTCCCTACTCCGGCATTTAGAAGGCGGTCACCCCGGTCTAAGGCTCTTCTCAAGGGTCCCTATGACTGTAGACCTCACTAGAGCTGGCAAGGATTGAGGCTGACTTGTTTGCTCTTGTACCCTCTCAGCCCCTAGGACCACGCTTGGCCCAGAGCAGGCTCTCAGCAAACTGGATGCGTGAATGCGAACGAACCTCCACTGCTCCAGAAGGTGAGGATTCCAGGCTTAGGGAGGAAGTGGAGGTGAGATTAATTCTTTTGTTTTCAGCTTTATTGATGTGTATTTGACAACATTGTAGGGATTATTTCTTGATTCTCCTGATTCATTCTACTTGATCTTCGTAAAGTTTAGATCTCATCATGGTCATTTCGGTTTAAAACTAATAAATGGTTGAAAACCGGAATACCGGCCCTCTGAAATCTGACTTCAGCCTCTCTCTGCCCTCTTCCCTTGGCTTTCTGGGTTCCCTGCCGGCACAGTGGGCTCTCAGTGCCTCTTCCATAATAGCCTTGGGGAGGACTTTCCTGGTTCTCTAGAATAGATTAAGAATCCTCAGGTTGGCAACTTATGTTTACGTGGGTGTTGATTGGGTTAGTGTCTGTCCCGTCCCTCCCTCCCCCAAGAGCTCCGAGAATTGTGATCTACAGGATCTAATAGGTGGCCGTTGCTGAGTAAATGTTTGCTGAGTGACCTTAGCTTCCCCAGCACTCAGTAAGGTGTTCATCTGAGAGTGGCTTTAGGAAGCCTCCCTGTCTCAACATGGGAGTCCCCACCGCCATTGTGGAAATACTCCTCCATCCCAGGAGGTAGAGGCTGCAGAGTACTGAGAACACCAAAACCAGTCAAAATGAGTATAGTTCCGTCCCAACCTGATCATCTTCACAGGAGGCTCTTTCTGTACAAGAGATTGGTTAATAAAAGGGGAGGCGAAGAACAGGAAGCTGTCGTGGTGTCCCCTAGACTGAGGGGAGGGAGCACTGGCCAGCCAAGGCCTGTCCCTGGACTTCCTGGTGATACTGTGTCTCTTTGCAGTAAAGATGTGGGAATTGGCCCTGTGCCATGGTGACCAGCTGTGACACACATCTCTCAGCCACCTCACTTGGTGCTAAACCCTTCCTTGAACAGCTTTCTGATTATAATTTCGCTTCCTGGTAGATTTTTTTTTGAGATTTTATTTATTTGGCAGATAGCTCACAAGTAGGCAGAGAGGGGTGGGGGGAAGCAGGCTCTCTGCTGAGCAGAGAGCCAGATCCGGGGCTCTATCCCAGGATGCTGGGATCATGACCTGAGCCAAAGGCATAGGCTTTAACCCACTGAACCACCCAGAGGCCCCAACTGCTCCTTGTTGTGAAATTATTTTATTAGTTGGATCTCTTCAAGTTTTGTTCATAACTACCAACTCCTGGATTTGAATTCCACTTTTTTTTTTTTCCCCAAGACATCTTTTCCCTGTTTATAATATTATTTCCTTCTTCCTGTTTTCCTTGGCACACGAGATAGGAGAACCACGCCCGGTTTCCCCGAGGGGGTGACATTTGATCTGAGAGCTGAAGGGGACAGCCCTGTGAAGAAAATCGAAAAGGGTATATTGTAGGCAGGGAGCCCAGAAAGCACCAAGGCCCTGAGCTGGAACAAGTTCAGTAAGTGAGGAGTTGAGTAGACGAGGGGACGAGTGGAATGAGAGGCCATGAGAGTGGGCACACAGCTAAGCCTTATGGACTTCATTCTAGGGGCTCAAGGTCACATCCCTAGTGACTAGTAGAGCAGGAATTCAAACATCTGGTCCGCCTTTACAGGCGGAATCAGGCCTAATCTCTCACCTTTGTCCCAGGATGATGCCCAGTTCACAGGCTTGTTGTGAAGGTAGGTCATCTGAGAGAAGATAGAGGGCACCCAGCCCATGCCTGGCACAAGGTAGACATGTGACCAGTGTTCCCTTGCTCCTGGTTTTCGTGGAAAGGTTTGATCCTGTCACATGGTCACTGCTGACTGATCACTCTAAAGTGTTCTGTAGTCACAGGTAATGCTTTGTGCCTATTAGTTCACTTTAATGCAAATCTGACCGTGCCCACTTTCTGTTGATCAGTACGTCTTTACTCATATATTTAGCCTCCTGGTGTCATCTTGGTCCTGGCTCCTTGGTCCTAATCCCTGGCTTAAAATGCTACTCCATAGTTGTATCTGGTCCACCCTGTACCCTTGACCTCCAGGTTTGACTGTCAGCTGCCTCCACCACTTCTTGGATGCTCAGGCTACATATCAAGCTCAGTCATCAGAACTGAATTCTCCATTCCCCCCTTCTTCTAAATCAATCTAGTCCCACCCCCACCTCTCCCTCAGTCCCTCCAGCTCGGTAAAGGCCACTACAGGGTACCACTATGTTTTTTTTTTTTTTTAAAGATTTAATTTATTTATTTGACAGAGAGAAATCACAAGTAGATAGAGAGGCAGAGAGAGAGAGGGAAGCAGGCTCCCTGCTGAGCAGAGAGCCCGATGCGGGACTCGATCCCAGGACCCTGAGATCATGACCTGAGCCGAAGGCAGCGGCTTAACCCACTGAGCCACCCAGGCGCCCTACCACTATGTTCTGAAGCTGAGATCCTCCCGGTTCTTCCCAGTGCCTCAGTCCCCTTAGCCTTTTTTTTTTTTTTAAGTATTTTATTTATTTATTTGACAGAGAGCGAGAGAGACAGTGAGAGAGGGAACACAAACAAGGGGAGAGGGAGAAGCAGGCTTCCCGTGGAGCAGGGAGCCTGAAGCGGGGCTCAACCCCGGGACCCTGGGACCATGACCTGAGCTCAAGGCAGACGTTTAACAACTGAGCCACCCAGGCGCCCCATATTAAAAAAAGAAAGAGAGAGAGAGAGAAAGTTTACTCAATATACATAACCTTTAAAAGAAAAAGTATAGGGACACCTGGGTGGCTCAGTGGGTTAAAGCCTCTGCCTTCGGCTCAGGTCATGATCTCAGGGTCCTGGGATCGAGCCCCGCATCGGGCTCTCTGCTCAGCAGGGACTCTGCTTCCTCCTCTCTCTCTTTTCCTGCCTCTCTGCCTACTTGTGATCTCTGTCTGTTAAATAAATAAATAAAATCTTCAAAAAAAAAAACTTTTAAAAAAAGAAAAAGTATTTATTTTTTAATTCAGCGGAAATGAATGCTAATCTAGAGGTGTTGAAATCAGGAGCGTTTCCATGTTTTCAAAAATATTTTCTCAAAGGCATAAATTATTTTTGTAATTGGAACAAAAAATAATATTTATTTGAAACTCAAAATCGAATCTCTGAAAATGGGATGGTGTCCTGTATTTTTCACCTCTTAGGATTGTTTCAGGTCAGCCCCATGGCTGCTGCACAGGATTCAAATGAGATTTCCTATTTGCTCCCTCCAAACCGTAAGGACTGGGAAGAGAAAGGCGTTCCCAACTTTGTCTACCGGCAGAAGGAGCTTCTGGAAGGGATTCAGTGGCCAAGGACCGCACCCAGCCTCCTGGACAGGACACCGAGGTCTCGCTTCGACTCTGCTCTCTGCGCGGCCTGGAGGCAGCGCATGGAACTGGGGCTCTTCCGCTACCGCCTTGGGGAGCTGCAAACCCAGACCCTCCCTGGTGTGGTGGGTTTTGTGGCTCAGCTGAACGTGGAGCGAGGTGTGCAGAGGAGGCGCCCCCAGAACATCTGGAGTGTGAGGCAGGCATTTGACCCCGAACAGTTTAACTTCAACAAGATCCGGCCAGGAGAAGTCCTCTTCCGTTTGCTCCGGGAGCCCGATCTCCCAGGTGCTCTCCAGCAAGAGGACATCCTCGTCATGATCAATGTCAGCCCCTTGGAGTGGGGCCACGTGCTGCTGGTGCCCGAGCCCACCCAGGGGCTCCCTCAGCGCCTGCTACCAGCTGCACTGCGGGCCGGCGTCGAGGCTGTGCTGCTGAGCTCACACCCGGGCTTCCGCGTCGGCTTCAACAGCCTGGGTGGCTTGGCCTCGGTGAACCACCTGCACCTGCACGGGTATTACCTGGCTCACAGATTGCCTGTGGAGGGGGCACCGAGCGAGCCCCTGGACCCTGGGGGCCGTTTGCACCTGCTCCAGGCCCTCCCCGCTCCTGGCTTCCTCTTCTACACAAGTGGGCCGGGGCCTGACTTGGAAGCCCTCATAGGCAGGGTATGTCGGGCCACTGACTACCTGACGGACCATGAGATTGCCCATAATTTGTTTGTGACCCGGGGGGCCCCACCTGGAAAGACATCACCATCCTCCGCTCTCACAGGCATCCGAGTAATTCTGTGGGCCCGGAAGTCCAGCTTCGGGGTAAAGGAAGGCGAGGCGTTCAATGTCGCCCTCTGTGAGCTGGCTGGGCACCTTCCCATCAAAACGTCCCAGGATTTTGACAGTCTGACGGAGGCGGCTGCTCTGGCCCTCATTCGAGACTGTCTGCTGCCCCCAGCCCAGGCAGAAGAAGTACAGGCAGCACTGGTGGCCTTGATTGCCCAGGATGAACAGTAATCCTTCTAGAAGTATGTATTTTCTATCCGGTCTAAGTCCCTTTCCAGAAAGCTGTCCACAGTGGTCGCTTGGGGTTCCATGGCTGCTGCCTTACCTGCCTCCACGCCAGGAGGTGAGGTAAAGAACTGTTAAGTGGTCTCTGTAAAGAGAAGAAACCTTAGAATAAATTGAATGAATGCACCGTCATGAATGTATCTGCTTCTCATTTTTCTTCTTAGGCAAGCTTCAGGGATGTCAAACCTGTTACTAGGAAGGAAGTATGGGGGCGACTGGGTGGCTCAGTCCATTAGGCATCCAGACTCTTGATTTCAGCTCAGGTCATGATCTGGGTTGTGCCATCCAGCCCTGCATTGGGCCCAGTGCAGAGTCTGCTTGAGGTTCTCTCCCTCTGCCCACCGCCCGCCCCCCCACCACATATGCACACTTGTATTCTCTCTCTCTGAAATAAAATCTTTTTTTTTTTTTTAAAAAAGATTTTATTTATTTATCAGAGAGAGAGGGAGAGAGCGAGCACAGGCAGACAATGGCAGGCAGAGGCAGAGGAAGAAGCAGGCTCCCTGCCGAGCAAGGAGCCCAACGTGGGACTCGATCCCAGGACGCTGGGATCATGACCTGAGCCGAAGGCAGCTGCTTAACCAACTGAGCCACCCAGGTGTCCCTGAAATAAAATCTTTTTAGAAAATAAACAAATAGAGTATGCACAAGAGTTACATATCCTGGGGTGCCTGGGTGGCTAAGTCAGTTGAGTGTTTGACTTCGGCTCAGGTCGTGATCCCAGGCTCCTGAGATAGAGCCCCATGTTGGGCTCCCTGCTCCGTGAAGAGTCTGCTTCTCCCTCTCCCTCTGCGCCCCTCTTCTCCTGTGTGTGTGCTCACTCGCTCTCTCATAAGTAAATAAAAATACTAAAAAAGAGTTAAGTGGGGTGCCTGGGTGGCTCAGTTGTTAAGTATCTGCCTTCGGCTCAGGCGGTGATCCCAGGGTGCTAGGATCAAGCCCCACATCAGGTTCCCTTATTCTGAGAGAAGCCTGCTTCTCCCCCTCCCACTCCCCCTGCTGGTGGTCTCTGTTCTCGCTGTCTCTGTCAAATAAATTAATAGAATCTTTAAAAAAAAAAAAGTTACGTATTCCTGACATTATATAGACTTTTCCTTTTATATCAAGTCTTGGCAAAGTAATAGTTAAAGTGCCTTAGGCATTGTGCCCCCGCTTCCTCTGCCCTCACCTCTGCCAGTTCTCCCTTCTCGAGCCACCAGTGACCATTTCTTCATCCCTCCCCTCCACTGGGTCTCTCTTCCCCATAGCCCCTACTTAGAGCACCTTTCCCCCACCCAGCCAGCCTTGAATTTTCCTCCAGCCCCCAGCACAGAGTTGAGTGTTCCTCAAGCACATCATCACCTCATTTGAGAAAAGGCATCTCCACAACTTGAGTACCGCCGTATAATAAGGAGAGGCTGGGAGAGTGGAGGCAACTTGTCTGAGCCCGTACAGCTCACACGCCGCGGGGTCAGGACCGCAGCACCGGTGGTGCACTGCCAGAAGCTGCCTCTCTAGGCATCGGCTGGCTTGGTAGCGGTGGCGTCCTTAACAGCTGACGAGGTTCAGGTCCCTGCGTAGCTGGCTTTCTCCATCCTGGCCTCATCTGAAGTTTTTATATAGAATTTTAGAGTTTTATATCCCAGAAGATGTTATAAGGTCCCACTGAGTTAAGGCAAAATATGTACCACCAAAAAGAAAAAAAAAAGTTTATAAGAAAAGTTTAATATTTACATTTAAATATTATATATTTGACATTTAAATTCCTATAAAAAAAACTTGGGGTCGACCTCCTCTTTCTGGCACTTCGCAGTAATTTTAGCTTATGCTTCTTTCTGTGAGCCTTTGCATATACAAGCTCCCCTAACATCACTTTGTTTTGCTCCCTCAGTCTGAAGGAAGTGCAAATAACCATTACAGCAAAGTGGACTTTGTGTCCCAGGTGATGAGCCCAAATACTAGGTTTTTACCCCAGGACCTCTGTTCAGAGGAAAGCCGCCTCTGGCCAGACTTTTTTTTCCATAAGATGGGGTGGGGGTGGGGGAGCAGATAGGTTTTCTTTATGGTGGTACTTCTCAGCTGTTTACATAGCTCATGAATTGTCAAGAAGGGGATTTAGAAACTTTTCCTAAGCTTAAGTGTGTATCACTTAGGGGACCCTCCATACTCCCCTTAGAGCACCCTAGAAAGATAGGAGGGTGTGATCCAGCCCAGCCCCTCTCCACCTCTGCTCGCTTTTTGGTAGAGGGCCTATGTAACCAAGGGGTTTGGGGTTTGATCTAATGGGAAACGCTTGGGCGCCTGGGTGGCTCAGTGGGTTAAGCCACTGCCTTCGGCTCAGGTCATGATCTCAGGGTCCTGGGATCAAGTCCCGCATCGGGCTCTCTGCTCAGCAGGGAGCCTGCTTCCTCCTCTCTCTCTCTGCCTGCCTCTCTGCCTACTTGTGATGTCTCTCTGTCAAATAAATAAATAAAACCTTTAAAAAAAAAAAAAAAGAAAGAAATGGACACCAAAATCATCTTTGGTGTGTAAAGTGTTACAGTTTCCATAGCATGAGTGACAGAAAGTGGCTATTTAAGAAAATAGACCCCCCTGAATATATCTAGCCCCCTTTAATATATATATATATATATATATATATATATATCTTTAATGGGAAGCGCTCAAGAGTTTTAAATTGGGGAGTATCCAATTTGCATTAGAAAGAATACTTAAGGGCGCCTGGGTGGATCAGTTGGTTAAGCATCTGCCTTCAGCTCAGGTCATGATCCCAGGACCCTAGGATCGAGTCCCACGTGGGGCTCCTTGCTCAACAGGGAGTCTGCCTCTCCCTCTTTACCTGGCTTGTGCTCTCTGTCACTCTCGCAAATAAAGAAATATAATCTTTAAAAAATTAATTAATTAAAAATACTGAAGATGTAATGGATGGCTGTAAAGGAGGGAAGAACAACCAGAGAGTCCAGTTAAGAGGTTGCTGTGTGGTGGCAAATTCAGGCAAGAATTGGTGATGGTTCACTATTCAGATGGTTCAGAATAGTGCCTGGAACCCAAAATATTTGTGCAAAAAAATGAGAAAAGTGATAGTCCTGGAAGGCAAGGGACTCCAAAGCATTTCACGAAGAGAGTAACCATATATGCTGAAGAAACATGAATCAAAGGATGTCCACATCTTTTTTAAAGGAGGGAAGGTTTAGGGTTTTTTTTTTTTTTTTTAAGATTTTACTTATTTGAGAGAAAGAGAATGAGAGAGAGAGCACGAGATGGGGAAGGTCAGAGGGAGAAGCCTCACTGCTGAGTAGGGAGCCCAAGGCAGGACACCATCCAACGACTCCAGAATCACAACCTGAGCCGAAAACTGTCGCTTAACCAACTGAGCCACCCAGGCGCCCAAGAAGGGAGTTTCTAAAGCGTCCTCTAGATTTAGGCACACGGGATAGTCTAGAATGACAGGTTGGACTGAGTTCGGTGGAGGTGGCCATCAGAAGTCAGAGTGTAGGGACACGCATAGGAGGAGCGGTGAAGGAGCTCTGTGATGAGGCCCTTTTGTTACTCAGCACAGCAGGCTGCGCGCTGTTCGCCGCTGTCGCTCCCGAGCGCGGACGCGCCTCAACACGGGTCACTAAAACACTGAAGGCAGGCGAGCAGGTACTTGTCCCCGAAGGCAGACTTGGCCAAATTCCCGACTCGCCCCCCGGGTTCGAGATAGGATAGGATGAGACGTATGTGAAGCGGCGAGGAAGCGGAAGGGCTACAAGTCCCAGCTGCTGCCCCCGGGAGCGGCCGCAGAGCTGCAGCGGGGACCGCAGAGCCACCACCTCCAGACCCCCGGGTACGCGCGTCGGCCGGGCGCACAAGATGGCCTCTGCCCGCGCCCGAGTGGGTGTGGTTCCGGGGAAGCCCCGCCCCCAGAACGCTGCTCCAATGGGGGCCGCCCTCGTGTCCATGGCGACGGCGGCGGCGGCGGCTGCTGGCTTGCTGTAGGAGGTGCCGCCGCCGCCGCCGGGACCTCTGAACTAGGAGCGAACCCCGGAAGGGGGGGGCGGGCTCCCCCTCGCGATCGGCGGGAACAGCCAGTCCTGTGCAACAAGGAGGCGGTCCCGGACGCCCAGGGACGCCCGGGAAGGAGCAGAAGCCGGGCGAAGGGTGGACATGAGCGACCACCTGAGTCCAGCCTCGGACCGCTAGGGGCGGACCCAGCAGCCCCCACCCCCTCCTCAGAATCTCGGGTGGGCAGTGCCCGCCAGGGGCTCTTCCTCCGCCAGCAGAGCCCAAGGGGTCTTAGTCATCAAGTGCCAGGGTGTACACATGGAGAAACTGAATCATGGGGACAGGGAAAGGGCCGGCTTAGGCCACCTTAGGTTTTCAGCTCCATTTTAAAATCCAAGGTCCCCCAAGAGCCCAGCCATCCCCTCCTTCCCATTCAGGAATAAAAAAGTCATGGTCATGGCCCTGCCAGCTCTGTCCAGCTTCTACGTGCACCCCAGCGTGTTGTATGGAGGGGCGATCTTGGATAATCAGGACTTGTCGGGGAAGCCAACAGTTCACAGGCATTCCCCTGCCCCCATTACCTACATGGAAACCATCCCCTTCTGCAGTGGGATTGTTCTGTAGGGGCGGCAACGTTCCCCTGTAACACCATGAATGAGATCCTTTGCGTGGACTCCCGCAGGCCTTCCTGGACCTGGAGGAAGGAAGCTGGGACACATATTTCACACTCACCCCTCTCCCCTCAGAACCTAAGAGGATGGAGCCAAATACCTGTAAGACCAGCGAATCGGAGGAAGACTACGTTGAGGAAGAGGAATCCGAGGAGGAGTGTGTTCAAGGAGAAGCTACCCTCCCTTCTGACTCTCCTCAGCAGAAGCTCTCAAAGGCTGACTATAAGGAATTTGGGGATGGAGTGTCCTTATCTATTGTAGCCAAGAAAATCCCAAAGAAAATCATAGCCCCAACTGACTCAGATGACTTAGAAGTCGGGAGGAGAAAGAGAAGGCGGAAACGCAGGTAACAGACAGGTGCCTGGGTCCCCTCACCTGCCTGGCTGCAGAAGAGAGTCACCCCTTGGCCTCCCTTCAGCAGTTGTGGGGCGAGGGGGGTCTTCCCTTTAATCTGCAAAAGAGGACAGGCAGTACAGGAACATCGTTAACCTTTTGGTACTACAAAAACACAAAATTCAGAACCATTTGAGCTGGCTTGGTTTGCATTTTCAGCCCATTTCTATCATCCTGGTCTTCAAGTGGCTTTTAGAGACAATGAATTGCATTGTAGATGTGTCGGGTACCTGGAAGCCCCAGGTCTGTCCTTTATCCCCCTCTGCCTGATTTCTACTATTCCTCCCTTCCAGACCCCTGGCCATCAACTTGACCAACTGCAAGTATGAGAGCGGTAAGCACCCAGCTCGTTCACACACCACTATTCATAGGAGGGCACCTGCAGCTTTTGCTCTCGGGATGGTCCCCAGTCAGGGTCCCAATCCCCAGAATCTTGTTCAGCTGGCCTATAGCCAGTACTGAGCTACTAGCAGCTGAGACATCATTGTTCTGGCTTGTCTTAGTGGTAGCGGAAAAAGCGACTGAAGGTCACCATTGCTCTCCCTTTCCCAGATTTTACTGTAATTGACATGAGAACAGGTCAATATGGTTGTGGTCCCCTCCCCCAAGGAAGCCCTTGAGGGGGCTTGAGGAATTAAAAGAAAAAAATCAACAGCTAGGTCAGCTATCTTTTCATCTCCTCCTGTGCCCACTGCCATCTGGGCCAGGGGCCACCCCGTGTGGGAGGTGCCAGTGTGACCCCTCTGGAGGGTCGGCTCTGCAGGTCAGAAACCACCCCAATTGAGAGAAAGAAGACTCACAGGAGCAGAGAGCCAGGCTCTAGTTTTCTCTGTCACGGATTTTGGAAGGGCCCTGACAGCCTCATGAACTTGGAATTGTCACATGGTAATTAAGCTGCAGCATTGGAGGTAAGAGCCACTGCCGTCTTCAACCCACTCTGTGGTCAAGTCTGTTCCTTATCTGACCCAGCTACAATCCCCAGGCTTACCGCTAGTGTCCCGGCTGGCACCACTGACCTCCCTCTCTCCACAGTGCGTCGGGCAGCCCAAATGTGTGGCCTGAAGGAGGTGGGGGAAGATGAGGAATGGACTGTGTACTGGACAGACTGCTCTGTCTCACTGGAACGAGTCATGGACATGAAAAGGTTTCAGGTACAACCTCTGGACCCCAGCCTAAAAGGGGCCATGGTCCCTGAATGAGTCCTCTCCCCCTTCTGCTCGGGCAGATGAGGCTGCCACTCTCTGTGGCTGTCTCCCTGGGCAGAGCGGGAAAGGCCATGGCCAGGGCTTCTGCTCCCCTGGAAAAATTCTCCTCTTGGGTTTCTGGAACTTCTATTATAGGAAGGAAGGATCTGCTGGGCACTATTTGCCTGGAGGCATCCGTGCCCACCTGGCACCCTTGAGAGCAGGTGAGCCCACCTAAGAGGAAGGCAGCTTCAGTGCTCACAGCCAGGTGGGCAGAGTGATCGGCTTCTAAGCAGCTTAGCCGAGCATTGGCATCCACTGAGAGTCAGTGTGGGCCCCTGCATGGTAGCAAGGAAGTCAGGAAAGATGCGTCCACAAAAAGATCATAGCCTCTTCGTGGCATTGTTGTTATCCTCTAATTGGGTTTTTTGAAAAAAAAAAAAAAAAAGATTTTATTTTTTTTTAAAGATTTTATTTATTTATCTGACAGAGAGATCACAAGTAGGCAGAGAGGCAGGCAGAGAGAGAGGGGGAAGCAGGCTCCCTGCTGAGCAGAGAGCCCGATGCGGGACTCGATTCCAGGACCCTGAGATCATGACCCGAGCCGAAGGCAGAGGTCCAATCCACCGAGCCACCCAGGCGCCCCTCCCATGCACCAATTCTTATAGGACACATGTCCAGTGGTCTGGGGGATGTTATAAGGCAGCTAGAAGGCCCAGAGTCCTGGTGAATCCTTCTTGCTGCCCCTCATTTCCCAACCGCAGTGTGGACTTGTGTTTTGGGCGAGGCCAAGGAGGAGGTTCTCACCTGCTTTAGGGAACCTTCCTTTTCTCCCTTAGGGTATTGGGTACAGGGATTACCCCCACTGTGACCTTTTTTTTTAAAAAAAGGTTTTATTGATTTGAGAGCAAGAGAGCACACAAGCAGGGGGGAGGAGCAGGGGGAGAGGGAGAATCAGGCTCGCTGCTGAGTGGGGAGCCTGACACAGGGCTCAATCCCAGGACCCGAGATTATGACGTGAGCTGAAGGCAGATGTTTAACCAACTTAGACACCGAGGCGCCCCCCACCACACTTAAGAGAGAGAAAGAGAGTGCATGCATGTGCTTGTGGGCAGGGGTGAGGAGCAGAGGGAGAGTGAAAGAATCTTAAGCAGCCTCCATGCCCAGCACGGAGCCCAATGAGGGGCTCAATCTCAGGACCCTGAGATCATGACCTGAGCTGAAATCAAGTCAGACACCTAATTGGCTGAGCCACCCAGGCACCTTGTCCACTGTGATTTCTACTTTGACTTTCCCAATCCTCCCGGCATGCCCAAGGCCCCAGGGACTGCTGCTTGCTTGGCTGGTGGGGGTCGTTAACCAACTGACTCTGTTTCAGAAAATCAACCACTTCCCTGGCATGACCGAAATCTGCCGCAAAGATCTGCTGGCTCGGAACCTCAACCGCATGCAGAAACTCTATCCTACCGAGTACAACATCTTCCCCCGCACCTGGTGTCTCCCTGCAGAGTGAGTGAGCCCCCCACTGCCTAGGCTCATGTCCTCGGGTAGGAAAGGTTTCACCATCTCAGTTCCCTCCAGACTCTGGCCTTGTGACCTAGAAAGTCTCAAGGGATGAGAGTTTCAGTTGGTCTAAGAAAAGAAGGTCTGAGACAGACGCTCCAGGAAAAGCGTGGACGGGAGCAGAGCTCCATGGGGCCTGGCTCAGCTGTGATGCACAGAACCCTTCTTCTTTTTTTTTTTTTTTTAAGATTTTATTTTTTTATTTGACAGACAGAGATCACAAGCAGGTAGAGAGAGAGAGAGGAGGAAGCAGGCTCCCCACTGGGCAGAGAGCCCGATGGGCTCAATCCCAGAACCCTGGGACCATGACCTGAGCCAAAGGCAGAGGCTTTAACCCACTGAGCCATCCAGGTGCCCTGCACAGAACCCTTCTGACCAGCCTCTCTTTGCACGTAGCTTTGGGGACTTCCAATCCTATGGTCGTCAGCGAAAAACTCGCACCTATATCTGCAAACCGGACAGCGGCTGCCAGGGACGGGGCATCTTCATCACCCGAAACCCCCGGGAGATCAAGCCGGGAGAGCATATGATCTGCCAGCAATACATCTCCAAGGTGAAGGGTGCCTCAGGACCACCAGGACCCTCCCCAAGCCCTGGGGTGCCTCGTCTCTCCCAGTGCCAGAGAGGAAGCCAGCCTGCCCATTGGCGCCTACCCTTCCTGCTGCTTCCCCTCACCTCAGAGGCAGCTCAGAGTCAATCTTCAGAGCAAGCCTTTCTGGGTCTGAATCTGAGTTTTCCCACTTCTTAAATGTGTGATCTTGGGCCATTTCTTACTCTTTCTGTGCCTTAGTTTCTTCATCTGTTGAATGAGAGTGATAACAGTAACTATTTTATGCTTCATACTGTTAATTATGAAAATTAAATGAGGTATTCTGATTTGAAACGCTTACAACAGTGCATGGGATAGAACGAGCACTTCAAAGGTTTTCTTCCCTGGTGGGTGTGCGTGCTTTCAGCCCTTCCTCATCGATGGCTTCAAGTTTGATATGCGGATCTATGTCCTGATCACGTCCTGTGACCCTCTTCGGATCTTCATGTATGAGGAGGGCCTGGCCCGCTTTGCCACTATGCCCTATGTGGAGCCCAGCCACAGCAACCTGGTAAGGCGCCAGCTGGCAGTCCGGCGGGTGGGCAGGACGGCACCCTCCTCTCATGAGCACTGAGGTTCCGCGGAGAAACCAAGTAGAGGGGCTTGGTTTCATGGTCACCCGTGAACCCTGGCCCCTGGCCGGGAGGAGAGCAGCCAGGGGGCGGTGAGTGCTACCAGGCTCCTTCCAGGAGGAGCCTGGACTGCCCCTTTCCCCAGGAGCTTGCTGGACAGTTCGTAGGAGGAGACGGATGGGAGATGAGCTGTCCTGGGGAGGGATGGGTGATCAAAAGGCAATAAAGGGCTAGAGACAGGGTGCTGGAGGGAAGCAGTCTGAGCCACGGGGCCACTCTCTTCCCAGGATGATGTCTGCATGCACCTGACCAACTACGCTATCAACAAACACAATGAGAATTTTGTCCGGGATGATGCTATGGGCAGTAAGAGGTACTCCCTACTCTGATGGCTCTTCAGCTTACGGTCTCAGCAGCCCTCAGCAGCCCCCAAACTGAGCCGGCCCTTGGGAGGCCAAATGCTCAGGAAAACCATCTTTACAGACCCCTGTCCTGTGCCCAACCGCTAAGTGCGGCCCCACCCCCCACCCTGATCAGTAAGCCCCGCTCCACGCTCCCATGCAGGCACCCGGAAGTAGGGGTAGTGGTAGGGACCATCCTGCCTGCGGCCCAGCCCCACTGGTGTAGAAATGGGTGGTCCTCTGAGCACTGGGCCTCGCAGGAAGCTGTCCACACTCAACGCCTGGCTGCGAGAACACGGCTACGACCCTGGAGAGCTGTGGGCGGACATCGAGGACATCATCATCAAAACCATCATCTCAGCCCATTCTGTTCTTCGCCACAACTACCGAACCTGTTTTCCCCAATATCTGAGCGGAGGTACATGTGCCTGTTTTGAGATCCTTGGTTTTGACATCTTGCTGGACCACAGGCTGAAGCCCTGGCTGCTGGAGGTGAGGAATGTCTTTTGGGCTTTGCAGAACCAAGATCCAGAGGCCGCCCTGAACGGGATGCCTGGCACATACGTGCACTCAGTTGGTGGAAGAGAGAATGGGGGAGGTGGTGGCACTGGGGTGGGGATGTAGATCTCTCCACTTTTGACCCGATGAGTCAAATCTGAGTGGTCTCTGGCCACCGGTCCAGGATTTGAATCCCAAGTGTTCCTCATGTAATCTTTCTCTTTAGGGACACTGTATCTCTAGAATCAGGCTGTCCGGGTATCAGAGGGATCTCTGTGGCACAGTCCTGTGGCCCTGGGAGTCAGAAACACCCCGCCTCCTTGGCTGAGGCCTCTGCAGGGGGAGATTTCTTGACTATACCCTCAGTCAGGTCTCCAGGAGACCACGCCTGCTTCGGTGGTCTGGGAACAGGGCGGATAAGGACTCCTCCTGGCAGGTAAACCACTCTCCAAGCTTCACCACCGACTCCCGCCTCGATCGAGAAGTGAAGGATGCGCTTCTCTGCGATGCCATGACCCTTGTCAACCTCCGAGGCTGTGACAAAAGGAAGGTGATGGAGGAGGACAAGCGGCGAGTCAAGGAGCGGCTTTTCCAGTACCACCAGCAGCCACGGGAAGCGAGGTGCTCCAGGTGTCTGAGCTGTCTTGTTACCACTGGCCTGGCTGGCGTACGAGTGCTGCTTTAGTGTATGAGTGCTTCTTTAGGTGGGGAAGGTGGCCTAGGGCTGATAGGCTACAAAGAATAACTTTTTTCTGCAGAGATAATATGATACATATCACAGATAATATGTTCAAAATTCAAAAGAGACTGTGAATAATCTCTTAATTCTTCTGTAGCTACCGTATCCCCCCGGAGGAGCCAATCTCTGTTTCTTGGGTCACTTCTGTTCCTTAGGTCACGTGTGTACTTGGATAAATATTTAATGCATACATACCTACACACACACACACACACACACACACAGACTGCTCTCCTCCCTTTACCCAGGCAATAGTGTAACTTTCACATTCTCTGTCCCATGCTTAGCAGTGTCATTTGTAGCTATTTCAAATTAGCACATAAGGAGCTTTATGTGGCCTGATGGGCTGTTTGTTCTTGCTTTTTTTTTTTTTTTAATCAAAGCTCCTCTAGAAAGTTTATAATGAAACAGAAAGCAGTCTAGTCATTCCATAATAAGGGGTTGTTGAAATCAGTCTTTTTTACCCACTGTTGCTTTCATTATAAGATGGGTTACAAACACGGCAATTTGTTGCTGACACTAAATTATAATGTTAATAATACATACGAATGAGTGAGTAGGTTTAGAATTATTCCCGTAACAACATCACTCTTCACCACCTGCATTCCAATGGGCAGGGCCAGTGTGTATTCGATCTGTCATGATATCCTGAGGGCCTGGAACACGTAGGCACTCAAATGTGTGAACGGAGGGAAGTAGAACTGTAAATACAGTGGGTATTCCCACAGCGGGACTGCACACATGACTGCAGGAATCGTGTCCTTCAGTGGGGGAAAGGGCTGAAAACTACTGGACTTTTTTTTTTTAAAGATTTTGTTTATTTGACAGACAGAGATCACAAGTAGGCAGAGAGGCAGGCAGAGAGAGAGGGGGAAGGGGAAGCAGGCTCCCCACTGAGCAGAGAGCCCAATGCAGGGCTTGATCCCAGGACCCTGGGATCACGACCTGAGCCGAAGGCAGAGGCTTAACCCACTGAGCCACCCAGGCACCCCAACTACTGGTCTTATTAAGCAAACATATAGCCTGGCTGGTTCAGTGGGTGGACTGTGTGACTCTTGTTCTCAGGGTTTTGAGTTTGAGCCTCAGGTTGGGTGTAGAGATTACTTAAAAATAAAATCTTGGGTGCCTGGGGGGGCTCAGTCAGTTAAGCATCTGCCTTCGGCTCAGGTCATGACCCCAGAATCCAGAATCGAGCCCCACATCAGGCTCCCTGCTCGTTGGGAAGCCTGCTTCTCCCTCTCCCCCTAACTGTGTTCCTGCTCTTGCTATCCCTCTGTCAAATAAATAAATAAAAATAACCAAACAAAATCTTTTAAAAAAATAAGGAACAAAAGTACAATCATAGAATCACTTGAATACTAGGCAGCCATTTAAAAATGTTGCTGTATGATCCCATTTTTGTCTGAAAGAAGAAAGGAAGGGAGGATTAAAGAAAGAGCAAGGTAGTTAGGAGCAAAGCTAGGATTCAGACTCAGGGGTCCTGCCCAAGTCCATCAAGTCCATGCTCATAACAGTATGATTATGGGACATTTGGTCTTTTTGTGCTTCTGCATTTTCTGTAATTAACATAGATTATAATCAGAAACCCAAAAGATGGTGGTAACTTAGGAGTGCTAGCTAGTATGAGGGGACCCCTTTGCACTTAAGATGAAAACCAGATTTCTGGGGCACCCGGATGGCTCAATCATTAAGCAGCTGCCTCAGCTCCGGTCATGATCCTAGCATCCTGGGATTGAGCCCTGCATTGGGCTCCCTGCTCGGCGGGGAGTCTGCTTCTCCTTCTCCCATTCCCGATGCTGTTTCTCCTCTCTCACTGTGTCTCTCTCTGTCAAATAAATAAAATCTTCAAAGAAAGAAAGAAAAGAAAAGAAACAGGGAGGAAGGAAGGAAGGAAGGAAACAAACCAGATTTCTGAAAGTCAAGCCTCTATTTTCATGGCTACACACAGGTGGGATTGGCCAGAGGCCTTGGCAGCTTTCCCTATGTGGGCCATGGACAGAAAGGCCGTGAAGCTAGCGGGAGATCCTCAAAGCTTTGGCTAGCCTTCCTTCCCCCACTGAACATTCTCAAAGCCCTCCTGACTCACTCTGAGCCTGGTTTCCATAGGCGAGAACAACTTGAGTCATCCCATGCCGCAATACTGGACCAGGAACGCTATGAGGATTCCCACCTCGGGGGATACCGGCGGATCTACCCTGGGCCCGACACGGAGAAGTACGCACCTTTCTTCAAGCACAATGGCTCCCTCTTCCAGGAGACTGCTGCTTCCAAGGCCAGAGAGGAGTGTGCCAGGTACTTTGCCTTGCATTCTCCTCTGTCCACTTGGGCGGAGCTTATCCTGAAGCTGAATTGCTCCCCAGCAGGGCAGAGAGGAAGCCAACACTTGAGCAAAGAGGAATGGGGTCTTATGTCCTATCAGACTCTTAGTAACTTCGTTTCCCTTTAGTAGGCTCCCCGACTTCCTCCTCATTCTTCTCCTGTCCCCCCCTCCACTCTCCCATACCCTGTCTCCCTCACCCTGCTTCTCCCCAGTACACTTTCTCCAGTGTCTGAAGCGGCTATGTCTTGTCAGGCAACAACTGGAAGAGATCCGCCTTAAGCAGGAACAGCAGGAGAACTCAGGCAGTAAGAGGCGAAAGGAAAACAGGGACCAGAACCAGGGTGAATCCGCAGGGGAGAAGAGCCGACCCAGGGCCGGGCTCCGGGGACTTTCCACCCACTTGGCTTATAGGAACCGGCCCCGAGAGAAAGAGGTATCAGGGGTTTGGTAGCTCTCGCCTTTCTGTAGGAGATGGGTTGGGACTCCTAGAGAAGGGAATCTTTGCTGTCCTCTCCTCCTCCTGCATAAGGGAGTGAGGAGTTCCTAATGAGTATATTGGATCTGACGTGGTGGACCAGGAGGTGAGAGAACGGATAGCAAAGGGCACCTTCCACTAGGGTCAGGGAAGGGAACGGGGCGGGGGGGTTGCAGTGGGCAGGAGTCCCCCAGTCATGATGGCATGGGACTCCCCCTTGGAGATCTTGAAATCATCTCTCATGTACTTTACAGCTGCTTCCCGCGCACCTGGATACCATGCATCCTCAAGAGATTGTGGAAGAGGAGGAGCTCGAGCGCATGAAAGCCCTGCTCCAGAGGGAGAACCTCATCCGAAGCCTGGGTATTGTAGAGCAGCTCACCCGCATGCTGCACCCCAGCCGCCAGGGCCAGAAAAAACTTCATGAGTACCTGGTGAGGGTCCCTACGCAGCCTCTCACAGAACACGGGAAAACGGGCTGCAGCAGCACACGGTGGTGGTCACAGCACAGGCGGCTAATGTGATGGTATCTGGCGCGCAGCCCGGGAGAGCAGAGTATGCTGGGTGTTGGGAAAGGGTCTCTTGGTTCCTTCTGCATTTGTCCCCCGGCTCCCTTGTTTGTGGTAATGACGTCTGGCCCAGTGCAGCTGCCACCCTTCTCCTAAGAGACCTGTTCTCTATGTTCCAGTCTTGCAATAACCCCAAACTCACGACTGACAAGAACAAGGCCACCCCCCTCGGTGGCTTCTGTGTAATCTCTCCCTAGCACTGCCAGTACCACGGCTCTAACGGGCGATAAGTAAACAGACTTGGGCCAACAGAACAGCTGCCGCATTCACTATTCCCTGGGCTAGTAGCAAGCCTACTGAGTCCTCAGTTTTGGCTGGGCCCCAAAGGAGTTAACGGGTTAAATAGTGGCCACAGCCTACAAGAGATGTTTCAGTCACCTATCTTCTCACACCGTTCCATCCAGCCTCAAAAGAAATGTAAGGGGCTACTCTTCTCCTCTAGCCTAGATGCCACCAGGACGGGCTGTGCAGTCAGGAACTGCAATCTGTGAGTCTGGTCCCACTGGTCCTCCTGAGAAGGGCCGCAAAAGAGCAGGGCCCTCCTCATTTCCTGCATCCAGTTCGGGCCCACGAATTGGCGCCCAGGATCTTAGGGCCACTGCCAAGCATGAATGCTGCAATTCCACATCATTCCTGGTGCCACCTACAGCCCAAGAACTTCAACTGGATAGGAGATTCAGCAGCCATCGGCCCCTCTTCATTGTCAATGAAGACATCTGGAAGGCGCTATTTTTCCAGTGCCAGAGTCAGGCTCACTAGCCGTAAGTACACAATACCAGCTATGGTCACTCTGACTTGGGTAAATTCCCAGTAGCAAACATTACAGCTGGGATGTTCCCAAAATATAACATGGCACTTCCACCAGTGTGGGAGTGGGACAGGTAGTGGCTCCTGATAGAAATGGCAGAAGTACAGCCCCAGCACTCAACAAACCTAACAGGGAAACCGACAAGTACACACACAATTACAATGCAGCGTGGTATAGATGCTGGAGGGGAGCGTGGGATGCCATTCCTCTGTGTTGGTAACGGGGCAACAGGTGGTAAAGAGGTGAGGAACCTCCTGTGAATACCAACTCAGGGGACCCATGTTTCCACTGCAGAAGGCCAAGCCAACAGAAGGCTAGAAGCCATAAACAGAGCCCTGGCAGGATCAGTGTCATCCACTTTAACCCCAAAACAAGGCTATCTTCTGCAGCCAGAAAGAGTGGAAAGTGGCTCATGGACTGATTGTGCCTGCCCTCCGCGGTAGACTCTGAACACTGAGCACCCAAAGCCCATAATCTCACTCTCTGCCCTGCCTCTGCACCCCTGATGCTGCAGACCACCGCCCTCCTTGACCTCAGCCACCACCGGATGCAAGCCCAGCACAACCTCTCCTGGAGAGGCCCCTCGGGTTTCCAAAGGGGCGGAGGGCCTTCAATCTTTGCTAAATCAAAGACTGCCACCAAGCTTCAGTTTGGAAAGTCCTGGCCAGGAACCCTGTTTGCACAAAGCAAAACACAAAGACATCAAGAATTCCTCAATACCCTAAGATTATTTTCAGATCTGTAAAGACTAAAAGATGAAGAGGAGCCAGGGTCGGCCACGTACTCATCCCCGCCCTTCAAACCTTAGCCTGGATTTATAGCTAGGTGATGGGTCTGAACCCCAGGGGCGGCCCGGGGCTGGAGGTCATCCTGGCGACAAGAAGCCCCTTTCCCAGAGGAGCCGTGTGCCCAAGGCAGGGGTCTGTGGCCATCAGAGGACCGCCGAAGGAACGCCTTTAACGCCGCCGTGGCGGAGAGGCCGGCCTGGGCAGCCTTTGGGGTGGAGGGGCGGCTCTTGGCAAATGATTCCGTCTTTTTATTAAAGTTTATGGCGTTTTGCAGGAGCGTCCTCTACGTCATTCTGGCCCTTGCATTTCAGGCTCAATACTCTCCACATTCACAGCCGGGAAGGGCGGGGAGCGCACAGGTTCAAGCCCAGTCTCCCCGTCCTCGGCCAGAAGCAGGAGAGACTCGCGACCATCCTTGCTTCCGGTCCGCCCGTCCACTTCCGGCCCCGCCCCTAGGCTTCCGGTACTGCGCGTTTCCGGCTGCTGAAGACTTCTTGTTGTTGTCGACATGGCGGTTACTCTGAGGGTCTTGCTGGGCGTGCGTGTCCGTGCTGCCGTCGCTCGCTGTGGGTTCGCGACCCGGGGGGTGGCCGACCCCGGCTCTCTCGGCCGCGAGCCGGACCCCGATTCCGACTGGGAGCCGGAGGAGCGGGAGCTGCAGGAGGTGGAGAGGTACCCGCTCCTTCCTGGGCCCTCAGCCTGAAGCGGGGCTTCGCGCCCCTGCGCTCCAGGCCGCGCCAGCTAGGAGCCGGGCGTGGTGCCGCCGCATCCGCCGCAGCTCTGGTTTCTTACCCATTGTCAGGGGCGCAGGGGCGGGCGTGCGGCTCCTTTGGGACCACAGCTTTCTTCACCAGTGACGTATTTCATCACCCCTTTAGAAAGTTCAGCGTGCTTACGGGCTGTGTTAGGTATTGGATTTCTGGGGAGGTGTATGGAGCAGGGCTGAGCCAACACACATGGCCTGGTTGCCCTTGCAAACAAAGAGAAGAGGGCTGGGCTCTTTGTGACGTAGTCCGAGGCTTTTCAGCCACCCATTTTGCTCCCACGCATGGCTTCTGCCATTGGTTCTCTCCCCCAGCACCCTGAAACGGCAGAAAAAAGCCGCCCGGTTCCAGAAAATTCGGAGGCAAATGGAGGCTCCGGGTGCTCCGCCCAGGACCCTGACGTGGAAAGCCATGGAACAGATCCGGTAAGACTCGCTGTAGTTGGGATCAGCTGTGACGAGAAATGATGAATACGGGGGCCTAGAACGTTATTTTTATATTTTACTTTTTTGATTTAAGATTTCTCAGTGACAGAATAGTATAACGGCTTTCCCTAAGCTCGTCATCTAAATTTACCAGTCTTTAACATCAGTACACAGCTGGTTCCTTTTTGCTGACATTTTAAAAGAGTAGGCTGGAAGACATCACATCATTTAACCTCAGAATGGTAGATCGTGGCGTTTTTAAGGTCAGGGATGGGGGCCTCCCTGGTTACGTAGGTTTTTCTGAAGAGAAAATCTGTATCTTAAAAGTCATAAAGCGCTTTTTTAAAATGTTACGTTTATTTTGAATAGACGGTACATTACATAAGGCTCAAAATTAGAACAGTGTAATGTCTATACATTGAGAAGTTTTAATCCCGGGATGCCTCCGAGGGTCCTGGGGTCCAGCCCCACATCGGGCTCCTTGCCCAGCCGGGAGCCTGCTTCTCCCTTGCCTGCCATTCCCCCTGCTTGTGCTCGCTGGCTCTCCCCGCCCCTTCTGTGTGTCAAATAAATAAATACAGTCTGAAAAAATAGTTTTAATCCCAGCCACTCTCCCATGGAACTATTTTTGTTTCTTTTTCCAGGTGTCCTTATGCAAATAGGAGTATGAATACAGATTTTTATATTCATTTCCTTAATCACAAACAGAATACTGTAAATACTGTTCTATCTACACTTTTCCTTTTGCACATACTTCTTTTATTTTTTCCAAATAATCTGTACACCCAACGCAGCAGGGCTCAAACTCATAACCCCAGGGTCAGGAGTAGCATGCATGACTGATTGAGCCAGACAGGAACCCTTTTTCAGATATTTCATAGACCTTTCCACTTAAGGACAGAAAGCTCTTTTTTGGAGAAATCCTAGTAAATCATAACCTTCCTTTTTTTTTTTTTTTTTTTTAATAATCTCTATGCCCAGTCTGGGGCTCAAAAGCATGACCCTGAGATCAAGAGTTGCATGCTTTACTGACTAAGCCAGCCAGGAGTCCCAGTAATTCATAATTTAGTTCACTAGTCTTTCATGATGTGTATGTGGGTTGTTTGTACTGACTTGCTGTTACAAATCGTGTTCTACTGAATATACACAGCATTCACATACCTGGCAGGTACATTTGTTGTGTACATTCCCAGAAGTAGAGTTGATAGGTACAAGGGCAAGTGGGTTTGTGTTTTGATGAATATTGCCAAGTAGGCTTCCGTAAGTTCTCTGTCCTTTTCCGTTCCTGTTAGAATGGCTCTGAAGGTGACACTTCGAAGAAAGGGGATTTTGTAGAGCAAGATTTTGTGGGCTTGTAGCACCTCTCATGTCATCTTCCTCTCCCCTCTCCCCTCTCAAAGTAGGCAGCTTTTCCATATTGTCCTATAACCTCCTTTTCTGTGGTTAACAGCTGTCCTTTTACTTTATTTTTTAAATTTCTTTTTAAAGATTTTATTCATTTATTTGACAGAGATAAAGTAGGCAGAGAGGCAGACAGAGGGGGAAGCAGGCTCCCTGCTGAGAGATCCTGATGCGGGGCTCAATCCCAGGACCCTGAGAACATCACCTGAGCTGAAGGCAGAGGCTTTAACCCACTGAGCCACCCAGGCACCCCTAAGTTTTTATTTTTAAGTAGTCTCTTACCAAGTGTGGGGATTGAACTCGAAACCCAACTAAGCCACCCAGGTGCCCCTATTCTTTTACTTTAACGATAAAACTGACCATTAGTTAAGATCCCTTTAGAGCTTCTTGGACTTTCTCTTTATTTCCAGTTCTCAGTGTTTACAAACTAGGGGAAAGGTGGCCCTTTACTTGTCTGGGACCAATGCCTCTGCACTAGGTAATAGTTATACCTAATTCCTCAGAGACCTCCATCTGTCAGCTTCAGGTTCGCCCTCATCACTTTGTTCCCAGCTCGCTCTTCCTGGCTACCTGTCCTTGTTTGGTCACAACAGAGAAACCATCGTCCACAAATCTTATCAGTGACATCCTCACTGCTAGGGATTCCTGACGCTCTGGTCTCTTGCCTCTCCTATTCCTGCAGCATTTGATCTTGTAGTGTATTTTCTTGAACTTCTCATCTCCTTTAACTCAGGGTACTACTCACTTCTGTTTCTAGGGCTGCTTTTGTCACTTTCCTTTTGGGTTTCCCTCATTCCTCCTGTATCTTAAATACTGTTGTGTTTTAGAAATGTGTCCTTGGTCATTTTATCTCCACCTATTTCAATCATGTGGTTTCAACCACCCGTGCTCTTCACTTACGACTTCCAAATCTGTTGTCTCCAGTCCATGGTTTCCTTCTAACTTGTATATATTCAACCATGCCCTAGATTGTATCTTTTTGGACGTCACATGTGTTTTTCAAACTCAACATAATAAAATAGTGGACTCAGAGTAACAAAAGAAAATTTATCGTTGTTCTCTGTTGACTTCATTTTGTTCCTGCTTTCACTCTACCCCTGAATGGTCCCGCCAGTCACTCAAGCTGAAAGCCTGAATCTCTGCCTACCTCTACCCCCGATATTTAGTCCTTATCAAGTTCTACCATTTGGCTTTCTATAACAGTTCTCAACTCTCTTCCTTTTTCTGGTTTCTTTGCGACTGCCACAGTTCAGACTGCCTGGATTTTCAGGACAGGCTCTTGACTGATTTTTCCAGCTTTAGTCCTACCACTGAAAACTACCCCTGGATTGACTTTCAAAATGAAAAGCTCCTTGTGGCATTCATTCCACTGCTTAAAATGCTTCCTGTACCTGCACATGATTTGCCATAGCTTACGTGTCCCAAATTGCAGTTCTGCCATTTTTTAATAAACCCACATTTAAAAAAAAAAAAAAGCCCTTCCTAAACCCTTCTTTGGTTCACTGTTGCTTTGGGTTAAACTCCATAAGCGTGACATGAACTTGTTCCTGTCTTCACTGTTAGACGGGTAACAATGGTGATGGGCTGCTCTGCATTTTACATGCTGCTCTCTGTCATCAAGACCTTCACTCTCCTTTTCCTCTCTGCCAGCCTAGTCCTCTTCGTCCTTTTGGACCAGCTGTAGGCGGACTTCTGAAGCAATTCCCAAGCCACTACAGATGTTGTGCTAGCCTGTCTCTCTTCTCCCAGGTGCTCTGACAGCATCCTCTGCTAGAATTTATCATCGTGGTGTTGCATGTGTTAGTACGCGTCTCCACCACCAGACTGTATGTTCTTTGAAGGAAAAGACAGTCTTCATGCATCCCCAGGATCTGCCTGGGGCCTGGTGCACAGTAGGGAGTTTAGTTGAGGGAAATAAAGTGACTTAGGAGTGGTGGGGTGTTGGTGTCGGCACATAGGAATGGAACACAGCCGTTCAGTAGCGCAAGACAGAGGCCATGTTTGCTGTTTTTCTGAGCCCTTCTTTTTCACGTAGATATCACTAATATTGTCAGTTAGGTACTCTGTTAGCGGACTGCTTCACAACTTGAAAAAACCTGCTGCTTTCTCTCATAGGTATTTACATAAAGAATTTGCAGAGTCCTGGTCAGTTCCTAGATTAGCTGAAGGCTTTGGTGTCAGCACTGATGTGATCCGAAGGGTTTTAAAAAGCAAGTTTGTACCCACATTGGAGCAGAAGCTGAAGCAGGATCAAAAAGTCCTTAAGAAAGCTGGACTTGCGCACTCACTCCGGCAGCTCCCCGGCTCTGGAGACACCTTGAAGTCGCTGTCTGCGAGTCACTCTGGATCAGGCTCTTTGCTGATGCCAAGGGGTGAATCCTCATTCAGAGGCTTGGGTCACAGCACAGCTTTGCACCTGATAGACTCAAACACTCACGGTACAAATACACCACGGAGACAAAAGGGAGGGAATCAAGGAATCCAGGTCCCGGAGGAGGAACGCTCCGTGCCTGTTGCAGCAGCCCTAGGTCATCAGCGAGAGCTGCAGAAGTCCTCCACCAGCGACGGTGTGGGCAAGAGAGGACCTGATGGTTATGGATTGCCAGGCGACATGCCGGGAGATCTGAAGGCAGAGGAGCCGGGTGAGCAGGACTTCAGCAGCAAAGTTGTCCAGAGGGGGCGAGAGTTCTTCGATAGCAACGGGAACTTCCTGTACAGAATCTGAGTTGGAGCATGGCTTGTGGAGGTGCCAAGTGAAACACAGCTGGGCCAGTATATCTGGAGCCGCCTGGACTTCTGTGTGTGGAGTATCCGCCTTGGGATAGCAGGAAATGATGAGCTGGAAGGTGGGAGGAAAGAGCCGGTCAGATTGAATCTGATGAAAGGCAGTGAACCTCACAGGGCAGATGTATATTGCCGGGCAGGGTTAATGACTGCTGGGTACATTCTGGTGTCCTGGAGCACTGCTCCTGGTCTGACGCACGTGGATCTGCAGTGCTCACCCTTCTTGCTGGGGCTCTGTTGAAACCAGCTCCGTTGCGTGTGTTGTTAGTCCTCTCTGATACTTGGAATATGTGTTTGGAGAAAACTGCAACGTTTGCCTTCTGACCTCACTTCTTGAATAATGAGCACTGGTCGTTCGGGAACTTCGGGAACTGCTTCGTCCATTGTTTTCATTATATGCAAAAATAAAGTAAATGTACTTTACTGTGTTGTGTTAAAAGTAAATGTACTTTTTTGTGTTGATTGGCGCTCTCTGGGGTGAGAGCGTTTACCTGTGAATCTGGAGAGGGAGGGAGGGAAAGAGGCAAAGGGTCCCTTGCCCTGAGATGGCGCCTGAGGAGTTCCCAAGAAAGGGCACTGTGCTTCACCCTGCTTAGTCCTAGGCTTTGACAGCCAAAAATGGGGACATTAGTCCTTCACTCATCACCTCGTGTAAAGCGGCTCTTCTTTCCTTCAGTTGCTGGGGCTTTGAAAGAGATGGAGTATCGGGATTGACCCCCCCCCCCAAAAAAAAAAAAATCAGGCAAAGGCTTTATGGCCTTAAGCATAATCTCTGGCTACTTTTAAAAGCTGGAGTAGCATTTAATTTTGCAGTTGTCATCAGATTTTTCCAAGGGAGCTGAGATGTGGGTGAGAACAGGTAATAAGCCCCTGAGTTTACTGATTTTTGAAGAGATACTTCATTATAACCAGAAACTGACAATTACTAGACAGACAGAATAAGACACATGCAAGCAACGGAAGAGCCCAAGGACAGTGTTCAGGCATGCCTCATTTTAACAAGTCACTGGCAAAAAACTGGTGGTTCAGAATTTAAATATATGCAGGATGTTTAATGAAAAGAATTGATTTTCTAAACCTGTCATTGAGTGTTCGTGAATCTCATTGCTATCTCAAATGTCACTAGTCTTGATTACAGTATCATTGATTACTGTTAACTTGGCATTGGATGAATGGCAAGGCTCTGTCATAGGCCAGGCAAAGGTAAGAGAATCCAGGTGCTGGTCATACAGCAGTAGGCAGGGTGCCTGGGTGGCTCAGTTGGCTAAGCCACTGCCTTCGACTCTGGTCACGATCCCTGAGTCCCGGGATGGAGTCCGCGTCAGGCTCCCAGCTCCGCAAGGAATCTGCTCTCTCTGACCTTCTCCCCTTTCATGCTCTTTCCCTCCCTAATAAATAAATAAATAAATAATTTAAAAAAGATTTTATTTATTTATTTGACAGAGATCACAAGTAGGTAGAGAGGCAGGCAGAGAGAGGAAAGGAAACAGGCTCCCTGCTTAGAGAGCCCGATGTGGGGCTCGATCCCAGGACCCTGAGATCATGACCTGAGCCGAAGGCAGCGGCTCAACCCACTGAGCCACCCAGGCACCCTAATAAATTTTAAGAAAATACAGCAGTGGGCAGATAAGGCTCTGTTCTCACTGCTTTGTCACTATCATGACTTTTTTTTTTTATGATTTAAAAAGCATGATAACTTGTCATTAGAACCTTTTGGTCATTTTAAGAGGTGGAAGATGCTATTTGACTAATTTTTAACTCCTGCAAATCATTTGACTACGCCCTTTCCCCAGTGGGCTATGGAAAATTAGAAGCTGTTGTTAAAAAGCATTGATAGGTTTTCCATTTACCTCATCCCCTACCATCCCTAGTGCATATGAAGCTTAAATCTTTTTTCCATTCTTGGCAAGTGCCAATCTAAGGTTTTACACCTACTGGTTCTTTGTCTCCAGATTTTCACATGGTAGGTTCCATGTCATTCAAGCCTTAGATCAAATGTTACTTTCTTAGTTAAGCCTTCCTTAATCACCCAGTCTAAAGCAACTCCTTTCACATTCTGTGACCACACCGTGTTTAATATGCCTCGGTATTGAAATAGATTACTACTGTAGTGTCTGTTGTCACCCACCTTGCGCATGGGGGCAGGAGACCTGTTTTGTGTTCATTGCCGTAGTTTCAGCTCCCAACAAAGATTCCAATTTAGGTTGAGTAGAGGAATGTTTGGAGAAGCTTACCAGTCAGCCCAGAATGGCAGAAAGCCCTGCCTTTTCCCTTTGCCAGCCTACCCATCCAGACTTCAGCCAAGACCTAAGCTTTCTCCAAGTTGAATTGTTCCTGCCTTATTCCTTTTTTATTTCTTTGACAGACACAGTGAGAGGGAACACAAGCAGGGGAAGTGGGAGAGGTAGAAGCAGGGAGAGCCTGATGGTCCCAGGACCCTGGGATCATGACTTGAGCCAAAGGCAGAGGCTTAACAACTGAGCCGCCTAGGCAACCTCTTTATTCCTTTTTAAAGATTTTTATTTATTTGAGGGGCACTTGGGTAGCTCAGTGGGTTAAAGCCTCTGCCTTCAGCTCAGGTGATGATCCCAGGGTTCTGGGATAGAGCCCCATATCAGGCTCTCGGCTCGGCAGGGAGCCTGCGTCCCTTCCTCTCTCTCTGCCTGCCTCTCTGCCTACTTGTGATCTCTGTCTGTCAAATAAATGCATAAAATCTTAAAAAAAAAAAATGGGCAAAGGAATGTGCCTGGGTGGCTCAGTGGGTTAAAACCTCTGCCTTTGGCTCAGGTCATGATCCCAGAGTCCTGGGATCGAGCCCCGCATCAGGTTCTCTGCTCAGCGGGGAGCCTGCTTCCCCCTCTCTCTCTGCCTGCCTCTCTGCCTACTTGTGATCTCTATCAAATAAATAAATAAAATCTTTTTAAAAAATAAAGTGAATCCTATATGCTTCATATTACTTCATCTGTAATACTTATATATCTGAAAGAGATAAGGACTCCCTTTTATTTTCTTTAAGTTTATTAAATTTTTAAGTAATTTCTACACACAATGTAAGGATCGAACTGAGGATCCTGAGATCAAGAGTTATATGCTTGGGGCGCCTGGGTGGTTCAGTGGGTTAAAGCCTCTGCCTTCAGCTCTGGTCATGATCTCAGGGTCCTAGGACCAAGCCCTGCATCAGGCTCTCTGCTCAGCAGGGAGCCTGCTTCCCTTACTCTCTGCCTGCCTCTCTGCCTACTCGTGATCTCTGTCAAATAAATAGAATCTTAAAAAAAAAAAGTTACGTGCTTTTCTGACTGAGCCAGCCAGACACCCCAAACTCCTTTTTCTCTTTAGAAAATACTTATTTTTTAGAGTGCAAGTGCATGAGAGAGTCGGGGGAGGAGCAGAGGAGGGACAAGCAGACTCCATGCTGAGCAGAACCTGACGTGGGGCTCAGTTTCACGACACCAAGACCATGACCTGAGCCAAAAATCAAGAGTCAGATGACCCACTGACTGAACCATCCCAGTGCCCCCCGAACTCTTTAACATAGACGCATAAGCCATGACTATACCTTAAGTTTTACTAATTATTAGCAGCTAATATCCTGATAGTTACTCTCTTACTGTTTCATAAATTAATTTTGTGGTTGATTTCTTGGAATTGGGATCCAAACAAGGTCCACACACTGCAACATTGCATGATGTAGCTATGTCTTAGAAGTGTCTAAAATTCCAAAGTGGTTTCCCTTTCTGCGTTACTCCCCTATTTTTTTTAAAGATTTTATTTATTTGATAGATCACAAGCAGGCAGAGAGAGAGGAAGGGAAGCAGGCTCCCCACTGAGCAGAGAGCTCCATGCGGGGCTCCATCCCAGGACCCTGGGATCATGACCTGAGCCGAACGGAAGCTTTAACCCACTGAGCCACCCAGGCACCCCTATTCCCCTATTTTACAGGTTTTCTGACCCATACATTTCCTGTATTCTTAAAAAATATATATTTATTTATCTATTTGTTGAGAGACAGCGAAAGCGAGAGGGTGGAGGGGCAGAGGGAGAGAGAATCTTAATTAAGCAGACTCCATGGCCGGCATGGAGCCAGATGTGACCACACTGTGATCATAACCTGAGATGAAATGAAGAGTCGGATGCTAACCGACTGAGCCATCCGGGTATCCCTATTTCCTGTATTTCGAATATAGCAGATTTCATCCCTGTGATGTTTGTTTATTGTCATGTTCCTACTACCCTCCCTATTTCCTATCAACTGGTATTTACATCTTTTTATTTGCTCCGGTTCAATTTTTGACAATCAGTGAAGCTTTGTACTTCCTATACATCTCACAAGGAGAAGATGATGTGATGTTAGGATGGACTAGTGAGTTTAGGTATTGTCAGCGGGTCTATCCCTTATAATGGCTTGCTTTATTTATTTATTTATTTATTTTAAATCTTTTTTTTTTTTTTAAGATTTTATTTATTTGTCAGAGAGAGAGAGGGAGAGAGCGAGCACAGGCAGACGGAATGGCAGCAGAGGCAGAGGGAGAAGCAGGCTCCCTGCTGAGCAAGGAGCCCGATGTGGGACTCGATCCCAGGACGCTGGGATCATGACCTGAGCCGAAGGCAGCTGCTTAACCAACTGAGCCACCCAGGCGTCCCCTTATAATGGCTTTAAACAACAACAACAACAAAACAACAAACAAGGTGAGTCTAGACCATTACCATCAGCCCTGAAAATTGCCTGGTTTCTCTTCCCAGTCAATTCTTACCCCAAAGTCAATCACTTCCTGAAAATTTTTTCCACCACCCATTAGTTTTCCCTGTTCTAGAACCGTATCTAAATGGCATCATAAAGATGCCACTCTGTATCTGGGTTCTTTTATGTATTCAGTTATTTTTATTACATGAAAATGCCACAGTTCGTCCATTTCCTCACGAACGATATTGAGTCAAAACTCCTTAATCCAAAAGTCATAGCTGGCGGGGCTTAGCTTCCACTGGATCTTCACGCCTTCCCCTTTTTCCCCCGCAGTGTCCCATCCCTCCGCGTCTTGCTCCTGCAAGGCAGCTAAATCTGTGGGGGTAGCTTTGACTGACAGCCAAGACCTCCAGGGATCAGTGCCCTCCAGATCCCGAGTGGGTCTCACCCATTTTACGAAGTTCTGAAAATGTAGCAGAAGCGCCCAACCCTCGCGAGCTAGGAGAATCGGATGTACGCTTAAAGATTAGTGATGATGGGACCGCTCCACAGCGCCCAGGTAGGAAACCAGAACATCGACCCTTTGCCTTCCGTTTTTAAAGGTCCCTTCCCGGGTACCGTCCCCGTCCCGGCATGCTGAGCGCGGGTCGAGCGCACGGGACTTCCGGGAGCTCTAGGAAGTCGCTTGTCTCTCCGGCAGGAGGTGGGGTTTTCTCTGCTCGCCGCGAAATCTGTGGGCGTAGACAGGGATTCTGGCTGCTAGAGGAGTGGACCAGGGAGGGGCGGGTCGGTCCCGCGGCTGCTGATCTGGACGAAGGTCCTCCGAGGCCGCGGCTGCCCGACCGAGAGGTGGCCATTCATTCGCGCGCAGGAGCGAGGGCCCCTTCGGGGGCTCTTTTCGAACCGTGCCCAGGCCTGCAGGAGCGCCGCCCTGCGCTTACCCCGGGCTCCTGCCGACCTTTTCGGAGTGGAGGGCGTCGCCCTTCTTCCACCTCGCCGCTCCGGTGTCCGCTGCCATGGCTTTCCCCCATCGGCCGGACGCCCCGGAGCTGCCTGATTTCTCCATGCTCAAGAGGCTGGCTCGTGACCAGCTCATCTATCTGCTGGAGCAGGTCAGTGCCCGCCACTCCTGGGGACTTTTCTGCACCTACAGTTTAGCACTCACTGGACGCATAGTTCTTCCTTGCGGAGTTCCCTTGATCTTGTTCCAGGCCTTTGGTATTGTCCTTGGAGCTTCTGGGGCAGGTCCAAAAGGAAGCATTTAGGACGGAAAACCAGAGGACAGTAAGAGCTGCTTGGGACCTGGCAGAGAGTTAAGGAAGTCACTTCTTTTTGGTACAGGCGAGGGAGACACCAGTCGTGCCCCGCATCACTGGGGATGGAAAGATGGTTAGGACATCATTGTCCTTAAGGATCTGCTCCAGTAGGAGCCTCAAACCCGGATTACCCCACACAGAGTATCGTGTGGTACATGGCTGATAGGGCACTGGAAGCATTTAGAATAAGCAGTCATTACTCGCTGGAGTGATCTAGGAATTTTAAGGAGCTGGTTGTGAAAGAATCAGCGTATTTTCCTTGGAGATGGAGCAGGCAGAAGGACTGGTTGGTAGAAGCAAAGTTGAGGAACCAGGGAAGGAGAAGACACATACAGGGAAGACAGCAATCAGAAGTTACGCAGTAGGCATTAGGCAGCCACTGAAGATTTTCTTTCCCCACTTATGGGGTGAAGCAATACTTGAAGATGATTCTGGGGGCGCCTAGGTGGCTCAGTCAGTTAAGCTGCTACCTTCAGCTCAGGTCATGATCCTGGAGTCCTGGGATCAAGCCCTGAGTTGGGCTCCCTGCTCAGTGGGGAACCTGCTTCTCCCTCTCCCTCTGCCCCTTCCCCTGGCTTGTACTGTCTTTCAAGTAAATAAATAAAATCTTTAAAGAAAAATGGAGATGATTCTGATAGCCATGTGTGGAGTGGGGTAGATGGGGATCAGGCATGCTAGTTTGGGTACCACAGATGAGGCAAAATTAGTGACAGTGGGAACGAAGGGAAGTCGTAGTGAAGGAAGACTCAAAGATTACTGATTGTAGAGAGAGAAGCAGAGTTGAGTTTGAGGTTTTTATCTTGTGTTAATAGGAAAACAATGCTGTTGCTGTAGTTGTAACATGTTGTGTGTATACTGACTTGCTTAATGTTCACGATCCCTACTAGATTAGAAGGTCCCCGAGGACAGGGAACATGTTTGTTATGTTCAGCACTGTGTATGCAGGGAGTACCTGGCATAGGGCCAGGCACATAGCATGTGTTTAATAAATATTTTTATATGAACACTTAATTTAAAAAAAAGAATTAGAGGAACGTGCTGATTAGTTTGGGTTTGAAAAGGGTGAAGTGAAGATGCGAGGAGGAAATCACTTTTTTAAAAAAAAGATTTTATTTATTTATTTGTAGGAGAGACAGAGAGAGTACAGGCAGGCAAAGTGGCAGGCAGAGGTAGAGGGAGAAAGGAGCAAGGAGCCCGATGCGGGACTCGATCCTAGGACTCTGGGATCATGACCTGAGGTGAAGGCAGCCGCTTAACCGAATGAGCCACCCAGGCGTCCCTGAGGAGGAGATCACTCTTGTAACATCCAGCAGACAGAAGCATAGAGCTGCCGTCGGGATGAGGATGGGGGCTTGGAAGAACCTCAGAGCACCTCAGGGAATCCGGGACCCAATTTTATATCCCATCTGTATGCCCCGCAGTGGTAGCACAGCGATTGGCAAGTGAAAGATGCTGAGACGAGTGAGGAATTGAAAAGGGACGCGGGTTAAAGCCTCTTATAGGTGAGAAGCCCATGAAAAGAGTAAATGAAATGAGGCCAAGGGTAGGCACTTGAACCTGGAGCTCGGGAGGAGCTGCCCCCAAGGCTGACTCGCTGTGGCTGGTGCAGGATTCCTGTAATAATTTGCTCTTCAAACTGATTCATTCATTCATTCTTTCTTTCTTTCTTTTTTAAAGATATTTATTTATTTATTTGACAGAGAGAGAGAGCCAGATCACAAGTAGGCAGAGGGCAGGTAGAGAGAGAGGGGGAAGCAGGCTCTCCGATGAGCAGAGAGCCCGATGCGGGGCTCAATCCCAGGACCCAGGACCCTGGGGTCATGACTGAGCCGAAGGCAGAGGTTTTAACCCACTGAGCCACCCAGGCGCCCCCAAAATGACTTCTTCTGACTAAATTCTTGTTGAACAAGCGCTGCTGTTCCGGCTCCAGCCTCAGAATCGTCTTTGACTCTCCTTTTGCTCTCATATTTAACTGAACCCGCCCGAGTCCCAAGATACTTCCTCACCGACTTTAGAGATTATACAATAACAGGCATTATAGAGATGGTAGAAGGTAAGGGAAAGTAGAGAAAAAAATCACCTCCAACAAACAGGTGCAAGCGCTGTTAACACTGTTAATTTTTTTCAGTCATTTAGAGCATTCTCTCACACATCCCGTGTATCCTTAACGTAGTTTTGTTTGCGGCACCACCAGCTTCAGTCGGGTCCTCGGTCTTTGCTTCATGCTTGGGCTGCTTGGACTGTTGCTTCAACCACAGAAGTGGACTCCCTGCCTCAGTTTCTCATGCCTCCAATCCACTGTACCCACAGTGCGTGCCCAGTTACCCAACTGAAGTTTCCAGCTGAGTGGCTGCTTCAAGGCGCAAAAGCTTTCTGTTCCCTTGTTCATAGAGGATCGACTTCAGACTTCGTGACCCGATGTTGGGGTGCTCCACACTCCAGTTCCGGTCGACTGTTTCAATCCTGTATCCCACCATTTATTCCCCTACATCAAGATTTTCCTGCCTTGGGTCCCTTGACATTTGGGGTCCGTTGATGCTTTGCTGTGGGACTGTTCCTGCCTTGCAGGATATTTCACTGCATTTCTAACCTCTACCCAGTAGATGGCAGTCAAACCCCTTGCCCCCAGTCTGATAACCAAAAATGTTGCCAGATGCTGCCAGATGTTCCTCTACCCCCCACCGGGGGGGGGGTGGGGGGGGTGGGTGCAAAATCCTCCATGCTGCCACCCTGCACTTATCTTACGCATCAGCGAAACCAAACTGCTTGTTCTGTCCTTACCACTCAGCCTGCTCTCTTGCCCCAGCCTTTGCTGGGTTGCCATCTTCTATCCCTGCCGACACCCGACCCATCTGTCGAGGCCTAGGACAGAGCAGAACTTCTGATGACTTCCCTCTCCCTGCCACTCAGTGGGACCCCTCCTTCCCCTGGACACACAGACAGCAGCACCCAAAGGGATGCAGGAATCAGATGGCAGATATTTGGAAGGGAGAGTGGGTGGGTGGGTTCGGACTGTTCTGGGCTCAGCTTTCTGCACTGAATGTGGGTTATTTTTGCAAGTAGAAGAAAAAACATACTTGAAAAGAGACGGCAGTTAGTTGAGGGGCTGCCGGATACTAAGTGGGGCTTTGGTTTGGCTCTGTTCAGTGGGCGATCGGGGTTATTAGGAGGCAGAGTGGAGAACAGGGCAGTGATGCCGAACGAGGTCACGGGCACGCAGGAGGGTCAAGTGAGGAGGACTTAACCTTCGAGAAGGTGAAATAGCTTTCCACTGGTCCAGAAAATAGGAAGACAAACTAGGCAAATACTTGAAGAAAGGACCGCTGTGGATACAGTTGATAAATGAGACGTTGAGGTAGATAGTATGATGCCCAGTGCATTTCCGGCTGAGTCTGCTCTTGCTAAGTGCATGGCTAGACAAGCTCTCAGCTAAGGGAGTGTGTGTCACCTGTGAGTGACCCAAGGTACCGCGTTCTTCAGCTTCCAGGGAAAAAGGACTTGTTCATTGAGGCCGATCTCATGAGCCCCTTGGATCGGATCGCCAACGTCTCTATCCTGAAGGTACCACCCTTTCTCCCAGTGGACTCCGGCCCCTCTCTTCTCATGAAGCAGTTTTTCTCTTAACGAACAGTGCAAATTATTAGTGAATGGCTGCCCTTTCAGGGAAAAATGCAGTAGCTGAACTGGGTGGGCAAAGGGGAATCGGTGCTGTTGTTCGGGTTGGTTTTGAATTGTTTGGTTTTGGGATATTTTCCTGATGACGGTTTGAGGAAAGTTCAGCGGGATAGTGGTCGAGGATGCAGTTTGATTCCCAGAAGAAGCACGAGGAGGAGCCCTTCCAGAAGTCCTCTTTGTGTCCTGCTTTGGGTTTCCAGGCACTTACGTGCACTGCCTTGTTGGGTTCCCTCTGCAGCAGCACGAAGTCGACAAGCTGTATAAGGTAGAGAACAAGCCAGCCGTCAGCTCCAGTGAACAGTGAGTGTCTTGGAGAGCGTCTGGGCTCCGGCCCGGAGGGGTCCCCACACACCTGCCTCCTGTCATGCTTGTGATGTGGTTCACCTCCCTGCACTTCCGCAAGTTCACGCCTGGGTTACGCTGTGCCCTCTTACCTGTTCTCCCATCCGCGCTGTCTCCCTCCCTGTCCTCCTCTCTCTCTGACCCAGTCTACCATCTCTAGCCAGACTGATTAAGCTTTTTTTTTTTTAAGATTTTATTTATTTATTTGACAGCGACACAGCGAGAGAGGGAACACAAGCAGGGGGAGTGGAAGAGGGAGAAGCAGGCTTCCCGCTGAGCAGGGAGCCCGATGGGGGGCTCCATCCCAGGAGCCCAGGATCATGACCTGAGCCGAAGGCTGACGCCTAACGACTGAGCCAACCAGGTGCCCCAGATTGATTGATCTTTGAAAAATATTTTTATTATGCCCTTCTCGAGAACTTTCAGGGCTTCTCTTACTTGCTGACTAAAGTCCAGATCGCTCATTGCAGATGCCAAGGCTGCCGGCAGCGAGGGTCACCCTGCCTTTCCAGCCCGGTCTGTCTTGTGTCCCCTCAAGCCTCTGCTTCACACACACTTTCTTTTTCTTTCCTTTCTTCTTCTTCTTCCTCTTCCTCCCCTTCTTCTTCTTTTTCTTCTTTTTTAGCATTTTATTTATTTAAGTAATCTCTACACCCAGTGTGGAGCTCGAACTCCTGACCCTGAGATCAAGAGTCACTTACGCCAGGGCGCCTGGGTGGCTCAGTGGGTTAAAGCCTCTGCCTTCGGCTCAGGTCATGATCCCAGGGTCCTGGGATCGAGCCCCGCATCGGGCTCTTTGCTCAGCAGGGAGCCTGCTTCCTCCTCTCTCTCTGCCTGCCTCTCTGCCTACTTGTGATCTCTGTCTGTCAGATAAATAAATAAAACCTTTAAAAAAGAAAAAAAGAAAGAAAAGAGTCATTTACTGCACTGACCGAGCCAGCTGGGCGCCCTGACTCGAACGGTCTCATGCCCCAGCTGTGTGCACACGCTTTCGACCTCTGGCCACCCCATCCCCTCTGCCTGCCATTCTCTCCTGCCCTCACGGCTCATTCGAGAGACGCCCCGCCTCCTCCCTGAAGCCCTGTGTCGCCATTCTGGTCCAGGGTGCTTTCCTCCTCCCCTGGATTTCCATGGCATTTAGTGTTTGTCCTAGTCACTTGGCACATAGTCACAGACAGCCCATGTCTGGCCTTCGCTTTTATCTTTTATATTTTTCAACCTGCAGTAATGTTTGTGTTCCTTTAAGGAAAAATTCTCTTGGATACATGGAGAGTACCTCCATGAACCACCCCCCCCCACTGGAAAAACACCATTTTATATACTTTCTTCGATTGTTTCTAACACTGGATTATCCGTATACTTCATGCGTGTGTATCTGACTTTGCCCAGTAGATCGTAAGTTACGTGAGAGCAGGAGGTCCCGGGGCCGCCACGGGCCAGTAAGCAGCCGCCGTGCCCGGGTGTCTGGGGTACGGAAGGGGGTCTTCTGTGCTCGGGAGGTGGTCGGCCGAGAGAGCGGGCATAGCTTTGGCCTGGAGGAGAGCTGTAGGCCTGGCCAGAAGAGCCAGTGATGGAACAGTTGACTTCATTTGTTTCTTCTAAACAGCTGTTACCAATTTCAGGACTTCTCTTCACTGAGGGTTTTTTTGTTTGTTTGTTTGTTTGTTTGTTTTTAAATATTTTGTTTATTTATTTGACAGAGATCACAAGTAGGCAGAGAGGCAGGTGGAGAGAGAGGAAGGGAAGCAGGCTGTCTAAACAGAGAGCCTGATGCGGGGCTCGATCCCAGGATCGAGCCGAAGGCAGAGGCTTTAACCCACTGAACGACCCAGGCGCCCCTTCACTGAGGTTTTTTGTTTGTTTGTTTTAACTCTCTTGCCCACAGATTGTGCTTCTTGGTCCGGCCTCGCATCAAGAACATGCGATACGTTGCCAGTGAGTATGCAATGAAGCCACAGGTACCCAAGACCCAGGGGAGGGTGGCCAAGATGGAGGGCCTAGGCCATAAGGACCTTTGATGAGAAGAGGTGGTCTGAATGGGCCGTGCCCCTCAGAGGGGATGTCTCCTTCCTTGCTTCACGTCTAACAGATGGCCCGTGGCTTTCTGGGCTGCTTTCCTTCTGTCTGTAGGTCTTGTCAATGCTGACAAATTGGCTGGCCGGACTCGAAAATACAAAGTGATCTTCAGCCCTCAGAAGGTGAGTGTGGGTTGGTGGGAGGAGGAGAAGGTCGATCGGGACGGAAGGCGGGGAAGGGACAGGGGCCAATATCTGTGTCTCCCCCGAAGCCAGTTGTGTGTGACGGAACAAAAGACCTGTCACAGTCTAGTCATTAATGCCACCGTGATGGTTTGGCAGAGGGTCTGTCTTTCAGGCTGCGCTAGTTAGTGTGGAATTGTGACAGGTGGCCTCTGTGTCTGCTTCTTCTGAAGCAGTGTCCTCTGGAAAGGCCTTTTCTTACACAAGAAACTAGCTGAGAGAGTGCCTGGGTGGCTCAGTGGGTTAAGCCTCTGCCTTCAGCCTAGGTCATGATTTCAGGGTCCTGGGATCAAGCCTCGCATCGGGCTCTCTGCTCAGCGGGGAGCCTGCTTCCTTCTGTCTTTGCCTACCTCTCTGCCTATTTGTGATCTCTGTCTCCATCAAATAAATAAATAAAATTTTTAAGAAAAAAAAAAGCTGCTGAGAGACCATCTTACTCCACCCCAACTTTTTTTTTTTTTTTTTTAAGATTTTATTTATTTATTTGACAGAGAGAAATCACAAGTAGATGGAGAGGCAGGCAGAGAGAGAGAGAGAGAGAGAGAGAGAGAGAGAGAGAAGCAGGCTCCCTGCCGAGCAGAGAGCCCGATGCGGGACTTGATCCCAGGACCCTGAGATCATGACCCGAGCCGAAGGCAGTGGCTTAACCCACTGAGCCACCCAGGCGCCCCAACTCCACCCCAACTTTGAGCCTCCGAGGGGAGTGAAGCCACGCCGTGAGCTACAGGTTTCTTCCATCTACTTTCTCTCCGAGGCTGTAGTGTCCCGGGACCACGGCATCTCCGTTCCCTGATGCATCAGGCTCTGCTCTCACCCCCACGTCAGCAAGGTATGCGCTGTGGCCCCGTTCGGCCTTACGCCCACGGCCTGCCCAGTGCCCATAAAGCTGCCCCAGGGAGTGCGCGCCTCATGGAGAGCAGATAGAAATTCAAGTTCAAAGGACGGGGATTGATTCTTTTTTTCAGTCTTCTCCAAAAAACTAGAGAAGGTAGAAGCAGTAGCTCAGTCCGAGCCACTGAAGCCAAACTATGTGTGAATCCTGGCTCTGGCGCTTGCTATCTGTGGGATCTTGGACAACTCACGTGACTTATGTGACTGCTCTCTGGGTCTCAGCTTGCTCATCTGTAAAATGGAGTTGATGGTAGTACTTACCTTTTATGTTTTTAAACATAACAGGGCTGAACATTTTATTTTACTTTTTATTTTAATTCCAGTATAGTTAACACACAGTGTTATGTTAGTTTGACGTATACGATACAGGGATTCAGCGATTCAGTGCATTACTCAGTGGTCAGCAGGATAAGTGCAGTCTCGATTCCCCGCCCCGATTCCTCCCATCCCCTCACTCACCGCCCCTCTGGTGACCATCGATTTGGTCTCTCTAGTTAAGAGTCTGACTTTTGGTTTGCCTTTTTTTTTCTCGGTACATTTGTTTTGTTTCTTAAATTCCACGTATGAGGGCGCCTGGGTGGCTCAGTGGGTTAAGCCGCTGCCTTCGGTTCAGGTCATGATCTCAGGGTCCTGGGATCGAGGCCCGCATCGGGCTCTCTGCTCAGCAGGGAGCCTGCTTCCTCCTCTCTCTCTGCCTGCTTGTGATCTCTCTCTGTCAAATAAATAAATAAAATCTTAAAAAAAAAAAAAAAAAATTCCACGTATGAGTGAAATCATGGGCTATTTGTCTTTTTCTGATTTGTTTCCCTTCGCGTTATGCGCAACATCTATGTGGCAGCAGGTGGCAAAGAGTTAACCTCTTTTACATGACTTTCAGTGTTTGTTAGGAAACCTAGTGAAATTACAGGCTTATGTTGTTTTCTCATCACATAAAAGGAATAAGAAGAAAGAGCTAGTGATCGTCTCTTGAAGATCATTGGAAGATTCATAGCACAATCTTGTGGCTAGTTTTCCTGTTGGGAAATACAAGTATATCAAGTACAACATCATTACCAGGGCAAGAAATTATTATTTTTATTTTTTCAAGATTTTATTTGTTTATTTGAGAGAGACAGAGGGAGAGAGCACGAGCAGGGGAGGAGCAAACGGAGAGGGAGAAGCAGGCTCCCCACTGAGCAGGGAGCCCAGCATGGGACTCGATCCCAGGACCCTGGGATTATGACCTGAGCAGAAGGTAGAGGCTTACCTGACGGAGCCAACCAGGTGCCCCCAGGGCAAGAGATTATTAAGATAACCAGTCAGACTTACAGGTTACTTTTAAATGTTATTAAGGGAACTGTGGCAATGAATTCATTTTTGGAGTCTTATAAAACCCCTTTTTTTCAAATTATACTTCCAAGGAGAGATTTGTTTAAATAGGGAATAGAACAAGTTGGTAACAGTTTCAAATAATCCTACAAGCCTCACTATTGCACAGAAAAACAAAATTGATATTTTGATGAATTTTCTCCATCTTACATCTTATCTTAGATTCTTTGACCAAATTTTTTTTTTAATATTTTATTTGTTTATTTGACAGAGAGCTAGAGAGAGAGCACAAGTAAGCAGAGCGGCAGGGAGAGGGGGAGAGAGAGAAGCAGGCTATCCGCTGAGCAGGGAGCCCGATGTGGGGCTCGATCCCAGGACCCTGGAATCATGACCCGAGCCGAAGGCAGCTGCTCAACCAACTGAGCCACTTGGGCGCCCCTCTTTGACCAAATTTTAAATCACAGACAATCTCCCTCAGTAATTTAGGGAAGAGGGAATCTGTCTTCCTGAGACTCCTTTTGTTAATTATGGAGATTGGCAGTTTGCAATCTGGGCTCCGGGATTCTTTATTTAGCACTAAAAGTGGGCGCACATTTTTAGTTTCACTGACAGAACTGAGTGAGGGACGGGCCCCTGGCTGGCCTAGAGCACGTGACCCTACATCTCAGGCTTGTGAGTTCGAGCCTGGAGTAGAACCCACTTAAAAAAAGAGAGAGAAAAAAAGAAATTAGGATGAATCGGATTCTTCTGTGTAAAGGAAATCAGGAGCCCGAAGCATGATCTCCCACATCTCGCGGAGTCATCAGGAGGACCACGGGAGGTGATCCTTACAAGATACTAACAGCGACGCTTAGCAGGTGTCAGATATTTAATGCACATCAGTTGTCACCATCGTTACCGGACAGGAGTGCTCCCGCTTCCTTCCTCATTGCCTCCAAGTATTTCGCCTTCTTCCCACTTGGCTCAAAGGAGGAAGTGACCCCGGCTTCTTCCCCTTCCCGGTCCACCGGTTTGCATGTGTCCCTGGCCCCATGTCCGCGTTCCTTCTCTCCCGCTTTGCTTTGTCTTCAACCATGTCTAGCTCGCCTTTTTAAAAAAAATTTTAAATTTTTTTTTAAAGATTTCTTTCTTTCTTTATTTGAGACAGAGTGCAGGAGCAGGGGCCAGGGACAGAGGGAGAGGGAGAAGCAGAAGCAGACCCCCCGCTGAGCAGGGAGCCCCATGCGGGGCTCGATCCCAGGACCCCGGGATGAGGACCTGAGCCGGAGGCGGACACTTAGCCGGCCGAGCCCCCCGGGCGCCCCATGTCTACCCGTCGAAGCAGTTCTCCCCCTCTTATCTTCTCGCGGTCAGGGGCTCTCCCTTCTGTTGTGTCCAGAGTTCTCGCTGCCACTCCTCCTGCGTCCTTCCCGCTGCCTTCGCCTTTAAATCGAGTCCCTCCAGGGCTCTGTTGTCAAACTCGGTGATGCCTGGTTCCTGCTTGTCCTACTTAATGTCCCTGGCATTTGACACTGTTGCCCATTCTTCCCGACACTGACTTTTGCTGCCTTTAGAGGTGCCGAGTCCCCGTTTCCACCTCTGTGTCATCTTTCCGTCTTCGCCAGGTGTTGCCCTGTGCGCCCGTTGAATTGTGGTGTTCCCTAGAATCCGGTCCTTAGCGCTCATGTCCCTCTGTGTTCTCTTCTCTTGGACAAACCACCTACTTTAAATACCCTGTGCCAGGGACCTCCAGGCAGGCTCTCTGGATCTCTTAGTGACTCCAGGCGTCCCTTGGGCATGCCCTACCCTAGCCTCCCTCTGCACCCCTGCTCTTTCCCGGCCACCTGCCTCGCCTCCCCTGTTTCTGAGGTGCGCTTGGGCCCTCGCTTCACGTCTGTCTGTGGGACGCAGCCTTCAGTGATGCCGAAATGCCTTCTCCTTTGTGGAGCTTCCCAGTCTCACAGGGAGAAAAGAGCAATGGATGAATGCATAAATAAAGCAGGGAATCAAAGCCCTGGGCTAGATGGTCCCAGTGGTCCTTCCTATTGTCCCTAAAAGTCCACGCTCCCTTGTCATCGTCACTGGGTTCAGTAGATGCTGTTCTCAGCAGTGACCGCGGAGGGACACCAGACAGATGGAAAGAACAGAGAAGAAGGTGGTCACCAACCCCTCCCTCTTGTCTTCCAGTTTCACGCGTGTGAGATGGTGCTGGAGGAAGAGGGAGTCTACGGAGGTGAGAGGAGGCGGCCGTGAGTGGAGACGGGGGGAACATGCGGGACGAAGGGAAGGAAATCACACTGGGCCCCTCGTCTCTGCCTGTTGGCCTGGGCAGAGGGGCTGTTCTTGACCATGGAGAGCGGGACTGGCCCTCAAGGGAAGGCTGAAGGGGGTGCCAGGTGCTGCCATTCCTCCCTTTCTGAGACTTCCACAAAGGAAGAGTGTTGCCTTCCCTCCCTCCATTCTGCCAGCCACGCTGACCTGAGCACTGTGCTCCCCGCTGCAGATCCCGCCCTGGTTCCAGAATCTTCAGTGGCCTTCTGCACTTGGCCCTTGCCTGGCACCTCAGCCTCACCTTGTACAGCTCCCTCCTGACTCTCCCCTCTCCAGCCATGGGCTCTTCCACTTGCTTTTCCTGTGGCCTAGAACATTCTCCACCCTCAGCTTTTTTTTTTTTTTTTTTTCATACCCAATCTTACTCAAATTCTAGGTGTAAATGTTGCTGCTTTAGGGAAGTTTTTCCTTTACTCTTATACTTTTCTTACGCCCCACGTAGCTGAGGTTGGATCCCTGGGGTGTTTGTGCTTCCGGATCGCTGTTCTTTGGGGCGCAGCTGTGATGAGCTGTGTCTGGTGGACATCTCCCTAGAGTGGCATTCTCTCGCAGAAGATGGGGAGCGTGTCCGTTCCACTCCCGCACCCCCGGGGCTCGGCCTGGTGCCCGCACATCGGTGGCTTTCTGTCAGTATTTGCCGACCAGCAAATGTTTCCTCGGTACTTCCGGTTGGCCCTCGAGTGAAAACAGTCTCCTCACATGGCGTGACAGGCTGTGGTGTGCCCGTCTCCTTTTGTTTCCCGACTGTGAACTCCTCTGAGGCACAGACTGTCACTCGTCTTTGAGTGTTCTGGGGCTGGGCGTGTGGCAGGCCTGCATCACCTTCCTGTGTCACCATGGCGGACCTTCTCTCAGTGTGGAGCGTGGCGCCTTCTGTGGGGTGGCTGACGTGCTCTGTTCCCGCAGACGTGAGCTGTGACGAGTGGGCCTTTTCTTTGCTGCCTCTTGACGTGGATCTGTTGAGCATGGAGCTCCCAGAATTTTTCAGGGACTACTTCCTGGTAAGTGAAGGGTCCCTGAGTCTTGGCACCGACAGGTGGGGACACATGTGGGGTCCCATGGGTTAGAAACATGGACCCTCCTGTGAGTCCTATAACTTATTATGAGGAAGAGCGTTTTGCAGATTGAATGGCTGATAGCCCCAGGACTTCCTTTTGGGCAGTCCCCACGCCTGGCCTTCCCACCCCGGGCTGCTCCAGCTTGCCCCTTTCCAGATGCGTCTCTTGGGCTGAGCCGTATCTCTGCGGCCCATGTGGTTCCTGCAGGAAGGAGACCAGCGCTGGATCAACACTGTGGCACAGGCCTTGCACCTTCTCAGCACCCTCTACGGGCCTTTCCCCAACTGCTACGGAATTGGCCGCTGCACCAAGGTGGGCATGTGTGGTGCTGTGGTCCCCATGGCTCTATTGTACCTGTCCTCTGCCTAGTGGGGACTGTAGGGGCATCTGTGATAAGAGCTATATTCTTTTTTTTTTAAAGATTTTATGTATTTATTTGACAGAGAGATCACAAGTAGGCAGAGAGGCAGGCAGAGAGAGACAGGGACGCAGGCTCCCTGCTGAGCAGAGAGCCCGATGCGGGACTCGATCCCAGGACCCTGGCATCATGACCTGAGTCGAAGTCAGAGGCTTTAACCCACTGAGCCACCCAGGCGCCCCTAGCTTGCTTTTATTGTTCAGAAGAGTTCCTCAGAGGGGAGGGCTTGTGTGACGGACAGAAAGGCAAGAGCCAAGGCCTCTGGGATAGCACTCCTAAGTCTTCAGAGGCAGAGAGAGTCCCTCGTCAGCAAGGAGAGGCTGGAAGGGGTGGGCGCAGATGGGAGTGCCGTGGGTAGTGGTGTTAATAATCAGCTGCCCTCTCGGGGGCAGGAGAGGTGTCACACGGAAAAGAGGTGACTTCGGTAGGGGTGGGCTGCAGAAGGGACCTGACACGAGACTGAGAGTGTCTTGGTCCCCGCAGATGTCATACGAACTGTGGAGAAAACTGGAGGAGGAGGAGGACGGCGAGACCAAGGGCCGAAGGCCAGAGATTGGACATGTCTTCCTCCTAGACCGAGGTAAAGAATGCTCAGCGCCCCTGTCGTCTCTGGACCCTTGAAGACGTGGGGATCGGGCCCACGTGGCAGCCAAGTTCGGATCCTCGGGTCGGGGCTGTGACCGCGAGCACGGCGCTTGGGCCCTGGGGAGGCCCGTGAGCTGAGGCCGAGTGAACTGGGTAGCCACGTAGGTCAGGGAGGACCCTCACGGCCGGGGATCTCGGTTTCAGACGTGGACTTCGTGACGGCACTCTGCTCCCAGGTGGTCTACGAGGGTCTGGTGGACGACACCTTCCGTGTCAAGTGTGGTAAGTGGCATCTTGGTGAGGCGGGGGGGCGGGGTCCTCAGCTCCTGGGGGGCTCTCGCAGGGGGCAGGGCTTGTGGGAGAGCCTCGGACTCTGAACAGACTGCTGGCTTCCAGATAGTTTGGGGGACTCCGAGTGGCAGTTCAGGAAAGGGGAGGGGAGGGAAGCCCCCCCTGGAGATCCTCATAGCCGCTCCCTCTGCTCTCAAAGGGAGTGTTGACTTTGGCCCAGAAGTCACATCCTCTGACAGGAGCTTAAAGGTTCTACTCAATGCCGAAGACAAGGTGAGGGTATGCAGGTGCTGGCTGGTGGATCCCCCTTGGGCTACTCTGGGCGGGACTCTGGGAGGGGAGGCTGAGCCTGGGGGAGGCGGCTCCCCCTCCAGGTAAGAGCAAACCCCGGAGCATGATAGCTGGGGCCTGACATTGGTGACAGCAGCACGGCCCTCTCTGTGCTTTTGCTGGAACAGCCGGGCACTCCTCTTGTGCCCCCATTACACTACTGGGGGTGGGGGGACTAGTTAGTGTTCTCTCCGGTAAGTTGTCGCTGTCTGGTTCCCCTTGCAGGTGTTTAATGAGATTCGTAACGAGCACTTCTCCAACGTCTTCGGCTTTTTGAGCCAGAAGGCCCGGAACTTGCAAGCTCAGTATGATGTGAGGCTCCAAGCCGGGGGTCTTCTGTTTGGTGTCCCCAGTTTCCCAAGGCTGCTGCGCTTTGGCTCCCTTCTGATTTGACGACAGCCCCTGTCTTTTCTCTAGGAGTTGGGGTTGGGGCGGGGGTGAGGCCCGCTCACGGGTGAAGGCAGGGAGAGGCTGACCTTATGGGGACTTCCCACAGCGCCGGAGGGGCATGGACATCAAGCAGATGAAGAACTTTGTGTCCCAGGAGCTCAAGGGACTGAAACAGGAGCACCGCCTGCTGAGTGTCCGTAGGTTTTGGGGAGGGGTGGCGAGGGGCTGCTACAGAGGAGATCTGCCCTGGGGGGAAGTCTGTGTTCCCCCAGGAAATAATGATCTTGTTTTGTTTAAAATTGAAAGACGTACTTCTGCATTTTGCCTTAAGAAATTTTTGTTCCAGGGTGCCTGCATGGCTCCCCTCGGTTAATCATCTCCTTTCAGCTCAGGTCATGATCCCAGGGTCCTGGGATCGACCCCGCATGCAGTTTCCTGCTCAGCGGGCAGTGTGCTCCCTCTCCCTCTGCTCCTCCCCGAACTCGTTCTCTCTTTCTGTCTCTCAAGTAAATGAATAAAATCTTTAAAAAAAAAAAAAAAAAGAAGAAGATTTTATTCTTCTGGACAATAAAGGCGCAGCCTCTTATTTATTTATTTATTTAAGTTTTAAAAAGATTTATTTATTTGAAGAGAGAGACACACAGCGAGAGAGGGAACACAAGCAGGGGGACTGGGAGAGAAGCAGGCTTCCCGCTGGGCAGGGAGCCTGATGTAGGGCTCTATCCCAGGACCCTGGGATCATGACCTGAGCCAAAGGCAGACGCTTAAATGACTAAGCCACCCAGACACCCCAAGGCATATCCTTTTATTTATTTATTTTTTAAAGATTTTACTTACTTATTTGACAGAGATCACAAGTAGGCAGAGAGGCAGGCAGAGAGAGCAGGGGAAGCAGGCTCCCTGCTGAGCAGAGAGCCTGATGCGGGGCTCGATCCCAGAACTGTGGGATCATGACCTGAGCTGAAGGCAGAGGCTTTAACCCGCTGAGCCACCCAGGCACCCTGGTATATCCTTTTAGAACTGGAAATATATCAGCTTGCTTTTTGTCCTATCTGCAGATATCGGGGCTTGTGAATCCATAATGAAGAAGAAGACCAAGCAGGACTTCCAGGAGCTCATCAAGACTGAACATGGTAACAGTGGGGGCCGTGCTTGGCTCCTTCTGATGCTTCCCCTGCTCCCAGCACCATCCCACCCAGCAAAGATGTTCTCTGGCTCTTTCCAGCTGATGCTGGCTGGGTGGAATGCTGGTTCCTGCTAGGAGTCCGGGGGGTCCCTTAACCTCCCCCCCAACAAGGATGGAGAAAGATTGAGAGACAGACACCCATTAACACAGATGGCAACAGCTGAGCAGCTCCCCTGTAACGGGCTCTCCTCTGCTTCTCGCAGCGCTGTTGGAGGGCTTCAACATCCGGGAGAGCACCAGCTACATCGAAGAACACATAGACCGGCAGGTGAGCAGGTGGCCGGGGTTGCTGGGAATGTTGTATCACGGGGGCTTGGCCTCCAGCAGAAGGAAGAGGAGAGAAGAGCGTGTGTCATGGAACTTGAATTCTCCAGGACTCTCTTCTCGTGCAGGTGTCACCTATTGAAAGCCTTCGCCTCATGTGCCTTTTGTCCATCACTGAGAACGGTGAGCTCCTGCAACCAAAGATGCCAGACTGAAAAACTGTACCTTAGGGATGGAAGACATCACTGTGAATGACACAGAAAATATCCCAGCAGACAGAACATTTCCCAGTAATTTCGTAGATTCTTTCCCCTGTAAGATAAAGCAGTCTTTGTTCGGAGTGAGACATCTCCAGGGACCTAGGGTCATTTAGTGTCCTGACTCTGAGCAGGACCACACCCAGGCCCCCCGGAACAAGCGCTGTCACATCTTAGGACCATGGGGCACAGCTCAGAGTGGCATTTCTCTCTCTGTTCCATCTGGCCGGCTACCTTCCACAAGCTTTCATAATAAAGAGACAGTCCAGGAGAAGGGGAACAGCCAAACAATTTCATAAACATTTACAAAAGCTCAGATTCTGTGACCTCTTTTAACCTGTTCATGCAACCCTTTCATCTTTTTTTTTAATTGGATGTAGAGTTGACACATGATGGTACATATTAGTTTCAGTTATATGGCATGGGGATGGGACAGCTGTGTACATTGGGCTGGGCTCCCCACCAGCCAGCCAATACAGTACCGTCGGCTGTACTCCGTGTGCCATTCGTCCTCATGACTCGCTCACGACCCTGACTTGCAAGCCTATTCTTCATACGTCACTGGAGGATGGCACCTCAGACTGTACTTTCTTTTTTAAGATTTTATTTATTTATTTATTAGAGAGAGAGAGAGAGATCACAAGTAGGCAGAGAGGCAGGCAGAGTGAGAGGGAGAAAGAAGTAGGCTCCCCACTGAGCAGAGAGCCCGATGCGGGGCTCGATCCCAGGACCCCGAGATCATGACCCGAGCCAAAGGCAGATGCCTAACCCACGGAGCCTCCCAGGCGCCCCTCAGACCACACTTTCTGACCTCATCCGAACACTTGTCCTGTTCCTCGGTAGCTTGTAAAGCATGGTGCAGGAGCACTGGCCCCAGTCCTGCCGCCATCCCTGCTGATAAGCAAGCTTAAGTTTAGGAGTCAGTTTAGAATCAACTGGCTGGATGCAAGGTTGACATTTACTGAATCCTTCCTCCCAATAAAGGATGTTCGGGAAATAAGAGGGTGGACGGGTGGGGAGGTGGGTATGGCTGTTGATTTCGGGACAGCTCAGGTGGTGTTTGTGCGAACCTGTTTTATGTTCCGGACCCTCAGGTTTGATTCCCAAGGATTACCGATCTCTGAAAACACAGTATCTGCAGGTGAGGCCAGGAGAATGGGCTCTGGAGGGAACCGGGTGGGGCGAGGTCATCATTGGACACTTCTGGAAGAGGCAGAAGAAATGGCCCCTTTCTTGTCTGCATCCCCATTTTGTTCCCAGTCTGGCCTCCCTCTTAGAGCATCTCAGGATAGTCAGCCTCTCAGCACGCAGAGACCCCCCCACTGCCCTTGTCTCCCCCAGTCCCTGCCTGGGTGGCCAGTGCTGGGAGAGCCGGGGCCACTGAGCCGTGGACCGGGTGCTGAGTTCCTACCCCGGGGCTCTACTTCACTTTAGTGTAGTATATGGGGGTGATACGGCTTTCCTTCCGGGTCTTCTCGTCTTACCTCATGTGAGAAGCCCCCCCCAGCACCCTGACATCAGCGGCTTTCTCTCTCCTCTCCTTGTTCCGTGCTTTCCCCCCATTCTTTGGAGTTTGGTTATTTCTTCCTTTTCTTTCTTTCTTTTTTTTTTTTTTTTTTTTAAGATTTTATTTATTTATTTGACAGAGAGAGAGATCACAAGTAGGCAGAGAGGCAGGCAGAGAGAGAGGGGGAAGCAGACTCCCCATCAAGCAGAGAGCCCGATGCGGGGCTCGATCCCAGGACCCTGAGATCATGATCTGAGCCGAAGGCAGAGGCTTAACCTACTGAGCCACCCAGGTGCCCCTGGTGTTTGGTTATTTCTTTAGGGTCCTGAATGCATAGCCCTTCTGTCCCCCACCTCCATGTCACCTGACAGTCTTAGACCTTGGCGGGGCCTATGCTCGGTAAATGGCGGAATTGCATTTTCTTCAGAGCTATGGCCCTGAGCACCTGCTTACCTTCTCAAATCTGCGGCGAGCGGGGCTCCTCACGGAGCAGGCCCCGGGGGACACGCTCACAGCTGTGGAGAGTAAAGTGAGCAAGCTGGTGACGGACAAGGCCGCAGGTGAGCAGGGAGCCCAGGGAGCCCCTTCCCTGGCTGGGGTCCCCTCTCCTTGCAGCCGTCAGGTGGGAGCAAACGAGCTGGGGAAGGAGGATCGGTCACTCTTCTGGCATTGCTCCTACTTCTGCGGCCAGGGGCTCGTCCCTTTTATTGAACTTCCCATGTGCTGAGACCAGCAGATACACTTTTCTTACTTGATCCTCATGCACGCAAGCTGATAGCCTCCATTTTCTAGAGAAGGAAACAGGCTGAGTGAGGTTGAGGGACGTGTTCAAGGTCCCCCAGTGAGTCATTAGACCTGAGCCCAGGTTGTTGACTCCAAGGCCTGCACCCCTCAGTGAGCTCGGGTCGCTCTGTCTGTTGCACCGAGTGGATGGCCGGTACCCTGTACGGTACCCTGTAGGAAGACCATGGTGGGGCAAAGAGTGGGGAGTATCTTGATCAGTTCGAGGGAATTTTATTTTATTTATTCATTTATTTATTTTAAGGACTGTTATTTATTTATTTGACAGAGAGAGAGAGGGAACACAAGCAGGGGAGTGGGAGATGGAGAAGCAGGCTCCCTGCTAAACAGGGAGCCCAATGCGGGGCTCAATCTCAGGACTCTGGGATTGTGACCTGAGCCTAGGGAAGACGTTTAATGACTGAGCCACCCAGGCGCCAAGTTCCAGGGAATTTTAGGCGAATGGCTTTGAGGAGGGCCTTGAGATGTGAGTGGTCTTGCTACCTGCGAGGTCCTACTATTTGACATTTCCTGAGTGGTGTCCCCTGGGGCAGGGTCATGAATCCGTCGATCTTCGGTGAAATCCAGCACAGATTTCCTTCCCAGGAAAGATTACTGATGCCTTCAGTTCTCTGGCCAAGAGGAGCAATTTCCGTGCCATCAGCAAGAAGCTGAACTTGGTACGTCGATTCAGGATGGATGAGGAAGCCGTGGGTCCGGTCCTTGGTGGAGAGCTTTGAATCCCCAACATCTCTTTGTTGTTTTGTTTTGATAAAGATCTTTTTGTTTGGTAGCATCATAGCATAAGCTTAATTTTTTTTTTAAAGATTTTATTTATTTATTTGATAGAGATCACAAGTAGGCAGAGGCAGGTAGAGAGAGGTGGGGAGGCAGGCTCCCCGCTGAGCAGAGAGCCCCATGCGGGGCTCGATCCCAGGACCCTGAGATCATAACCTGAGCCGAAGGCAGAGGCTTTAACCCACTGAGCCACCCAGGCACCCCAGCATGAGCTTAATTTAATAATGAGGCAAGAGACAAAGATTCATTCACTTATTAAACCGGAAGAAGCGGCCAAATGTCAGAGGGGAGGCTGAGTGCCTCATCAGTGACAGACACGTCCCCGTCTGTGGGGCTTCGTTCTTCCCAGCCCTTCGTGGGGAGCCGGGGGAGTTCGTTCACAAGAATCAGTGGGTACTGAACAAAAGCTTTAATCTTTGGTTATAGTTTTTTTTTTTTTTTTTTTTTTTTTTTTAGGGCTTTTGCTGGTTTTCCTTTTAGCTGAAATAAACCTGCTTTGGGGAAGGTCCTTTTCTCTGACCGAGTGCGAGGCCAGAGAGATGAGTTGTCACCTGCCTCACGTAGCCCCCTTTGCTCTCTAGATCCCGCGTGTGGATGGCGAGTATGATCTGAAAGTACCACGGGACATGGCGTATGTCTTCAGTGGTGCTTATGTGCCCCTCAGCTGCCGACTCATCGAGCAGGTGAGGGGAAGCCACCCGTTCATGTGTCGCCCTCTGCCTTCTCTTGGTCCCTGGCCTGTCCCGACCTCCAGCCACTCCAGTAACTAACTAACGAGAGATGGCGACAGTCTGGCTGCCGTGACCGGCCCTTCCTCAGCCGGGTGGGGTCTCAGACTGGCACCCGGTGCTCGTGCCTCCCAGGTGCTGGAGCGGCGGAGCTGGCAGGGGCTGGACGAAGTCGTGCGGCTGCTCAACTGCAATGAGTTGGCCTTCACAGGTGCGCCGCGCTGGCCCCGGCGGGCGGGTGTGGGGGTTGTTGGTGGTGCCACCCGGGGCAGGCGGGGGCTACTGGGGGTGCCAGCGGGAGCGGGGGGTGGGGAGGGGTGCTGGGGGTGCCAGCGGGGGTGGGGGTGGGTCTTCCTGGGGGCGCCACCTGGGGCCGGGGTGGGGGGAGGGGTGCTGGGGGCGCCGCCACGGAAGAGCTGGGTGTGGCTCAACCCCCACAGACGTGACCAAGGAAGACAAGGCTTCCAGCGAGTCTTTGCGCCTCATCATGGTGGTGTTCTTGGGTGGTTGCACATTCTCAGAGATCTCGGCCCTCCGGTTCCTGGGCAGGGAGAAAGGTAAGAGAGAACAGAAAGGGGGACCTGGGGGACAGAGACCAGTGCCCAGAAGGCTTCTCGACCTCTGATCTGTTCCTGGTGCCGTGTGCTGGCGTGTTTGACCCCACAGGGTACAGGTTCATTTTTCTGACGACGGCAGTCACGAACAGCGCTCGCCTTATGGAAGCCATGAGTGAGGTAAAAGCCTGACGTTGTCCCTGCTGGTGTCGACGTCTTCCCTGGACACGTTTCCCGACGAGATGCAGGAATGTGGCCCCAGCTGCTAACCAAGTGTCCACCAACTACCCTCCTGAGAGCCGGGGAGCACGGAACTTAATCCGGATTTAGAGAAGTTACCTGAGGACAGCGCTCACTTCTGGCCCCCAGGATAGGTCTCTGTTTTGTGTATGAAGTACAGCTTGTGCTGAAAATATAAAAGGAGGGGGAGGTATCTTTTGCTAAATCCTGTTTGAGCATCATTGTCCATAAAGCCTCTACTCTCCAGTGTCATGTTCAGTTCTCGACATGCTCTTCCGTCTTCTTAGTGAAGCACAGGGGGCTTCATTGGTTCTGTGGTCTGGGCTCTGCCGTAGGTCTGGGCCTGGTCTGCTTCTCTCCTGAAACTTGCCCTGTACCAGAGTTTCCTCAACCATCAAACAAGGGGGATGGGCTAGAAAGATGATCAGCAAGCACCCTTCTGGTTCTAAAATTCTGCAGTTCATCATACTTTATTTATTTATTAAAAAGATTTTATTTATTTATTTAACAGACAGAGATCACAAGCAGGCAGAGAGGCAGACAGAAAGAGAGAGAGGAGGAAGCAGGCTCCCTGCTGAGCAGAGAACCGGATGCAGGACTCGATCCCAGGACCCTGGGATCATGACCTGAGCTGAAGGCAGAGGCTTTAACCCACAGAGCCAGCCAGTCGCCCCCATCTTATTTCATTTTTTTAAGTAAACCTTTGCCCAATGTGGGGCTCAAACTCATGACCCTGAGGTCAGTGGTAATACACTCTACCAACTGAGCCAGCAGGAGCCTCTCCTGATTCATTATACTTTAGAAAAGATGAATTTGTTACTGTTTCAACTTCAGGAGGCACTCTGGTATTAAGCAGTTGTCTCTTACTGCAGAATGAAGGACTGCGTCCTGTTAGAGCAGGCTCGGGCATCAGCTAACAGTGCTGCTAAAAAGTTCACCAGTGCCCCCCACCCCCGAGTTGCTGATTTTGGTGGCCTTTCTGTCCCTTGACCTTTTAAAAAAATTGTACTGTAACCACATCCATCAGTCTCTGTTTGGTCCTCCTCTAACTTGACCTTCCTGACAACTGCTTTTCCTTTCTTCTGCTCAGCTTCCACGACACTCTTGTTGTTGTTCTGTGGTCTCCTGGGTTGTGCTTCTGTCTCCTTGGATTGCTTGTCTCTGCCTGTCCCCTCCCTGTCCTTTGTTGTCAGCTGCTTCCAGATCCCAAGCTCTCCTCTTCCTGCTGAGTTTCACGCTGGTATTTTCAACTTGGTCATTCCACAGGCCCTTCAAACTCGACATGTCTAAAATAAACTCTCCAACTGAACTTCCTGTCCTCACTTTGAATCCCCCAATCTGCTCCTCCTGTGTTCCGGTAATTGACATCCTTATCATCTACCCAAGTCTTGTACTTGAAAGAAATTATAACCTTGACCTCAGATTTTTTTTTTTTTTTTAAATCCTCCACATTCAGCTGGTTCCACTACCCCTTATCCCTCCATGCCTCTGGCTCATCCTCTCCTCACCATCCCCATGCCAGAGATCCTGAGTATTTTTTGCCTGGGTTTTTGCAAGACTGTCCCTTCCAGTCCCTCTGCTTCCTATCTGCCACTTACTAAAAGATCCAAATCTGTGTTGTTGGATCATCAAAACAATTCTTTCATAAAGGAGTGCTGTTATCAGTGCGTATTCTAAGGAAAATGTATACCTCAGGTATCCAGCTAGAATTTGTTATAATTTTTATGTTAAGCTAGTGTGCAGGATCAAAGACACCCACTGACAGGGGTGTTAGTCTGCATAAAGAATATGTGACAGACAACAATTCTGTGACCAAGGAAACAGACCGTGGCAACACACTGCACTTAAGTTCTAGAACAATGCCGTCCAGTCCTGTAACAGGGTCCTACTTACACTCTGCACAGTGTTTTACATGTCGAGTATATGCTCTGAGTGGGTATCTCTGTGACTTCATTGGCTTCAGAACAACAGTGCAACAGACATGATAGCAAAATGGTCTTAGGGTGCTTATGATGCTGGCCGTGGGAACATGCCTGAAGATCACAAGGTTTTGAAGCTTTCTGAATAACTTTTAAGTCAATCAACAAAGTGCAAGTAAATTTCAAAAGTGTTCTGCATTTCTGTCCATCAGCAGCGTGAATGTCTGACGTGCTGCTGACATTGTTAAAGGATGTCAAAAGCTCCAGTTAAGTCTTTCTGAAAGTGGGAGAAACATGGTCCTGCAGGTGAAGCAAACAAGCATCCTTTACTTTTCCTTCATGGAGGAGGCAAATGAAAAGGAGTCACAGAAGTCATAGATGGCCAATACACTCAGGGGAAATGTGTAATTTCAGCTATAAGCCAGCAAGCGCAAATCAAAGAAGGGAGTGACACTTTCTGCCTATGAAATTAGCAGAGATTTAAAAGAGCAGTTGAGGGTGAGAGGTGGGTGTGCTTCTGGTAAGGCTTCCTTAGTGGGAAGCGCAAATTAATTCAGTCCTTCTGGAGGGAGAGCATTCAGTAGCTACTCTTCTAGGGATCAAGTGTAAGAAAATAGTGCAAGATGTAGATTTATTCATGAAGACATTTATTTGTAAAATTTAAAATCTAAATATCCGTTTGTATCAAAACAGATGAGATCACCTCGAGCCACAATATCATCCAACTGTGAATCAATGGAAAACAAGGCTATACATAAGCATTTGGGGATGTAGTGTATGTTCAGCGAAAAAAGGATACAAAAGTGCTTTGATGTCGATTTTGAGTTTTAAAGTTTTTATACAACTACAAACCCCTGTAATTTGAAAGAACCATGCCCAGGTGATAGGCATTTGTGTGCCAGTCATGTGACCTGGGCAAGCCCCTCAAACCTTTAAGAGTGGTTCTCTCCTGCGTAAAATGCCGTTAATACCAAACGGGGCTGTCGTGCAGATTAAATGGGATCGCTGTCTAGAAAGGTGCCGGGCTCGCCATCTGCCTGCGCGAGGGCAGCGGGTTAAAGGGAAGGCTTTCCCCCTGAGCCCGCTCCGGCCCTTCCGAAGGGCTGCGGTTCTCACCCCTTTCCCGCGGTCTCCGGGCGGCGCCCAGAGCTTCGAATCCAAACAGTGACGGGGCGGGGCGGCAGGGAGGGACGTCCCCCCAGGCTCCGTCGGCTCCCCGCGCAAGCGCAGACAGCGACCCCACCGCCAGTCGGCAGGCTAGCGTTTCCCACGCCCAGCGCGCGGCCCCCTCCCCCGCGCGCCCCGGCTCCGAGCTCCGACGCGCCTGGACGCAGTGCGCGCTCGCGGCTCACGTCCCAGGAGGCGGGGCTTCGCGAGGAGCGACGGGTCAGAGCGCCAATCGCGGGGCTGCTCCGCCTTCGGGTTCAGTTTGAAATTCCGCGGTGACCTAACGGCTCGCGGAGCGCCGGCCAGGAAGAACACAGCGGTCTTTGCGGGAGTTTGCTGCGCTCAGCCCCGCGTGGAGGAGGTCTGGGGCCTCGACGGCCGGCTGCTTGGAGCGTCCGCCATGAGGAGAAGGTGCAGGCTGCGGAAGGGTCGAGGGGCTGCGGGAGGGAGCGACCCCCGTCCCGGGTGCGGGGTCCCCGGGACGCCCCCGGAGCGCGGGTGTCACGGCAGGCCGCGCCGAGTGAGGCCCGGGCGCGGCCGGCAGGGCTGGGAGCGCTGAGCTGGTGCTCGGGGCGGGGGCGGCAAGGCGTGCTGCGCACCGGCCCCGGCGGCCGCGGGCTCCCGAGGCTCCAGAAGCCTGGACGCGCCGGGTGTCCGCGAGCCCCGCCCGCTCGCCTCAGGTGCTGCTTCTTGGCACCCACGGCCTGTTCGAAGTCCTGCGTCTTCTGCGGTCGGGTTTCGCGCTTCTCTTTACGGTCGTCAGGTGTTTCCGTTTCTCCGTGTCTCCCGCGGGGCCGGGCTGCGGCGCTAACGTTTTAGCTGACGCGGTCGGGAGCCGGGTTCCTTGCAAGTTCAGGAGCGCCATGAAGGAATTCCTCTCCGGTGTTTTTCACGATTCCCTTGGCCCTGCTGGGGAGGGGGCGCCGCCGACTTAAAGTAGGGGCCAGACTCGTCCGCACACCGATTGTCACTTGTCTCTTCTCTCCTTTGTCCCCTCCCCTCGGTTTTCCCTGCACAGCACTTACTGGCATTGAGGGGCAGGTTTGCTTATTAACCACCTTTCTTTTGCTCTGGGAATGTCAGCTGCAAAAGGGAGAGGTGTCAGCTTTGTGCTAAAATAGGGATGATACCAGGGCATAGGGCTCCTGTGTTAAGAGCGATAAAAACGTTAACGTTACTTTCTGAAAGAGGTGGGCGAGGCACTGTGATGATTCATTATTTGTGGTTATTGGTCAGACTGATTGCTCTGTCGCTGTAGAAAGTTCGTCCTTCCATAATTACTAATTCCCGTCGTTCCTTTTCAAGTGCTTGCCTCCCGGAGAATGGGAAGGGAGTACAAATCATGGCACCATTTGAAAAAACAGCCAGGGTTTTAAAATAACTGCAGTTGGGACGCCTGGGTGACTCAGTGGGTTGGGCCTCTGCCTTCGGCTTGGGTCATGATCCCAGGGTCCGGGGATGGATCCCCACATCTGGGCTCTCTGCTCAGTGGAGAGCCTGCTTCCCCCTTTCTCTCTCCCTGCCTCTCTGCCTACTTGTGATCTCTCTCTCTCTGTCAAATAAATAAATAAAATCTTGGGGAAAAAAGAAAGGAAAAAAAAAAACTTCAGTAAAGCTGTCATTTTTTAAAAATCTGGCACATAATCTGCAGTGTTTTTTGGTTTTTGACTTAATTGAAAGACAGCTATGTTTACTAATTTAGCCAAATTACTTTTACAGAACTAAATGACATGAGATTTGTAGATCTCAGAGCCAATTAAAACCAAAACAAATGTCTGTACAGCTAACACACTGCTAGCCTCCAGGAGCCAGAGGGGCCACTAACTAAAAGCAGTATGCACACAATTGTTATAATGAAAAAGTTAAAAAAAGAAAAAAAATGGATTCGATTACTTTAACAAATCTTACTGGGCCTGTTGGGAAAACGGGCGTTTGGAATTACAAATCTAGAGACCCTTCTCACTTGAGTACTGTTTTCAAAGAATTAGAAAAATATTCCACCCTTCACAAGATTCATACTAATTCTTGTATCCCCTCTTTCTCTCATTTCTGACATTAGCCTTAATTTTCAAAAGACAGCCACAGTCTCACTCCTCCCCAGCTCTGGGCCACTGCCCTGGTCCAGGTCACCACCGTTATCTCTTGCTGTGCTCCCCTGGCCTCTTAACTGGTCTACCTGCTTCTGCCTTTTTCTCCTGAAGCTTCTTGTCAACACAGGAGCCAAAATCCTCTGGTGATTTCATATTTTAGAGTAAAAGCCTCTGCGTTTTACAAAGGCCCCTGGCGTCTTGCTGTACTCTGCACCAGTCGTACCAGAGTCCTTGCTCTCTTGGGCACCTACCAGGGACCATCCCATCTCAGGCATTGGCACTCGCTGTTCCCTGTACCTCGATCTTTCTTTCCCAACATGGGCCATGACTGGATTCCTTACCTCTCTCTTTGCTCAAAGATCACCTCAGGGAGGACTTGCTACCATTTAATATAAGATTTGCTTACATTTGCTTTTCTTTTACTATTAGAATGTAAACCCCAAGAGGGCAGGGATATCACTTTTGTTCAGTGCTGAGTTCCAACACTTAGAATGTGCCATGTGTATGATAAATATTCAAGTAGTATTTTTGAGTGAATAACTTATGTTTCAAAAAAGTATGATCATAAGATGCCTCAGTGCATTCACTGGGAATAATAATTCTCTTGGTTCAATTAGACACCGCCTGTAAACAGATTCAGGTAATTTCCCTAAAAGTACAAGTTTTGAGATTTTTATTCTCCTAACACATCACTGGAAAGCTGAGGGTACTTAGAAGGATACCTCCCAAGGACACAAACGGTTGTGAAAAGATCCAGTCTTCCCAATCTCTTGAAACTAGGTCACTGGACTGGAAAAGATCTCAGATGGTCTTTAAAGTGATTTCTTACCTTTCGTGTAGCATACAGTGTGATGGGTTTTAGTGCATTCACGGAGTCCTACAGTTATCACCACAGTCAGTTTTAGAACATTTCCTCATCCCGTTGAAAAGCGGGCATATACCCATTAGAGGTCAGGCTCTTTTCCACCTTCCTCCCTCCATACACACCAGCCCCATAGAGCTACTAACGTACTTCTGCCTCTTTACCTTTGCCTGTTCTAGATATTTCATATAAATAGAACCCTACGACACATTGTCATTTGTGACTGGCTTCTTTACCGTGGCCTAATGTTTCCCAGGTTTACTGCCAGGTAACTTTCCACCAGATAGGTGTATCCCATTTACCTGTTTATTCATTAATGGCCGTTTTGCGTTGTCTCTATCTTTTGGCTATGATAAAAATGCTACTATAAACATTTGTATGAGGGGCGCCTGGGTGTCTCTCCTTAAGCATCTGCCTTTGGCTCAGGGCAGATGATCCCAGGGTCCTGGGATCAAACCCCGCATTGGGCTTCCCTGCTCAGTGGGAATCCTGCTTCTCCCTCTCCCACTCCCCTGCTTGTGTTCCCTCTCTGGCTATCTCTCTGTCTGTCAAATAAATCTTTAAAAAAAAATGTATATGAGTTTTGCATGGACATGTTTTTTTTTTTTTTTTTTTTTTTAAAGATTTTATTTATTTATTCGACAGAGAGAGAGATCACAAGCAGGCAGAGAGAGAGAGAGAGGAGGAAGCAGGCTCCCCGCTGAGCAGAGAGCCCGATGTGGGACTCGATCCCAGGACCCTGAGATCATGACCTGAGCCGAAGGCAGCGGCTTAACCCACTGAGCCACCCAGGCGCCCTGCATGGACATGTTTTCATGTCTCTTGGGTCAGTACCTATGGAATGGAATTTCTGGATTATATGGTAACTGTTCAACTGAGAAACTGCTAGACTTTTTTTTTTTTTTTAAAGATTTTATTTATTTATTTAACAGGCAGAGATCACAAGTAGGCAGAGAGGCAGGCAGAGAGAGAGAGGAAAGGAAGCAGGCTCCCTGCTGAGCAGAGAGCCAGATGCAGGACTCCATCCCAGGTGGGATCATGACCTGAGCCGAAGGCAGAGGCTTTAACCCACGGAGCCACCTAGGTGCCCCACTGCTAGACTTTTCCAAGGAGGCTGCACCATTATACATTTCCGCCAGCAGTATATGGGGGCTTCCAATTTCCCCATATCCTTGCCAACACTTGTTATTGCCTTTTTTTTTTTTTTTTTTTTTGGTAACTGTCTTTTTTCTTATAGCCATCTTGGTACCTGTGAAGTGTATCTCTCTAGTTTTCATTTGCATTTCGCTAGTGGTCAGTGTGTTTTCACATGCTTATTGGCCATGATAGACTTTCTTTGGAGAAATGTCTATTCCGATTCATTTCCCATGTGCTAGAATTTTATGCTTCAAAAGAGTGATCACTTTACCTTCTGAATGTTTTACGGAGCTAGGCAGCAGAGCTTTGAAATCTGCCTGTATGTGAGAGCTTATAAACTGAAGGTAGCTGGATGTTAGAGGCATAATGAGCCTTTGGTAGGGACTCAAGGCCATTCATTTTCCGTTTATTGAACAATTGCTGTGCATTATGGTCTGGAAAAATGAACACGGATAAGATCTGGCAGTCCTTGGTCTTGAGTCTGTGGTCTACAGAGTGGATGGGGCCGGTGGGGATGGGGGATGACTGTGAGGAATCCACAGCTGTTCAAAGAAGGTGATGGCAAGTGGAGGTAATGTACAGAAGCATGGTGGTTTCAACAGCTGAGACCTGCACACGGCTGAGGGAGGAGCATGTCCGGGAAATGCTGTGAGAGAGATTAAGAGACAAACCTTGGGGCACCTGGGTGGCTCAGTTGGTTGAGTGTCTGCCTTTGGCTCAGGTCATGATCCCTGGGGCCGGGTATTGAGTCCCACATCCTGCTCCCTGCTCGGTGGGGCAGTTTGGTGTCTGCTTCTCCGTCTCCCTCTGCCTGCACTCCCCACGCTTGTGCAGGCTCTCTGTCTCTGTCTCAAATAAATACAATGTATTTTTTAAATGAGACAAAACTTGAGAGGTTTTGAAAGCCTTTCCTTTGAAAGTGGTTGAACTGTTTGCTGAGGGCGATGGGAAACTTTGAAGGGAGAAGTCCCGCAAAGGCCTGATTGGATTTTGTTTTCTAGAGATCCTAGCTGCGCGAACTGTGCGATTGGCTAGGATGGGGTGGACCAGCCTGGAAGAGACTGCAGAGCACTGCCTGGAGTCTGGAGTCGTGCCCCTTAGAGCAGTGGCCCAGTCTGGTTGGGCTCAACACTGGGCTTTTGCATTCAGACTGGAGGATACTGACCACAGATGAAGTCTTGTAGGTTTTGTTTTTGTTTTTAAGATTTTATTTATTTATTTGAGAGAGAGAGTGAGGGAGAGCAGAGAGGGAGAGGAAGAAGCAACTCCCTGCCGAGCACAGAGCTCCATGTGGGACTTGATCCTAACACCCTGAGATCGCGACCTGAGCTGAAGGCAGATGCTTAACCGACAGAGCCACCCAAGGTACCCACTATAGGTTATTTTTAATAAAATGCAAAGATTAGAATTTTGACTTATGCATTCCTTTGTCTTAAAATTGGAGTGCCTGGGGAGACTCCGAAGTTAAACTTCAGTTGAGAGTAGAATAATTAATATTAGTTGATTGAGATTAAACAAATGCCTTAGTTACCTGTTCCCATTTCTAAAATGAATGAAGTACAATAAATTCTTTGAAACATTATTCGCTATCTGGGTATTGATATTGGCCATCTGGTGTAGGCTACTGGTGTTTGTGCCAAAGATTTCTTTAAGTAGGAGAGGCAACCTTTTTGTTTTTATTGTTTTGGTTTTTATTTTATTTATTTATTTGACAGACAGAGATCACAATTAGGCAGAGAGGCAGGCAGAAGGAGAGAGAGGTGGAAGCAGGCTCCCTGCTGAGCAGAGAGCCAGATGTGGGGCTCGATCCCAGGACCCCGAGATCACGACCTGAGCCGAAGGCAGAGGCTTTAACCCACTGAGCCACCCAAGCGCCCCCAATTTCTGCTTTTTATTTTTTAATTTTTATTTTTTATAAACACATAATATATTTTTATCCCCAGGGGTACAGGTCTGTGAATTGCCAGGTTTACACACTTCATAGCACTCACCATAGCACATACCCTCCCCAATGTCCATAACCCCACCCCCTTCTTCCCCTCCCCCCAGCAACCCTCAGTTTGTTTTGTGAGATTAAGAGTCACTTAATGGTTTGTCTCCCTCCCAATCGCATCTCAATTTCTGCTTTTTAAGTGTTATGTGAAGCAGACTAATGGTTAGCCATTTTTTTTTTCTTTTTAAGATTTTATTTATTTATTTGACAGAGATCACAAGTGGGCAGAGAGAGGTGGGGGCAGGGGAGCACACTCCCTTCTGAGCAGAGATGCCAATGTAGGGCTTGATCCCAGGACCCTGAGATCATGACCTGAGCCAAAGGCAGAGGCTTAACCCAGTGAGCCACCCAGGCGCCCCTGGTTAGCTTATTTATTTTTTAAAAGATTTTATTTATTTATTTGTCAGAGAGAGGGAGAGCAAGTGAGCGAGCGAGCACAGGCAGGCAGAGTGGCAGGCAGAGGCAGAGGGAGAAGCAGGCTCCCTGCCGAGCAAGGAGCCCGATGTGGGACTCGATCCCAGGCTGCTGGGATCTTGACCTGAGCTGAAGGCAGCCGCTTAACCAACTGAGCCACCCAGGCGTCTCTGGTTAGCATTTTTAAAGTAAACTTTTTAGGGACGTCTGGGTGGCTCAGTTGGTTAAGCAGCTGCCTTCGGCTCAGGTCATGATCCCGGCATCCTGGGATCGAGTCCCACATTGGGCTCCTTGCTCGGCAGGGAGCCTGCTTCTCCCTCTGCCTCTGCCTGCCATTCTGTCTGGCTGTGCTCGCTCTCTCCCCCTCTCTCTCTCTGATAAATAAATAAAATCTTTAAAAAAAAACCTTTTTTTTTTTTTAAGATTTTTAAATTTATTTATTTGACAGAAAGAGATCACAAGTAGGCAGAGAGGCAGGCAGAGAGAGAGGAGGAAGCAGGCTCCCCGCTGAGCAGACAGCCCGATGTGGGGACCCTGAGACCATGACCTGAGCCGAAGGCAGCGGCTTAACCCACTGAGCCACCCAGGCGCCCCAAAAAAGTAAACTTTTTAAAGACAAATTAGAAGGTGCCCAGTTAAGTTTGCATCAGATAATGCATTTTTTAAAATAAACTTTTTGGAATTCAAGAATAACATACAGAAATGTGCATAAATGCAAGGGCCAACTCCATCAATTTTCACAATGTCAGTACACACCTATGTAACCAGTGCTCCTTGTATCCCTGCCCAGTCACCACCGCCCAGGACAATGGCAACCACTGACCACCGTCCTGACCGCTGAAAGCATACCTTGGTTTTTGCCTGTGTTTCAATTTTGTATAATTGGAATCACATGGTGATAAATGCTTGCTTGACTTGCTTGTTTCTTTCAAACCAATTTTCCTTTTCTTCCCTAACTTTTCTTTTTTTTTTTTTTAACATTATTTTTGTTTTACCCCCCGCCGTTTAAAGATTTATTTATTTATTTATTTTGGGGGAAAGAGAGCGAGAGAGCGTGCACTCATGCAGGAGTGGGAGGGGGGAGCAGGAGAGAGAATCTCAAGCAGACTCTGAGCCTGAGGCGGGGCTTGATCTCACAACCCTGACATCATGACCCTCCCTGAAATCAAATGTCACACACCCAACCGACTGAGCCACCTAGGGGTCTCATACTGCCTGTTTTGTTGTTGTTGTTGTTGTTGTTGTTTTGTTTTTTAAGATTTGAGGTATAATTTGCATACAGTAAAATTAACTCATTTTACTTGAACAGTTTTGAATTTTGGTTGTTGTATACAGTTAGGTGATCATCGAAAGATCTAGGACCATTCCATCACTGTAAAAAAGTTTCCTTGTGCCTTTTGGCAGTGGACCTCCTGCTCTGATCCCAGACTTTCTTTCACTAAGTTTTTCTAGAATTTCACAAATGAAATCGTGTAGGATGTAGCGTTTTGGCGTTTGACTTCTTTTCATTTAGCGTAGTCCAAGTGATGTTTCTGAGACTCAGCATTGTGGTTCATTGCTACATTATGATCATATCTGTTCATTGCTGTTATTCCGTGGTAGGAATGGACTGTTTACTCTTTGGTGGACATCGGGTTGTTTCTACTCTCACGCCCCTAGGACTAGCGCTGCTCTGACCCTCCCTATGCTCATCTGCCAGCCCCGCGTGTGGAAATACACCTGCGAGGCTCAGCTTCAGCAGGTGCTGCGGCAGGTTCCACAGTGGTGTCCTGGCTTCCATTCCGGGCTGGTAATGTATGAAAGGCCTGGTCTTTCTGTATCCTCGCCAACACTTGATGTTTGTCTTGTGTAATCTGAGCCATTCTCAAAGTCAGTGGCGGTAACTTCAGGACAACCAGACTGTAGTGAGTTGCCGTTTCACAAGAGCTTTTCCTAGAGCAGGCTCTTGTGTTTGGCCGGAGTTCATTTTGTCTGGTTTATCTTTCCTTTTTTAAGTAGTCTCTACACCCAGCGTGGGGTTCCAACTCACAGTCCTGAGTTCAAGACTCCTATGTTTTGCCAACTAAGCCATCCAGGTGCCCCTGTTTTTCTTTATAATTCTGTGTTGTCCTGCCATAGGTAGAATTGTTGATGAAAGTCCTGATTCTGGCTGTTACTGAGAGGACTGAATTTCTGGGGCACCTGGGTGGTGCATTTGGTTAAGCATCTGACTCTCGATCTCAGGTCGGGTGTTGATCTGGGGGTCATGGATTCAAGCCCTATGTTGGGTTGCACGCTGGGTGTAGAGCGAGGACTGTTGGTTTTCATTGGTTAGGTGATGTTCTTAGGATTATTGGGATGAGCATTTTTTTTTAATGTTAAAAAAAAAAAAAGAAGAAGAAGAACTGAATTTCTTCAATTCAAGAAGAAGGAATTGAATTTCCCTAGTGTAAGGCGATACTGAATTTGGCTTTGCCAGTGTTGTGTTTTGGAGAAGAGAGGTTAAAGCTGAATATGGGTTTTTGATTTGTTTTAGCCTGAAGCCACTGAGAAACTAGTCTGTTCAGTTTTTGTAAATAACTGCTTTTAGTCTGGAGGCAGTGGCTCATGTTACTGGCTTCTCTTGCTTTTCAGTGAGGTGCTGGCGGAGGAGTCGATAGTATGTCTCCAGAAAGCTCTGAATCACCTGCGGGAAATCTGGGAGTTGATCGGGATTCCAGAGGACCAGCGGTTACAACGAACTGAGGTTGTGAAGAAGCACATCAAGGTGAGCTGAGTTGTACTGGTCTGTTTGCAGTGGGACAGCAGTGTGGAGACTGGTGTCCCTTTGCGAGAACTGGGGAAGTGACACTGGAAGTCACAGGCTTTTCCTGGTTTTGTTTCTATTTAAGTCCTATTTTTTCTTTCTTTTTTTTTTTTTTTTTTTTAAGATTTTATTTATTTATTTATTTATTTGACAGGCAGAGAGAGAGAGAGAGAGAGAGAGAAGCAGGCTCCCCGATGAGCAGAGAACCGGATGCAGGACTTGACTCCAGGACCCTGGGATCATGACCTGAGCAGCGGCTTAACCCACTGAGCCACCCAGGCGCCCCTATTTAAGTACTTTCTTTAAGAATTTGTAATTATGGGGGCGCCTGGGTGGCTCAGTGGGTTAAGCCTCTACCTTCGGCTCAGGTCATGATCCCAGGGGCCTGGGATCAAGTCCTGAATGGGGCTCTCTGCTCAGCAGGGAGCCTGCTTCTCCTCATCTCTCTCTCTGTCTGTCTCTCTGCCTATTTGTGATCTCTCTCTCTGTCAAATAAATAAATAAAATCTTTAAAAAAAAAAAAAAAGAATTTGTAATTATGGGACGCCTGGGTGGCTCAGTGGGTTAAAGCCTCTGCCTTCGGCCCAGGTCATGATCCCAGGGTCCTGGGATCGAGCCCCACATCGGGCTCTCTGCTCAGCGGGGAGCCTGCTTCCCTCTCCCTCTCTCTCTGCCTGCCTCTCTCACTACTTGTGATCTCTGTCAAATAAATAAATAAAAACCTTTAAAAAAAAAAAGAATTTGTAATTATGAAGGTTTTGTTGTTATTGGTTTGGGTTTTTTTCCCACTGACCCCAACCTTTTATGGGACTTCTCGCTCTCTTGTAGGACCTCCTGGATATGATGATTGCCGAAGAGGAAAGCCTGAAGGAAAGGCTCATCAAAAGCATTTCCATCTGTCAAAAAGAGCTGAATACACTGTGCAGCGAGTTACATGTCGAGCCATTCCAGGTACATGGCGGGGGCCTTTGGGGGCTCCTGCTGGGTCTGCTCTGACTTGGGGCTCCAGTGGAAGATTTCCTTATAGAATCTTGGTCATAGAAAGTGGGGGGAATTTACCACCTAGTCAGTTTGTTCCAGCAACTTCCACTTATGTAAAGAGTTGCCCTGTTGCGAGGTGGAAGAGCTGGTAAGTGCTACCATCCTTCCGTCCAAACCAGCTTCCTCTTGCTATCATTGTAGGGCGTAGGACTTCCTTTTTTTTTTTTAAAGGTAGGTATGGATGGAATGATGCTATTCTTTCTCTGAAAGCAAATGAAAAGCACTACCCAGGAAGCAAAAGTGACTAGTGATCTAGTGATACAAGGGAAAGTTACCAAAAGACCTGCCTTTGTGGTGTTGCTCATACCCCGCAGCTGTGTGCCGCGGACCAGCCAGAACGCGGCTGGCGGAGAGAGGTCTCAAGGGCCCGGCGGCAGAGTCAGGCCGAGGGCCTGCAGGGTTTGCTGCGGGCCAGGCTGAGAGCTCGCTGTCGGGCGGCCTACCACGGGGCAGGGCTTGAAGGAGGAGCCCAGCAAGGATGAAATGAGTAACAGGATAGGGGTCCAAAAGGTGTCCCTGGGGAGAACCAGTAGAAATAGTGTTGGGATCATAAAAATGAAAACCAGCGTGGAGCTTGGGGAGGTGGTTGGAATGGCTGTGAGTGCAGGGGCAGCGCATGGTGCCGTGAGATTCCGGGGTCCCTCTCTCTGTTACAGCAAGAAGTACGTGGGTGTCTAGGAGGGAGTTTCTTCCTTTTCTTTTCCCTTCCTTTCTTTCAAAAGATTTTATTTATTTGAGAGAGAAAACACAAGGGGGCTGGGGCAGAGGAAGACAGAGCAGCAGACTCCCCGCTGAGCAGGGATTCCCGATGTGGGGCTCCATCCCAGGACCCTGGATCATGACCTGAGCCGAAGGCAGATACTTAACTGATTTAACCCCCCAGACATCCCCGGGAGACCGCCTCTAAAGGGTTAAGGATAGTGCTCGCTTCGGCAGCACACATACTAAAAGTGGAACGATACAGAGGACATTAGCGTGGCCCCACGCAAGGGTGACACGCAAATCCGTGAAGCGTTCCGTATTTTTAAATGAAACAAGATGGGATTGGGAGGGAGACAAACCATAAGTAACTCTTAATCTCACGAAACAAACTGAGGGTTGCTGAGGGGAGGGGGGTTGGGAAAAGGGGGTGGGGTTATGGATATTGGGGAGGGTATGTGCTATGGTGAGTGCTGTGAAGTGTGTAAATCTGGCGATTCACATACCTGTACCCCAGGGGCAGAAAAATATATGTTTATAAGAAATAAAAAATTAAAAAATAAAGGGTTAAGGATAATTCATACCTGGTAGCCAAGAGCAATTAGACAGACCATGACACTAGTGGAATTTCCTGGAATCTACAGAAATGGCATATATATCGTTGATTTTATTTATTTATTTATTTATTTATTTAATATTTATTTATTTTTAAAGATTTTATTTGTTTATTTGACAGAGGGACAGCGAGAGAGGGAATACAAGGAGGGGGAGTGGGAGAGGGAGAACCAGGCTTCCTGCTAAACAGGGAGCCAAATGCAGGGCTTGATCCCAAGACCCTGGGATCACGACCTGAGCCAAAGGTAGATGCTTAATGACTGAGCCACCCAGGCATCCCTGTATCATTGATTTTAGACAAATAGTTTTTGTGGTTTTTTTAAAGATTTTATTTATTGGGACGCCTGGGTGGCTCAGTTGGTTAAGCAGCTGCCTTCGGCTCGGGTCATGATCCCAGGGTCCTGGGATCGAGTCCCACATCGGGCTCCTTGCTTGGCGGGGAGCCTGCTTCTCCCTCTGCCTCTGCCTGCCTCTTTGTCTGCCTGTGCTCGCTTGCTCTCTCTCCCTCTGTCTCTTACAAATAAATAAAATCTTAAAAAAAAAAAAAGATTTTATTTATTTATTTGACAGACAGAGATCACAAGTAGGCAGAGAGACAGGCAGAGAGAGAGAGGAGGAAGCAGGCTCCCCACTGAGCAGAGAGCCCGATGTGGGACTTGATCCTAGGACCCTGGGACCATGACCTGAGCTGAAGGCAAAGGCTTTAACCCACTGAGCCACCCAGGTGCCCCAACAAATAGTTTCTTTAGTGGTTTTTTTTTTTTTGGTTTTTTTTTTTTAATTTTCAGTGTGAAATTAGGTAAGAAGTTAGATACACAGTGATAGATCTTCCTCAGATTACATGATAGTCTTTGTTCACCATTGTTGAGTAAAATCGTGTAAATTTTTAAGTCCTATACCTGCCACTTTTTTTTCCCTCTTAATATGTTGGAGTAGAGTAAAGACCATTGATTTTTATCGGCTAGGTGCTGTTCTTAGGATTATTAGGATGAGCATCACGTCTTGAACTAGATATAGTCTTCAATAGCTAACTCAACGTAAGCTTTCCAACCACTTTTCACCTCTTACAAAAGTGTCCTGGTACCTTTCCTTATTCAAGACCTTTCTTAGGGAGCCCTCTTGGTGCCATATATTGCTGGCCATGAGTTGACTTATTTGTAAGTTTAACTAAAAGTCTGTCATCCAAGGGGGTATCTGGGTGGCTCAGTTGGTCAAGCGTCTGCCTTTGGCTCAGGTGATGATCCCAGAGTCCTGGGATTGAGTCCCACGTCAGTCTCCCTGCTCAGTGGGGAGTCTGCTTCTCCCTCTGCCCTTCACCTGTGCACATGCTCTCTCTCACTCGTTCTGTCTCAAATAAATAAATCTTAAAAAAAAAAAAAAAAAAGCCTCTCACCCTAGCCCTCTCCCATTGTCCTTCTCATCATTTGAAGAGATCCACATGGAACCTTCTCACAATGGTACACTGTCTCCTGCAGGAAGAAGGAGAGACGACCATCTTGCAGCTAGAAAAGGATTTGCGCACTCAGGTGGAACTGATGCGAAAACAGAAAAAGGAGCGAAAACAGGAGCTGAAACTACTTCAAGAACAAGATCAAGAGCTGTGTGAAATTCTCTGCATGCCCCACTATGACGTTGACAGCTCCTCGGTTCCCAGCTTAGAAGAGCTGAGCCAGTTCAGACAACACGTGGCCACGCTGAGGGAAACAAAGGTAAGTGCTGGCGTTCACACTTCCTGAAAGTCAGTTGGACTTTCCCCTAGGTACTTGTAATCATTTTATTTCGTAGGCATCTAGACGTGAGGAGTTCGTCAACATAAAGAGACAGATCGTCCTGTGTATGGAGGAATTAGATCACACCCCAGATACGAGCTTTGAAAGGGATGTGGTGTGTGAAGATGAAGATGCCTTTTGTTTGTCTCTGGAGAATATTGCGACACTACAGAAGCTGCTTCAGCAGGTAATAACCGCTCACATTACGGCCTGGTTCTCTAGTGTCCAGAGATTCGAAAAAATGGCAGTTTTTTCCCTTCAGTCTTAAATAAGTCTGTGTAAGTTAAAAGAATGAGGGAGGGTAGAGACAGTGAATGATGTATAACCTTGAAGGGGGCTTGTCTTTTTTTTTTTTTTTTTCTTTTTTTAACAAAACACTTATTTGTGGCTCTAAGAATGAAATTGAAATTTTGGATGAAATACTGTTAGTCATGTGAATTAGCTTCGTATTTAATTTTTTAAATTAAAAATCTGAATTCTAATTCTTGGGGTTTGAGATCCTACCATAATGGCAGCCATACAGTTTGTGTCCAAAAGTCATGAAACCACACTTCTTCACAATCTAGTAAAAGTGCTGCTTCTCCGTGTGGGTCCAAACATTTCTTTGCAGGAAGCCACAGGGCTGGCCTTCTTTGTGCTGCTGTCTTTGCCATAACCATTGGCTCTCCTTGCTACAGCTGGAAATGCGAAAATCACAAAATGAAGCAGTGTGTGAGGGTCTGCGAGCTCAGATCCGAGAGCTCTGGGACAGGTTGCAGATACCTGCAGAAGAGAGAGAAGCTGTGGCCACGGTTATGACTGGGTCAAAGGCCAAGGTCAGGAAAGCGGTAAGAAATCCAATGGGCACTGGGTCAGCAGTCTCTACCAGTGTCAAGTATATCGTCTTCAACACCGTCTGCCTCGAGTGAGCCTGTTTTTTGTTTTAAAGATTTGAGAGAGAGCGAGCGAGCCTGTGTGCAGAGTGTGCAAGAACATGAGTTGGGGGGGGGGGGAGAAGGAGAAGCAGGCTCCCTACCGAGCAGAGAGCCTGATGCAGGGCTCGATCCCAGGGGATCCCCGGGATCATGACCTGAGCTGAAGGCTGACACTTAACCATCTGAGCCACCCAGGTGCTCTACGAGCCTGGTTTTAAGGCAAGCATTAGACAGAGGTGGCTGTAGCCTGCTTATCTTCTGTCCTCTGTGCACTTTTCTTAGGTTTCTGGCTCCCGTGATAAGAGTTATAAAAAGTGTTGATGCACCTAGGTGGCTCAGTTGGTCAGGTGTTCAGCTGTTGATTTTGGGTCAGGTCACGATCTCAGGGTTGTGGGATCAAGCCCCCCATCCAGCTTGGAGCCTGCTTGGGATTCTCTCCCTGTCTGCTATTGTATGTGTGGGTTCTCTCTCTCAAAGCGTTGACTGACCCCTGTGGCTTAGTGTTGTAATTTTATTTTAGCGGGGGCGTGGGGGGTTAGGGGGACCTTTGCACGTCTGTATTCCTGCATGAAAGTACATGATGGCAAGCACCTTTACCGAGTCTCTCTGTCACAGCTGCAGCTGGAAGTGGATCGGCTGGAGGAACTGAAGATGCAAAACATGAAGAAAGTGATTGAGGCAATTCGAGTGGAGCTGGCTCAGTACTGGGACCAGTGTTTCTACAGTCAGGAGCAGAGACAGGCTTTTGCCCCTTACTACGCAGGTTCGTACACCGGCGGCGGTTTCCTGTGACGTCCTCACTTGTCTTTTACGAGGGCAGACATTCACCAGCACAGATTTCCTCTGCTGCCTTTTCAAGCCACGTAGCGTTAACTGCCATTCCTGTGTAATTAACATTTGCAGATGCCGTTAGGAGACAAGGGGGCCTTGATTTCCGAAGTAGTAGAAGTAGTAAGTCACCGTAGCCTGTCGTCGTGAGGCTCAGGTCTATCAGGAGCTCACGCTCACCCCGTGCCAGGTGCACTGTCAGACTCCTGACGCCACCGCCTCACTTAATCCTCACCTCAGGAGATGAGGACGCGAGGGCCTGTAAATGTTCAGCAACTTAACCCGGAGGCGCAGGGCACGTAAACCGCAGAGCCCACGTTTGAGCCCATGGAGTCATCCCTGAGAGCTCGGCGGAGCTCTAGCCTGAACTGAACTGAGCATAAAGATGAGATTGTACTAGGTTTTTAGACATTTTCTGTGAGCAGGATGGAAAGGAAGATGGTGAGGGCAACCAAGAACAGGGCAAGAGGTGACGCAGCTTTGAGAATCTTCGTCATTGTGACCCATAGCCTAGCCCCTTACTCCCTGCTCCCCGTAGACTGAGCGTGTGACAGAGCTGGCTCTGTCGTCCACAGCGTGCACTTATTCACGTGTCACTTTTACTATAAGGAAGAAAATCTGGTTTCATTTTAGGAGGAAGTGGATGGGGGTTAGTACGTGGGGCTGCTCCACACGAGGCATTTTTAAAAACTGCGGGGCCTGGGTCTTGCAGAGGACTACACGGAAAATCTGCTCCAGCTGCACGATGCTGAGATCGTGCGCTTAAGAAACTACTATGAGCTTCACAAGGAACTCTTCGAAGGCGTCCAGAAGTGGGAAGAAAGCTGGAGACTTTTCTTGGACTTTGAGGTACGGCCCGAGCTTCTGTTCCCCTAGAGTGCGGTCGAGCGTTCCCGCCCGCCATGTGCAGGGTCTGCCTCCGCTCCGCTCTTGGCCAGGGGTCTGACCCCCGGGCTTCAGCACGAAGTCCTGAGTTGCTGCTGACCCAGCCGTGCCCAGCTCACATGCGGGAACAGAGAACGGAATTCCTGCCCTCAGTGAGGTCGAATTCCTGCAAAAAGAAGTCCAGGCTAGAACATGCAGGGCAGGCACAGCTGTTCCACAGTGGTCTGTGTCCCCGGCTTCCCCACCACTAATGGGTGGACCGGACCTCAGGTTCAAGGTAGCGCTGGAACTCCCCCTGCTGCACGTCAGGCACTGCTGCTCTGCTTGCCGGCCACACCCGGGGCTGGAGAGGCCGGGGGGAGCCGCTGCTGCAGACAGATTCTGGTTCTCTGAACCAAGGAAGGGGGGCACGGATGTGGGGCGGCAGTTACTGTTCGCTACCATTCCAGCGGTTGCTGTCTTCTCAGAAGACAGCCCCTGGGTACCGGGGCACGTGTGTATGGTCTGAATTCCTTTTCTTCTGACAGACTTGGCTCTCACAGCTTTCCTCAGAGGTTTCCAAGCTCAGGCATGGGGCTTGGATGAGCCAGACGAGACGTGTAGGGCACACGGAGACTCGTTCTCAGAGCTTGAAAGGGGCTGTTGGGGAATCTGAGCTCAACCCCTTCAGGGTTACAGCAGGGAAACAGGACTTGAATGGAGAGCCCCGTGTGAGGTCTCAGAGCTGACTAAGAACAGATGCCCCAGGCCTCAGTTACTCCTTAACTTGTGGTTGGAAGCAAGAAGGAAGGGTAGGAAATGTCAGTAAAGAGCCAGGTAAGTAAGGCTTACTGACATGCCAGTATTTAAGGAAAAATAAGAAATGAATTACCACCCCCTTTAGCTAGTGTTTACGGGCGGTCATGAGTCAAGTGGTCTGGAAGGCAAACAGTTTCTTTAGGAGCTTTGCCCCCACATTGACAAATTATTTCTAAAATTTTCTGATGATCTCCAATTTTTGAGTGTATAAATCTAATTTATATGTACAAATTACATGGTTAAATTACTGCCCTGATATACTGTATACATGATACAATAACAAAAACAGAAAAGAAGCCTAACACTTAACATGTTTAACTTGCCTATTTTGTGAGTGTTAATTTAATAAAAAAACAGATTGTAAACCTCTTAACCGGGCACATTTATGCTGCGTCGTTCGTGTGCTAGGAGTGAGTGGGCGAGGAGGGACGCCACCCCCAAGCCCTCCCGAGTGTAGACCCCTCCCTTGTCGCTCCACATGTCTCATTCCCTATAGGTGACAAGTGGTCTTTGACATCTGAACCACGGAAGAGAGCCAGTGACATTGCACATTACATATTAACGCCTATCTTTTATTTTTTAAAAAGATTTTATTTATTTGAAGCGGGGGAGAGAGCACGAGCCAGGGGGAGAGGAGAGGCTGAGGGAACGGGGGTCAATCCAGGACCCTGTGATCATGAACTGAGCTGAAGGCTTAACCCACCGAGCCATCCAGGTGCCCCCATCTTACTTTTAGATTAGAAAGGAAACTGTAGTCTTCCTACACACCAGTGGGTGATCGTGCATATACCTGTAAGTGCTCACAGCCCACTCACCTGTCTTAGGACATCACTGCCTCTCACTGCGGACAGTGGTTGGGAATGCAGAACTCTGAGAGTTTCCTTAGTTTGTATCAGTTTATGAGAGTGAGGGATCTTAGCAGCAGTTTCTGGTCTAATTGTCGCAGGGCCTCCTCTAATTAAAAGGTATTTTTCACAGAGAAAAGCTTCAGATCCAAGTCGATTTACAAACCGCGGAGGAAATCTTCTAAAAGAAGAAAAGCAACGAGCCAAGCTTCAAAAAACACTCCCCAAGGTAACGTCGCCACAAAGAGTTTTTGGTGCTTGGCTACAAAACACCTTACTGTTTGTAAATCCTCTGCTTTGAATTGTCTTGCCCCAGAACTGTCCTTTCTTCCAAGGCTTAGGCAAGGATGGCAGGTATATGCTGAGCCTTCCTGGGGGAAGCATCTGAATATCAAGGTTTCGTAGCTGTCTCAGGATGCCACAGCAAAGTACCATCGACTGTGGGGCTTCAACAACAGAATTTGTTCGCAATCTGGAGGCTAGAAGTCTGAGAGCAAAATATCAGCAGGGCTGGTTTCTTCTTTTTTTTTTTTTTAAAGATTTTATTTATTTGACAGAGATCACAAGTAGGCAGAGAGGTAGACAGGCAGAGAGAGAGGAGGGAAGCAGTCTCCCCACTGAGCAGGAAGCCGGATGTGGGGCTTGATCCCAGGACCCTGAGACCATGACCTGAGCTGAAGGCAGAGGCTTAACCCACTGAGCCACCCAGGCGCCCCAGGGTTGGTTTCTTCTGAGCCCTGTCTCTTTGACTTGTGGATGACTTGCCTTCTCCCTGAACCTTCACCTGGCCTCCTTTCTGTATTTGTGTCCACATTTTCTCTTAACAAAGCCACCAGTGAATGTTGGATTAGGAGCAGTCCGAATGACATCACTTTAGCTCCATTACCTGTATGTCTGAATAAAGCCACATTCTGAGGTACTGGGAGTTAGGACTCAAACATAAATTTGGGAATATGCAGTTTGGCTTATAACATAAGGCAAGCTTTTGAGAAAGTGCTGTGGGCTTCCTTACTGGTGGTTTTTTTGTTTTGTTTTAAGATTTTATTCATGTATTAGAGTGCAGGGCAGTGGGGCAGGGGAAGGCAGGAAGCAGACCTGCCTTCTTGCTGAGCAGAGACCCCAGCACAGGGCCCAGTTCCGGGACCGCAGAGCATGACCCAAGGCGTAGGCTGATGCCCAACTGAGCCACACAGGCGCCCCTACTGTTGTCTAACTTTTTTTATTTTTGGTATAAATAGTTTGTACTATTTTTTTTTTTTTAAAGATTTTATTTATTTATTTGACAGAGGGAGATCACAAGTAGGCAAAGAGGCAGGCAGAGAGAGAGAGGAGGAAGCAGGCTCCCCACTGAGCAGAGAGCCCGATGCGGGACTCGATCCCAGGACCCTGAGATCATGACCTGAGCCGAAGGCAGTGGCTTAACCCACTGAGCCACCCAGGCGCCCAGTTTGTACTATTTTTTAAAGATTTTATTATTTGACAGAGATCATAAGTAGGCAGAGAGGCAGAGAGCGGGGCGGGGGGGGGGGGAGCAGGCTCCCCGCTGAGCAGAGAGCCCGACATGGGGCTCCATCCCAGGACCCCAGGACCATGACCTGAGCTGAATGCAGAGCCACCCAGGCCCCCCGTTATCTATTTTAGTAGTAGAAGTAATTGTTAGTACTATTGCGTTAAGTGCCAGATACTGTTGTAAAGTGCTTTCCATTTATTAATCATTTGTTGTCACCACCTCCTTAGGAGGTTAGGATCATTTCCATTTTTATAGATGAGGAGACGCCCTGAGAGCTTCAGTAACTCGCCCGCCTTTCCACAGCCACTGAGAAGTAGAAGCGGCTGCGAACCCCAAGGGCGGTGCTCTCGACCCGCTCTGCCCATTTCGCGTTGCTCGTGTTCCCTGTGCTGCGTCTAGCTTTAGGCACCAAAACCCTAGTTAGACTCTGGGTTCTTGCCTTCTCCCCCTTCATGTGTGTTAGGAATAAACCATCCCTAGGCTGTGCTCTTTGGTCACTCCGTCCTGTACCCTCGTGGGTCCAGCTTGGTGTTCCGCTCCCGGTGCTCTGGGGCGGGGTCCTCCTTTGGGGGAATCATTCCACGCGGGCTTCACCAAAACTTGGTGGTAATCAGCGTGTCCTTGTCTACGATTCCAGCTGGAAGAGGAGTTGAAGGCACGGATAGAAACGTGGGAACGGGAGCACTCAAAGGCGTTTGTGGTAAACGGGCAGAAGTTCATGGAGTACGTGTCGGAGCAGTGGGAGGCGCACCGCCTGGAGAAGGAGCGAGCCAAGCAGGAAAGGGTGAGCGAGCGCAGCGGGGGACGGGGAAGGGGTGTGAGCAGCCCAGGGTCTCTGCCGGAGGCGGGGGTGGCGGCAGCTGGAGGGGTAGCCCTGGGTATGGGGTCTGGACACTCCACTTCGGGCACTGCTTCTGTCCCATCTCAGGCCTCTTCCCGTCCTGAGATTTATGGCTTTTGCTTCTGATTTTCACACAGCAACTCAAGAACAAGAAGCAGACAGAGACCGAGATGCTGTACGGCAGTGCTCCCCGCACGCCCAGCAAGCGGCGGGGACTCACCCCCAACACACCCGGCAAAGTGCGCAAGGTGAGCGCGGGGCTCTGCGAACCGCCCTTATGGGGCTCTCGAGGCGATGGCTCTTGGCCACCTCTTGCCTCCTGCCCCACAGAGGGGGAAGAGTTTCTTGGGCCTTCCGGGTGAGGTTCCTCTAAATGTATGAACGGAAGGCAACCTTTACCCCGGTAGCAACTTGATAACGACAGTCACGGCCTGGCCAGTGCAGATGTGTGCCTGTTGTTGGGGTCTGGGGTGGGTTAAACTTGGGGGCCCCGAACCACAAGTTTAGTAAATGGAATATCCAGTATTCTTCCATCGCTGGAGCAGAAGTCAGGGAGGAACGTGACCTTGTCTTTGATAAATGAAGTAGAGCTTTACTTCTCGGCTCGTATTTTACAACATATGATAGTTTAAGAATCACTTGCAGGGGCCCCCGGCTGGCTCTGTCGGTGGAACCTGCGGCTCTTGATCCCAGGCCGGGAGTTCAAGCCCCGTGTTGATGGTGGAGCTCATGTAAGAAAAAAGAAAAAATCCCCTGCAAAAACTCCCAGGAGGATATATGGTGTTTTTCCTGATTTTAAAAAAGCTTATGAAGAGTTTTTATTTATTTGACACAGACAGCAAGAGAGGGAACACAAGCAAGGGGAGTGGGAGAGGGAGAAGAGGCTTCGCTCTGAGCCAGGAGCCCGTTGTGGGGCTCCGTCCCAGGATCATGGGCTGAAGGCAGCAGCTCAACCACTGAGCAACCCAGGCACCCCAAAAAGGCTTTTATTTATTTATTTATTTATTTATTTATTTTTAAAGATTTTATTTATTTATTTGACAGACAGAGATCCCAAGTAGGCAGAGAGGCAGGCAGAGAGACAGAGAGAAAGAGGGAAGCAGGCTTCCTGCGGAGCAGAGAGCCCGATGCGGGGCTCGATCCCAGGACCCTGAGATCATGACCCGAGCCAAAGGCAGCAGCCCAAACCACTGAGCCACCCAGGCGCCCCCAAAAAGGCTTTTAAATAATGTATTTTTATGAGGCACCTGGGTGGGTTAAGTCAGTGGGTTAAGCCTCTGCCTTCAGCTCAGGTCATGATCTCAGTTTCCTGGGATCGAGCCCCGTGTTGGGCTCTGCTCACTGGGGAGCCTGCTTCCCCCTCTCTCTCTGCCAACTTGTGCTCTCTGTCAAATAAATAAAATATTTTTAAAAAATGTATTTTTACAAAATAGAGATCACATATAATTTGGATTTCTGCCTCACCCTACTGGGTTTATTGCTTGTGATTTTTTTCATAGCATCAATCATTCTTCAAATACATGCTTACTGTTAGCTGCACCTTCTGTCCTCTTGCCATGCTATCATTTATTAAACTAGCTCCCTATTGTTACATAGTTTTTAAAGATTTCATTTTTAAGATTTATTATCTTAAAGAGAGTGCATGCCCGTGCTCGAGGAGGGTGGGGAGGGGCAGGGGGAGAGGGAGAGAATCTCAAGCAGGATCTACTCCCAGCCCAGAGCTCAGTCCCACGACCTTAAGATCATGACCTGAGCCATAATCGGAGTCAGATGCTCAGTTGACTGAGCCACCCAGGTGCCCCCACCTAGAGGGTTTGTTTTGTTTTAATTTTACTGAGTCAAATTGGCAGATAAAGTGTATACTTCCCTAAGTTTTGACATACGTATACCCCATGAAACCATCACCACAGTCAAGCCCGTGAACACAGCCATGGCATGCAAAGTTTCCTCCTGCCCCTTCGTGTTCTCTTTGCGCCCCCACAGCCCGTGGCAGCCATAGCCTTGCTGTCACCACTGACTAGTTTGCTTTTTTTTAAGATTTTTATTTTAATTTGACAGATCACAACTAGGCAGAGAGGCAGGTAGAGAGAGGGGGAAGCAGGCTCCCCACTGAGCAGGGAGCCCGATGTGGGGCTCGATCCCAGCACCCTGGGATCATGACCTGAGCCGAAAGCAGAGGCTTTAACCCACTGAGCTACCCGGGCGTCCCAAGTTTCCATTTTCTAACACGCTATATGCATGTGGTTATATAGTATGTATGCCTTTCCGGTCTGGCTTCTTTCATATAGCGTAACTTTGGTGAGATTCATCCGTGTTGCGGCACAGGTAACAGGTCAGTCCTTTTTAACGGGGACCAGTATCCACAGCACGACTCAACCGCAATTCGCTTATTTGCCTGGGGGTGGACGTTAGGCTTGTTGGTGGGGTTTTGGGCTGCTGTGAAGTGGCTGCATTTGGACACAGACCTCTGCATGGCTCTGCTTTCGAACCTCTTGTGTGAATACCTAATCTGATAGGTTTAGAAGCAAAATGGCTATGCCATGCTATAGTTCAATCTGGGTAGAAATCAGCTTTGAACACTTACCACAGGTCTCTCAAAACTCTGAGCCTTGGAAACCCATCTTGGACTTTCTCCTCTGTTCCTTCCTCTGTGGTGCCGGGCAGGCTACTGAGTGTGTTCGGTGTGTTCTCTTCGCCCATTCTCCGCAGCTGAACACGACCGCCATGTCCAATGCCACGGCCAACAGCAGCATTCGGCCTGTCTTTGGGGGGACAGTCTACCGTTCCCCCGTGTCTCGGCTTCCACCTTCTGGCAGCAAGGTCAGTATGCTGTGCGCACAAGGGCTTCATCAACACGGCTCCAGTCCGCTCACCTGGACGCCCCGCCGGCTTGTGCCACTGTCTAAGATGCCTGGATTCAGTTTCCCTTGAGATGCTGAGAGTAAGCTAGCTTATCCGTCGAATGCAAGAGAGGGAATGGTCATTCTGAACCCCAGTAGGATCGTGGGAGTCACTGGGATAGGATTCTGGGGGCTCGGTTCATACCTTGGGCTTCAGCTGCTGCTGAGCGAGGTCCCTGTGCGTGGGTTCCAGTCCGGCCACCCTGGATCGCGAGACGGTCGGGGACGGTCACGTAAAGAGAGGTGGAGATGTGCTACGTGTGTCTTTCAAGTATTTCACAGACAGGCTTAAGACAGGTCCTCTGCACATCATTAAGAATTCCTGCAGCTTTTAAAACCACAAGGAGAGACATGAATAATATGGAGATGTTACTAGCCTTTGGCCACTTGTGTGTGCGTGCACGTGTGTGTGCGTGCGTGCGTGCGTGTGTGTGTGTGTGTGTGTATATATCCTTCCTTAGCATGATGCCCGGATCTCTCTCTTCTCTGCAGCCGGTCATCACTTCCACTTGTTCGGGGAAAAAAACCCCCCGTGCTGGGAGGCATGGAGCCGACAAGGAGAACCTGGAGCTCAACGGCAGCATCCTGAGCGGTGGGTACCCCGCCTCGGCCCCCCTGCAGCGCAACTTCAGCATTAATTCTGTTGCCAGCACCTATTCTGAGTTTGCGGTAATTCACCTTTTCTGATATCTACCAGTCTCTGGGGAGCACACAGTTGGGGCAGAGTGGGTTCCTTCCCAAGGGCACCCAGATAATTAGGACAGTTTTTTGGAGGCTGAGAATCCCTTTCCTGCCTTGACCATGGCACGGGGTCGGGTGGTTTAGGGGAAAGAGAAGAAGGAAAGTGGCAGTGGCAACGCAACATTTAACCTCGATCCTTCTGCTTAAGAAATACCATTCCCTGGCTGCAGGAGGTGACCCTTCTGATCACTGCCCTGGTGCTCTCTTGGTGGAGTTCTTGGTAATTGTCTCAATTCTTTGTTCTTAGAAGGATCCGCCCCTCTCTGACAGCTCCGCTGTTGGGCTTCAGGTCTGTATGGCAACCCCTGCATGTCCCGTGGCCATTTTCCAAACTCACCTGTCACATCTGCTCGCTTAACTCTCGTCTGGACACGGAGCTACACTAACTGATCATCTCAGCTGTACTATCGTAGAGCGCCCCCCACCCCTTTTTTAAACAAAGGAAGTAGGAATTCCTAATGTGGAAATCAAAACTACTTTCTGACTTCAATCCTACAACATCCTAACCTGCTGATTAACAAGAATACTTGTTCAGACTTGAATTGGATTCTCAGCCCTACCTAAAGTCAGGCAAATTTTTTTTTTTTTTTTAAATCACCGTGTTTCACACCCGAAGACCTTCACCCTCCCTAGTTGTGACCTCAGAGGCCTCCAGCGTGCTGGAGAGAACAGAGGCCCCATCACACAGGGAGGGGAGCCCCAGCTGTGTGCTGCCTGTCGTGAGGTTCTGGGCCTGCGTGCTGATCATGTCCTGGAGTATATGCCGTACTAACCCTCGGGCTCACCCGCCAGCTTTCTGTCTGCCACGAGCGAGCCAGTGCTCCTTTCCTAGCCTCTGCCTGTTCCTCCCACATCAAGCTGCTAAAGCATCATGTGGCATTGGGAAAGCGATTTTCCAGACACTCTTTGTTCCTAGTAACCTACTCCGTCTTCACTAATCCTTAACTGCAGCGCCCTTAACAGCACGTGTTCTCTCTTCCCTCAGTATCTTCCTGTGGGGAGGGGAGGCTGCTCTTCACGTGGGGTCGGGGTGGAGGGGACATGCTGGCGCACAGCCAGGGGTGCCACTCTCGGGGCTGCAGTGGCGGGGAAGGGGGCAGTTGCCCAAGGCTAGAGCTTGTCTGGAACACTGCAGCTGGCTTCATACTACGGCACTTTTGTCAAATGACATCCCTGTGTGTGTCGCTCCGGCTGGCTGCCGGCTGCACTGAGGGACCCGCTTGCTCCTGCCTGCTTAGCCCAGTCCCACAGCGCCCACTTGGGGCTTAAATGCACCTGCTCCTCTTTATGGCAAGGCCATAAAGGTGGGAGGTTAGGCTGGTTTGGGTTGCTGTGGCTCATACCCACCCCCGCAGGCAGCACCAAGCCGGTAGACTAACCTCTCCTAACCTCTCTCTAACTTCTCCTACCCTTTCTCGGGACTCGTTCATGCTTTACCCTCTTCTGTTCCATGTGCTCCAGCAGGAGATCAAATCACCAGCAGGTTCCAAGGCCCTCGGCCCCAGGGATTGGTAGATAGAGGGTCTGGCCCCGTCCTTTATAAAGGGCTCAGAGACCAAAGGTTGTTGCCTGCCTAGCTTGACCACTGGAGAGAGTACTTCGTGGAGCGTAAGGGATTTCTGTGCTGGGAGGTTCTGGTGGAATGTACTGGCTCAGGAAAGGGGTCCAGGGTGCACATGCTTATCTACGGCTAATAGCATGGTGCTCAGGCTTCCATCTTCCATCCCTAACAGAGCCTGTGCTGGCGAGGGACCTCGGGCTCAGAGTCATGTACCCGTACTTCCCAGGACAAGGGGGTGTGCCGGGGAGGGGCCGCACTGCCATTGACATTATTTATTTTTCAACAGCGAGAACTTTCAAAGGCTTCCAAATCTGACGCTGCTTCTCGAATCCTCAATTCGACCAACATCCAATCCTGAGAAGCCCTGATCAGTCAGCCGCTGTAGCTTCCTGTGCCTAGACTAGACCTGATTATGTGGGGGGGGGCCTCGATTTTTCTTGAGTTTAGGTTCTACTACCCTGGGCCTGACTGACAGAAGTGATTGTTACAGATGAAAACCTACCAGATGGTTCAGTGGGTCTTCAAAAACTTGATTGTTGTTTTGACCCAAGAAATACATTCAATCTTAGTTCATAGCAGTAAGTGCAAATTTTAGCAGATGGAACTTAATTTCTTTCTCTGCCCCGTAATTCTTTTGCTGAAGCCTGACCAAGGGTTTGTTGTATTTTACCATCGTGCCCATCCTCGGGGCATGGGGCACGAAGTGTTATTGGCCTGTACCCTTATAACGAGAGATGAACATCCTGTCGGACAGAGAGGCTGGGGCTCCTTTGTTAAATGGTGTAGAATTCTGTTCTATGGTGCAATGGCCTACGTGCGCAGACATGTGTACGGACAAGCATGCTTACCTGAACTCTGCTTCTTTAGTGTTCTCCGGGTTGAGGTGCCGGCATTCGTCTGTCCCCTGCAGTTGGCAGGCTGTGGGGCCGGGCTGGGCCATCTCTGTCCCGGAGATCTGGAACTTTGCACATGTCAGTACTGGGGAGTTGTTCCTGCTACAGCGTCCGCATCTTCACGTACTCTGGCGATCACTACTGCTCTCCCCCAAGCACTATTTATTCTTCCTCTGCCTGCCTGTGCCAGCACTACTGTCTGCACACTCAATGGTTCTCGAAAGCTTACCGGCATGGGTTTGGTCTCTGTCAGCCATGCTGCTTAGAGGTATACATGTCCTGTTTTTAAAAATATAAATATATTCTTAAAAATAAATTAATGTGTATACTTACCTTTCAAAAAGATACATGGTGGTGTTTTATTGTTTTTTTTTTTTTTTTTCAAATCACTGTTTGGTCAGTTTGGTCTGTGGAAAACAAAAGACTAAAAGAACATACAAGAAATTTTTAGTCAGGAGTGTGATTTTTTTTTTTTTTTTAAAGATTTTATTTATTTATTTGACAGAGAGAAATCACAAGTAGATGGAGAGGCAGGCAGAGAGAGAGAGAGGGAAGCAGGCTCTCCGCTGAGCAGAGAGCCCGATGCGGGACTCGATCCCAGGACTCCGAGATCATGACCTGAGCCGAAGGCAGCGGCTTAACCCACTGAGCCACCCAGGCGCCCCAGGAGTGTGATTTTTATATCCTTTTATGCACTTAGTTCTAAATAGAAAATACTTTTTTTTTTTAAGATTTTATTTATTTGTGAGAGAGAGCGAGCGCGAGCACAGGCAGACAGAATGGCAGGCAGAGTCAGAGGGAGAGGCAGTCTCCCTGCGGGGCAAGGAGCCCGATGTGGGACTCGATCCCAGGACGCTGGGATCATGACCTGAGCTGAAGGCAGCTGCTTAACCAACTGAGCCACCCAGGGGTCCCGAAAATACTTTTTATTTTGAGAAAAGTATGAGACCAAAAGTCCAACTCTTGATATATAAAGGGGCTGAAACCCTATTAGGAAATTTCTGGCTCCACTGTTGTCCATCCTTAACAGGATTAGCTTTTATAGGGTGAGGCTGCCTGGCCTTTTGGTTTTTTAACAGCCTTTATTTATTTATTTATTTATTTATTTTAGATTTTATTTATTTATTTGACAGAGAGAAATTACAAGTACACTGAGAGGCAGGCAGAGAGAGAGAAGGAAGCAGGCTCCCTGCTGAGCAGAGAGCCCGATATGGGGCTCCATCCCAGGACCCTGGGATCATGACCTGAGCCGAAGGCAGTGGCTTAACCCACTGAGCCACCCAGGCGCCCCAACAGCCTTTATTTTGATTAGAAAATACATATTTGTACACTTGGATAAATTTTTATATCGCCCCAATCAAGTCCTGTTTTTCTAGGTTTTGCGACCATCTCCCAGTCTCCGGCTTCTCTTTCATTCTTTTAACGATGTTTCTGAAGAACAGACCATTAACTTTGATGACATCCCATTTTTCTTTAGATTGTAGGTGTGTTCTAAGAAATCATTACCCAACCCAAGAGGTAATGGTTTTAAAAGTGTAGGTTTTGTGTTTCTGTGTGTGATCCATTTCGGCCGTCTGTGTTCATGTGCGTGGCTCCAAGTACGACCACCTATGGATGCCAAGTTGTCTAGCAACAGGAGTTGAAAAGCCTTTCCTTTCTCTACCGCATTGCCCCTGTGCTGCTGTCAAAAATCAGTGCATCCATCTGTCCTGATTACTAAAGACTTAATATTAATTCTTGAAATCAGGTGGTATTAGCTTTCCGATTTTACTTTTTTGTTTTTTCCATTTTTAGCATTTAAGTAGGCTCCACACCCCATGTGGGGCTGGAACTCATGACTGAGATCAGGAGCCGCACGTTCTACCTACTGAGCCGGCCAGCAGCTTCGACCTTCTTTAAAAGTCACTTTGGCTGTTCTAGGTCCTCTGCATTTTCATAGGAATTTCAGAATCAGCTTGTCGGTTTCTACAAAAAATCGATTATTGAATCTATAGATCAGTTTAGGGATAACGGACATCTCTGTCCATTTCCTTAGGTTTTCTCTCACAGACTCTAAAGCTCATACGTACAGATCTTCCGCATCTTTGTCAGATATATTCCTAAGTGTTTCATATTTCTCAAGGCTACTGTGATATTTTAAAATTCCAGTTCCTGGTTGTTGCCTGCCTGCCAGAATACATTTGAGCTCTCTATACGGCTCTTGTATCCTGCTGGCTAAACTCACTTATTAGAAGGATGGGCGGCGCCTGGCTGGCTCAGTGGGCGGAGTGTGCGACTCCTGATCTCAGGGCTGTGAGTTCGAGCCCCATGAGAAGCGCACAGATTACTAAAGAAGGAAAATGATCATCTTCACAAATTGGCTCTGGGCACACTCCTGCATGGCTTAGCCGTGAGATTGACTCTGGAGACTTCTCCACTGCTTCATCACGTGGAGCCTAGAGACGGCCAGAGTGAAAGCCTGAGGTTTTCTCAGGCTTTTCTGACCGTCTACGCCAGCCCTACGTGTGGACCGAGCTTTCTCAGGTCTCAGTACACGGGGGAGCTTTAAGAGGCCTTCACCTACGTACTTCCTTTCCCAACGTCCCTCTTCCCAGGCTTTTTGGCACGTCTGTTGCCTGTCCCGGCTGTCGGCCCTCGTCCAAGCTGCTGCAGCCAATTCTTGTGTCCTTAAATACTTCTGGCCTGAGCCACTGAGCCTTGGATACACGGACTCTGGCAAAGGAAGGCCAGCTCTTACACCAGTCTTTCAGGGAAATGCCAGAGGTCAAAATCCAGTCACAGTTCTTTGAAAAGGACTTTATTTCTCCCTCTGGTGCCACAAACATGCACCAAAAACGCGAGCTCTTGTCCTCATTACCGGCCCCCGCGTCAGGTGTGGCGGGCCGGCAAGGCAAGATGTCAGCGCGCTTACCCGCAAAGCATCAGCTTCTCCCTCTGGTCGCTGGAAGGTTTTGACGATTTCTGGAGCTCTCAAAAGTGGACTCTGCCGTGGGGCGCCTGGGTGGCTCAGTCATTAAGCGTCTGTCTTCGGCTCGTGATCCCAGGGTCCTCGGATCGAGCCCTGTATCAGGCTCTCTGCCAGGTGGGAAGCCTGCTTCTCCCTCTCTCTGCTTGTGTTCTCTCTCTCACTGTGTCTCTGTCAAATAAATAAATAAAATCTTAAAAAAAAAAAAAAAGTGGACTCTGCCAGTTTCTGCCAGTTCATCAGCTGCTCTTGTGAAAGGCAGAGCCCAGGAGTTCTACGCCATTTTCAGTGACATCCCAGTTCTCAATGTTTATGCACATAAAACAGCGTCAACATACACAAAGCAAAACCCGACAGAACTGAAAGGCAAAAATGGACAAATCTACCAGATTAAAATTAGTCAAGGCTCTAGAAGAAACGAATCCCACCAATAACCAGCTGGGCCTGATTGCAGACCGCCACCCAGCAACCGCAAAAGAAAAGGAAAAAAAAAAAGAAAACACGTTCTTTTGTAAAGTGCATACGGAATAGTCACCAAAATAGGCCACATTCTGGGTCATAAACTATAGCACATTTTTTAAAAAATTTAAAGACTTCTAAGAGCCTGTGTGCACAGAGGGGCAGAGGGAGAATCCCCAAGCAGAGCCCCTTGAGCGTGGAGACCAATGCGGGGCTCGATCTCAACCCATGAGGTCACGACCTGACCCAAAAGCAAGAGTTGGATGGACACCAGTGCCACCCAGGCATCCCACATTTTTAAGAAAATTAAGTGATCAAAATGTTCTCTGACCAGAAAGGAATTAAACCACAGCAGCCAAAAAACCTTTCAGAAAATGTCCAAATATAATCTTTAAAAAAGAGAAAGTTTCAAGTGAGATTCACAGATATTTTGAACTGAACAAAAATGAGGCACCTGGGTGGCTCAGTGGGTTAAAGCCTCTGCCTCCTCCGGGTGCTGGGATTGATCGGGCTCCCTGCTCGGGGTGGCGGGCGGTATTCAACAGCGAGCAAGCACGAGGCTTGGCAGGGGCAGAGGCAGGGATGCAGGTCTCGAACTCGGGATCCCAAGATCAGAACCCAAGCCGAAGTCAGACATTTAACTGAGCTACCCAGGCAACCCTCACTCCTAGGTATTGATACCCGATTGGAACATGTCCGCACACAAATACATATATGACTGCTTACATTATCCGTAACAGCAAAAAAGCAGAAATCCTTCAACTGTTCATCAGCTGACGCAAGGACAAACGAAGTCTATCCACGCAACACTGCAGCTGTGGGAGGAACACATGCGACAACACAGATGAACCTTGAAAATGCTGTGCTAAGTCAAAGAACCCCGACACGGAAAGCCGTACATTGTATGATCCCATTTATGTGAAACATCTAGAATAGGCAAATCATAGAAATAGGAAGGAGAGCAGTGATCGGGGCTAGCGGTAACGGGCAGTGGTTGCTTTGGGGGCTTAGGAGAATGTTCTGAAACTAGATTGTGGCGATGGCTGTTGCACACCATTGCGAATGTACTAAAAACCACTCGGTTGTGTAGCTTAACATGGTGAATGCCACGGTATGCAAACAGTATAATTTTCAAATTCTATCACTGTAATCTACCATATTGATGAACCAAAGAAGAAAATCCACACGATCCTATCATTTGATGCAGAAAAGCATTTGACAAAATTCATGATAAAAACTTCCAGAACGGGGTGCCTGGGTGGCTCAGTTGGTTAAGCAGTTGCCTTTGGCTCAGGTCATGATCCCAGGGTCCTGGGATCAAGCCCCACATTGGGCTCCCTGCTGAGCCCTCTCCCTCTCCCTCTGCCAGCCCCTCTGCCCACTGTGCTCTCTATCAAATAAATAAAATCTAAAAACAAAACAAAAAAAACCCTTCCAGAACATTGGGGAGGATGTACGCTATGGTGAGTGCTGCGAAGTGTATAAGCCTGATGATACACAGACCTGTGCCCCTCGGGCAAATAATACATTATATGTTAATTAAAAAAAAAAAAAAGACAAAAAAAAAAAGTTAGCATAGCAGGACTGAGACTGCCAGCTTAGAAATGTATGCTTGCAAGGTCAGCCTCTGGCTGGCATCTGGGAATTCAGCTCTCAAAAGAGTCTCTAGCTTTAGGGGTGGCTCGATGTGCCTAGACTGCTTGTGTGGGGCACTATGTCTTAGGCTGAACATCTGCTTCCCCGCTGGGAATTCCGTATATGGTAAGCAAAAGGGTGCGAGAGCCCCCCATAAACATTGTGTGCTGAGTCTCTAAATTGGCTTCCTGTGGGCAGAAGCTCTGCACAGACATTGCTGTATTTTCACTGCTGGAAGAGTGGGTTCTGGGTGACCCCTCCTGTGAGGGAGGAAGCCCAAGTAAGCCTGCACGTGGGTTCTGTCAGGCTTTGCCCATGTTTGTCTCCCTTGTGACCCAGCTCTGTACCCTTACTGTGTCCCTGTACTAAAGCTCCGCTATGGGTACCGCTGTATGCCGAGTTGCAAAGGTCCTAAAGAATGGCCACTAGGGGTCGCACTGGGGGTTTCTACTGCATCCTTTAAGTCCAGTGTCTTCTGTAAATGAGCAGGGACAGACTCTCCCTCAGGCTCAAAGAATCAAGCATAGAGGCTTACAGCTTGTAGAGACTTACTAAATGAAAATAAACTTTACCTAAAATTAAAAAAAAAACTTCCAGAAAATTAGGGAAAAAAGAATGTTTCTTTACGTGATTAATGAATGGCATCTACCAAAGTCAACTCACAGGTAACACAGGATGACTCAAGGCTGCCTGCCTTCCCCCGGAGCTCACAAGCAAGCGGTCTACTCTCACTACGCCTGTGGAATACGATCCGGGAACTCTGAACCAGTGCAATACGGCAGGAAGAAAGACACGACGCACAGACTGGAAAGAAGACATTAAACCACCTTCATTCACAGACATCATGAGTGTATGGATTCCAAGGAACCTACAAAACGCTCCCATTGATCTAGCAAGGCCGTGTAACACCAGGTTAACCTACAAAATCAACCTCATTTGGAAACACTAGCAATCAACAATCGGAAACTAAAATTTGGAAAACAGCACATAAATAACTCCAAAACAACAAACTAGACCTAGGTATAAATCAAACAAAACTGATATTAGCCTCTGCGGAAAGCTGCAGGATACCGATGAAAGAGAAAAGCCTGAGGAGATACACGATGCCCTTGGAGGGGAACATCTGCTCTCCCCCAGCGATCTGTACGTCTAAGGTGGGGCCATTCAAAATCCCAGCGGAATGTTTTTGGTAGATACAAACATGTTAGGGTATGGAAACAGAAACTAGAAAAGCCTAAGAATTTTTAAAAGAACCAACTCGGAGGACTCTCCCATCTAATTTGGGGCTAGTTCTACAGCTCCGGCAGCCAAGGCAAAGCAGCGTTGATTGGTGAAAGGACAGAAGCAGGTCAGTGAACAGACCGGTGAGTCTGCGGGCGCCTGGGGGCTCCGTGGGTTAAGCCTCTGCCTTCAGCTCAGGTCATGATCTCAGGGTCCTGGGATCGAGTCCCGCATCGGGCTCTCTGCCCAGCAGGGAGCCTGCTTCCTCCTCTCTCTTTGCCTGCTTCTCTGCCTACTTGATCTCTGTCAAATAAATACATAAAATCTTAAAGAAAAAAAAAAAAAAAGACAAAAAAAACCAGTGAGTCTACGAAGACTCACAAAACGGTGGTGAAATGGTTCCCGGAGAAGGCGCGAAGGCAAGACAGGGCCGTGTTCCCAGCAGATGCTGCTGAACCACCGGACGGCCACAGCCAAACGGCTCTCCTTTGCCTCGCTCCTCCCAAGGCAAAACTTAGATCAAAGATCTAAACACTAAGTCTCAACCAGTGTTTATTTTAGAACAGAAAATACTCATGGTATTCGGCTGGGCAGAGTTCTTCGGACATCAAAAACATCCATAAAAGGAAACAATGGCAAGACGGACTCGAGCCACTTTTAAGACTTGGCTTTGCATAAGATACTGTTAGAGATGGAAAAGGCAGACCACCAACTAGGACAGAATATTTGCACGTCATGGATCTGATGAAAGAGACCTGTATCTGGAATATATTTAAAACTCCCCAAAATAGTCAAAGGAGGGGCGCCTGGGTGGCTCAGTGGTTTGGGCTGCTGCCTTTGGCTCGGGTCATGATCTCAGGGTCCTGGGATCGAGCCCCGCATCGGGCTCCCTGCTCCGCAGGAAGCCTGCTTCCTTCTCTCTCTCTCTCTCTCTCTGCCTGCCTCTCTGCCTACTTGTGATCTCTGTCTGTCAAATAAATAAATAAAATCTTTTAAAAAAATAAATAAATAAAAATAAAATAGTCAAAGGAAACAACTGGGGGAGGGGTGCAAGCCCTATCAGGACAAAATACCCTGGGGCGCTGGGGGGGCTCAGTGGGTTAAGCCTCTGCCTCTGGCTCAGGTTGTGGTCTCAGGGTCCTGGGATCGAGCCCTGTGTGAGAGCCTGCTTCCCCCCATCTTGCTCTGCCTGCCTCTCTGCCTACCTGTGATCTCTGTCAAATAAGTAAATAAAATCTTTAAAAATATATATATATATCCTATAGCGCATCTACAGTGTAATGTGGTGCGGACCAGCAGATCAGAACAGAAAGTCTAGAAATAGACACGAATACATACAGAACCCAGGTACAAGATCATGGTGCCACCTCTAGTCACTGGGTGAGGCTTAGCTGCCTGAAAAAAGATACAGATTAGGTAGAGGGTAGAATGACGGTTGCTGGGGGTGGCTGTGTGTGGCTGGGGTTGGGGACTTAGTGTTAAATGGGTATAGAATTTCAGGAGAGAATTAAAGTAAATGTGAATGTACCTAATACCACGGGACTATACACTTAAAAATGGCTGAATGGTAGATTTTATTTTAAGTATATTTTACCACGGGAAAAATAAGTAAAGACACCACAGTCAGGAAAATTTTTTTTTCTTTTTTTAAGATTTTATTTATTTTTTGACAGAGAGATCACAAGTAGGCAGAGGCAGGCAGAGGGAGAGGGAGAAGCAGGCTCCCCGCTGAGCAGAGAGCCTGATGTGGGACTCAATCCCAGGACCCTGGGATCATGATCTGAGCGGAAAGCAGCCGCTGATTGATTGAGCCACCCAGGCGCCCAAAATTTCTTCAATCACATATGTGCACACACACCCATTAACCATAAAGGGAAATGCTGATAGAGCTGGTAATAAGCACTTCTGTTGATCAAGGTAAGTTATTTGCAAAACATGCTGAGCATTCCCGGGCACAGAGTAACATTTAACACAAACTAGTGAAACCAAACGTACCATACAGACTGAAAAGCCAGCGGGGCAGAGAGCAGTCTCCACACATACCCATGAGGGACTTGTACCTAACATACATGAAGAACACAAATCACTACGAAAGCTGAAACAGGCACTTTAAAACAGAAAAACTCCACATGGCCAATAAATAAATAAAAAGCTGCCCAACCTCACTAGTACTGGGGGAACCTGAACGGAAACTACTGCCTGTCCGCCTGGTGTTTGAGCCACTATGAACCCCACTGGGGGGCGGGGGTGGGGTGAGCTACACAGTCCTCTGGTAAAGAGAGCTCGGCCACCAGTTCTACTCTGAATATTCTGCAGATGAACTTGGACACATGCACACGGTGTGTGATCAACAACCAGAAACAAGAATGACCACGGGAGCAGATTCTGGGAAAGGGCCGAGTCGGACGTCCCCGTCTCCGGCCCTAGACAACCATGGCGCTACTCAGCAGTTGGGTGTAACTGTTCGGGAACTCGAGTTTGCTGAAGGCCTGCCGCCTGCAGGGGAAGGCTTGGATGGTGAAAATGGTGATGAACTTGGGGCAGCAGCCTGCCCCCACCCCCACCACCCTGCAGCAGCCGTCCACATCCTCCCCAGGCAGCCGGCACACAGCTTCTGAGAGTCAGGGCGGGAGAAAGGAACCTGCCCTCCAGACAGCAGGCGTCTGAGCTCGGGCTGCTGCTCTGATTGCAGAGGCACAGAGAGACAGGCAGCCAGGGTCATGGCATGTCCCCGTACTGTTCCAAGCCTGTCCCCACTCTGGTTCAAGCGCCTTCCAGGAGATTTAAAGGGTCCGTGCCTTTCAGTTCCCCCTTCATTTCTCACTTTTCGCCTTTCATGGGGGAGCCAGACATTAAAGACGGGCACACTGGGGGCGTCTGGGTGATGCGGTCAGTTGAAGGTCAGACTCTTCGATTTCGGCTCAGGTTGTGGGTGATCTCAGGGTCATGAGATGGAGCCCACGATGGGGGGAAAAAAAAAAAAAACACCCTCAGCAGGGGGTCTGCTTGAGATCCTCTCTCCTTCTCTCTCTGCCCCTCCCCTGCCACCACACAAGCGCACTCTCTCAAATAACAAATACATCTTTAAAAAAAAAAAAAAAAAAGCCTGGCATATTCCAAAACTTCTGCATATGTGGGGAAAACCAGAAAGGGATGGCCAAGCCCAACAAAGGCTTAGAAAAGACAGAAGAAGACAAAGTTTACACCTCAGGCTGATTCCTGGTACAGAAACCGCTTACATCAAAAAGAAAACAAAAATAACAAAAAAACAGCAATCCTTGGAAAGGGGGAAGAATCCAACTTCCAGAGTTAGCACAGGCTCAACAAGAAGTCACAAGGTACACAGAGAAATAGGGGAAATATGGCCAATCAAACGAAAAAAATAAAGGCTCCTGTCCCTGAAAAGCTTAATGGCAGACATATTTGACAAAGTCGATTTTTTAAAAAAGATTATTTATTTACTTGAGAGAGAAGGAGCAGGAAGAGGGTTAGAGGGAGAGGAAGACTCCCCACTGAGCGGGGAGCCTGATGCGGGGTTCAATCCCAGGACCCGGAGACCATGAGCCAAAGGCAGATGCTTAACAGACTAGGCCACCCAGGTGCCCCGGGCAGACTTTAAAACAACAGTCTTCTTCTTCTTCTTCTTTTTTTTAAATAAAAAATGATTTTATTTATTTATTTGAGAGAGAGAGAGATAGAGAGTGAGCATGAGGACAGAGGTCAGCAGGAGAAGCAGAATCTGCCGAGCAGGGAGTCTGATGTGGGACTCGATCCCAGGACTCCAGGATCATGACCTGAGCCGAAGGCAGTCGCTTAACCAACTGAGCCACCCAAGCGCCCCTCCTTCTTTTTTTAAAATAAAGATTTAATTTATTTGTTTGACAGAGAAACAGACAGACAGAGAGGGAACACAAGCAACAGGGGTGGGAGAGGGAGAAACAGGCTCCAATGCAGGGCTCGATCTCAGGACCCTGAGATCATGACCCGAACTGAAGGCAGAGGCCTTAACCCACTGAGCCACCCAGGCACCCCAAGAAAAACAATTATTAATGTGAAAGGTAGTTTCACTGTACCTTCAGTTTGTTAACTCCAAATCTTATTTTCTACAGGATTTGGGAGACTAATGCATCTAAAAGAATTATTACCTTATGTTCTAAGCACATGTTGTATAAAGATGTAATCTTAGGACACTGACGACAAAGCAGTGGGGACAGAACTATAAAGGAGCAGAGTTCTTCTATGTTACTAAAGTTAAGTTGCTATAAATTCAAATTAGAATGTTGTAATTTTGATATTAAATGTAATCCCCACAGGAGCCACCGAAGAAATAGCTATAAAGTCACATAAAAGGACATGAAGAAGAGATTTAAACATTTCACTAAAAAAAAAAATCACCCTAGGGGCACCTGGGTGGCTCAGGTGCCTTCAGCTCAGGTCATGGTCCCAGGGTCCTGGGATCGAGACCCACATCGGGGTCCTAGGATTGAGGACCGAATCGGGCTCCCTGCTCAGCAGGGAGCCTGCTTCCCCCTCCCCCGCTCCCCCTGCTTATGTTCCCTCTCTTGCTGTGTCTCTTTCTGTCAAATAAATATATATTTTTTAAATCACCCTAAACACAAAAGAAGGAATGCGGGAAATAAGGGACAAGAAAGTGATAGCGTGGACAGAAGACCAATAGCACAATGACAGGCGACAGTCCCTCGTCATCAGTAATTTCAGTGGAAATAGGTTAAATTCTCTAATCAAAAGACAGTGATTGCAGGGCTTCTGGGTGGCTCAGTTGCTTGACGCCTGCCTTGGCTCGGGTCATGATCTCAGGGTCCTGGGATGGAGTCCCTCTTGGGCCTCCCAGCTCAGTGGGAAGCCTGCTCATCCGTCTGCCCCTCCCCCTCGCTCTTGCTTTCTCTCTCAAATAAAATCTTAAAAAAAAAAAAGACAGCAGGGACGCCTGGGTGGCTCTGTCGGTTAAGCCGCTGCCTTCGGCTCAGGTCAAGATCCCGGGGACCTGGGATCAAGTCCCGCATCAGGCTCCTTCTCCAGCAGGGAGCCTGCTTCTCTCTCTCTGCCTCTGCCTGCTGGTGTTCGCTCTCTGACATATAAATAAATAAAATCTTTAAAAAAAAAGACAGCAATTGGCATATGGATAAAAGCATACGTCCAGCTGTACGCTGGGTACAAGGGACTCACTTAAGGTCCAAGACAAGCACGACGGTGACTAGACGGAAGGAGCTGTTCCAGGCAAACGGACAGCGAGAGGGCGGGAGCTCTACCCGTATCAGACAGACCGGACCTGCCATCACAAAGGTACAGGACTCAGAAAAGAACATTACATAATAAAGGACTCCATACAGCAAGAAAACATAACAATTACAAGCATTTTCACACCTAATGACAGACCATCAAAATATGTGAAGCAAAAACTGACAGAATTGAATGGAGAAACAGGTTTTTTATCAATCCATGACGTATTATCCGTTGCAGGGGTACAGGTCCGTGACTCATCAGGCTTCTAGAACACCCAGCGCTCATCGCAACACCCATGCTCCCCAGTGCCCCTCCCCCACCTACCCCAACCCCTGACCCCCTCCCCTCCAGCAACCCTCAGTTTGTTTCCTAAGATTAAGTCTCTTATGGTTTGTCTCTCTCTCTCTGGTTACGTCTGGTTTCATTTGTTCCTCTCTTCCCGGATGATCGTGGTAGAAACAGCTCTACAGTAACTTCGGAGACTTCAATCCCCCGCCCACGGTCATGGACAGAACAACCAGACAGCAGGAAACAGAGGACTTGGCGGCACCGTAAACCAACTAGATCTGACAGACACGGGCACGGTTCCCCGCCCAGGAGCAGCACACGCCTTCTCAGGTGCTCACGGACAGTGTCCACAACACACCATGTATCGGGCCACCAATTAATACTCAAAGATCTCACACACTGCCATTCCTACCAAAATACCAACAGTATTTCTCACAGAGCTGGAACAAGCCTAAAGTTTGCATGGGACCACAAAAGACCCTGGCTAGCCGGAGCAATCTTGAAAACCAAATCCAGACCAGCGGTATCACAATCCCAGACGTCGGGTTATCTTACGAAGCTGCGGTAGTCCGAAGTACGGTCCTGGCACAAAAACAGACACATAGGCTAATGGAACGGAATGGAAAGCCCAGAAATAAACCCACAATGATACGGTCAGTTACTCTTTGACAAAGCAGCAAAGAATGTCCAATGGGAAAAAGTCTCATCAACAAACGGTGATGGGGAAACAAACAAACAAACAAACAAACGGTGATGGGAAAACTGGACAGAAACATACAACAACACGACAACAGTGCTGGACCCCTCCCCTTCATCACACACAAAAATAAATGCAAACTGGATTAGAGATCTCAATCTCAGAAACTACCTAGAAGGGAGCACAGGCAATGATGCCCTCACACCATAGCAATGGCTTTTCTAGAGACGCCTCCTGAGACAAGGGACATGAAGGCGAACACAAACTACCTTCACTAAAATAAAAAGCTTCCACACAATGAAGGAAACGAGCAACGAAACTAAAGGATGACCTACCTCCGAAGACAACACGCACATGGCCAGCAGACGCACGAGAAGATGCTCGACATCACTCAGCATCAGGGAGACGCAAGCCACGACCATAATGAGAGATCCCCTCACTCGGCCGGCACGGCTGGAATCAAAAAGACAAGAAACAGCAAGTGTTGGCAAGGGTGTGGTGAAAAAGGAGCCCCTCCATTGGTGCGGCCACTGTGGAAAAGAGACCGTCCTCAAAAAGTTAAAAATAGAACTACCTTACTGAGTATTTACCCCAAAAATATAAAACCATGAATTTAAAGGGGTATATGCACCCCTATGCGTACAGCGGCATTATTTACAAAAGCCCGGGGACCCAATGATAGATGAATGGATAAAGAAGACTGGGGGGTGGTATATGGAATGGAATATTACTCAGCCACGAAAAGAATGGAATCCTGCCATGTGCAACAACGTGGATGGAGCTAGACAGCATCAGGCTAAGTGACCTAAGTCCTTCAGAGGAAGACAGATCCCACAGGATTCACTCATATGTGGATTTTAAGAAACAAAAGAGCCAAAAGAAAAAAAAAAAAAAAGACCAAGAAAGTGACTCTTAACTGTAGAGAACAAGCAAACAAGTGGTTATCATGGGGGGGGGGCGGGAGGGGGGTGTGCAACAGGTGAAGGGGATTAAGAGTGCACCTATCAGGTATCAGGACCAGCACGAGTAATGGATGGAATTGCTCAGTCACCACACTGAACACCCGAAACTCGTACTCCACTGTGTGTTAACTATGGAGTTAAAGTTGGAGTTAAAGTTAAAAACGTAATAAAAATAAAGATATCATACACCGCATCCTCTCTTGACCACAGCAGGATGAAATTAGAAATCAGTACAAAGAAAAATGAAAATTCACAATATTGTGGAAATCAAACAATACATTTCAAGCAACCAATGGATCGAAGAAAAAATCACGGGGTAAATTAGAATACAGAGACTAATGAAAATGAAACACAATATTCCAAAACTCACGGGCCACAGAAAAAGTGGTGCTGAGGGGATTTATAGCTATAAATGCTCCCATTTAAAAACAAGAAAGAGGGGAGCCTGGGTGTCTCAGTGGGTTAAGCCTCTGCCTTTGGCTCAGGTCATGATCCCAGGGTCCTGGGATCGAGCCCCGCATCAGGCTCTGAGCTCCATGGAGAGCCTGCTTCCTCCTTTCTCTCTGCCTGCCTCTCTGCCTACTTATGTTCTGTCTGTCAAATAAATTAAAAAAAAAAATAAGTAAATAAAACCTTTAAAAAATAAAAACTAAAAACAAGAAAGATCTGAAGTCAACAATCTAATTAAACGTAACTAGAAAAACAAAAAAGAGAGAGAGAACTGAAGCCAAAGCAAGCAGAGGGAAGGAAATAGTAACGAGCACAGCACAGATAAATGGTTTGAGAAAAGAAAAACAACAGGGAAAAACCAATGGAACCAAAAGCTGGTTCTCCAAAAAGATGAATAATATTGACAAACTTATATGTGGACGGACTCAGGGAAAAAGAAGACTCAAATGACTAAACTCAGAAATGAAAGTGGGGACATTACCACTGATTCTACAGAAATGAACGAGATTTTAAGAGTACTATGAAAAATTGTACGCTAACAAATTGGATCACCTCAATGAAATGAGAAAACTCCTAGAAACACAAAACCTATAGAGACTAAATCACGAAGAAATAGACAATCTGAATTACTATAACTTACTATAACTAGTAAGAAGATTAAATCAGTAATCAAAAATCACCCAACGAAGAAAAGCCCAGGACCTGAAGACTTCCCTGGTGAATTCTACCAAACATTTAAAGAACTACTACCGGGCGCCTGGGTGGCTCAGTGGGTTAAGCTGCTGCCTTTGGCTCAGGTCATGATCTCAGGGTCCTGAGATCGAGTCCCGCATCGGGCTCTCTGCTCAGCAGGGAGCCTGCTTCCTCCTCTCTCTCTGCCTGCCTCTCTGCCTACTTGTGATCTCTCTCTGTCAAATAAATAAATAAAAATCTTTAAAAAAAAAAAAAAAAAAAAGAACTACTACCAGTACTTCTCAAATTTTTCCAAAGTATTTAAGAGGGGAGAATGCTTCCCAACTCGTTCTATGAAGCTAGCATAACAATGACATCAAAGCCAGACAAAGCAAGACAAGGTAACTACAGACCAGTATCCCTTTTGAACATGGATGCAAAACTCCTCAGCAAAATACAAGCAAACAGAACTGAGCAGCATTTTAAAAGGATTATATACCATAACCAAAGGGGATTTATTATTGGAGTACCAGAACGATTGATGTAATACACCACATGAACAATATGAAGGGGAAAAAAACCCACATGATCACCTCAATCAATACAGAAAAAGCATCTGACAAAATTCAACACCCTTTCATGATACAAACACTCAATAAAATAGGAGGGGAAATAGTTCCCCATAATAAAAACTATATAGAGAAAACCCAAAGCAAACAGAATACTGAATGGTGAAACACTGAAAACGTTTCCTCTAAGTTCAGGAATGAGACTAGGACGCCCATTCTCACCACTTCTATAGCACAATACTGGAAGTCCTAGTCAGAGCCATGAGGCAACAAAATAAGTAGCATTCATATTGGAAGAAAAGAAGTAAAACCATCTGTCTGTGGAGACTATGACCTTACATATAGAAAATCCTGGCATCTGGGGCGCCTGGGTGGCTCCGTGGGTTAAGCCTCTGCCTTCAGCTCAGGTCATGATCCCAGGGTTCTGGGATTGAGCCCCACATCGGGCTCTCTGCTCAGTGGGGAGCCTGCTTCCTCCTCTCTCTCTGCCTGCCTCTCTGCCTACTTGTGGTCTCTGTCTGTCAAATAAATAAATAAAACCTTTAAAAAAAAAAAAAAAAAAAAGGAAAAAGAAAATCCTGGCATCCACAAAGAAACTGTTGGAGTAAATGAATTCAGCAGAGGAGGATGATACAAAGTCAGTATACACAAAAAAGGATGCATTTCTGGGCGCTTGGGTGGCTCAGTTGGTTAAGCAGCTGCCTTCGGCTCGGGTCATGATCCTGGAGTCCCGGGATCGAGTCCCACATTGGGCTCCTTGCTCAGCGGGAAGTCTGCTTCTCCTGCTGACCTCTCTCTCTAATGCTTGCTCTCTCTCTCAAATAAATAAATAAAATCTTTAAAAAAAAATGCATTTCTATAGGCAAATAATGTACAATATGAAAAGGAAAGTATAAAAATAATTCCATTTACAATAAAATCAGAAAGAATAAAATACTTAGGAATTAACCAAGGTAAAAGACATGTACAATGAAAACTACAAAATGCTGCTGAAAACAATTAAAAACATAAATAAATGGAAAATAGAAATACATCCCATGTTCATGGATTGGAAGACATAATATTATTGATACCAACACTACCCAAAGTGATCTATAGATTCAATATGATCCCTATTGAAATCCCAATGACTTTTTTTTTTTTTTTTGCAGAAATAGAAAAACCCACCCTAAAATTCATAGGCAATCTCAAGGGACCCCAAATAGCCAAAATATTCTTGAAAAAGAAAAACAAAACTAGAGGACTCACACTTCCTGATTTTATTTTTTTTAAAGATTTTATTTATTTGACAGACAGAGATCACAAGTAGGCAGCGAGGCAGGCAGAGAGAGAGGAGGAAGCAGGCTCCCCACTGAGCAGAGAGCCCGATGTGGGGCTCAATCCCAGAACCCTGAGATCATGACCTGAGCCGAAGGCAGCGGCTTAACCCACTGAGCCACCCAGGCGCCCCACACTTCCTGATTTTGAAACCTACTAGAAAAGCTTCAGTAATCAAACAGTGTGGCACGGGCATAAGGACAGACATACAGACTGATGGAACAGAGCAGAGAGCCAAAAGTAAACCGTTGCATATGTGGTCAGATGGATTTGTGACAAGGGTGCCACAACCATTCAGGAGGAACAGAACAGTCTTTTCAACAAATGCTGCACAGAAAGCTGGACAATCACACACAAAAGAACAAAGTTGGACCCTTAACTAATATCATATATGTAAATTACCTCATAGTAGGTCAAGGATCTAAATGTAGGACCTAAAACAATAAAACTCTTGAGAGAAAACATAGGATAAAAGCCTCATGACGTTGGATTTGGCAATGACTCCTTTAATAGGACACCAAAAGCACAGATGACAAAGGAAAAACAAATTGAACTTCATGAAAATTAAAGTGTTTTATTTGTTTCTTATATCAAGAGACCCTGTTAACAGAGTAAAAAGGCAATCCACATTGGGGCGCCTGGGTGGCTCAGTGGGTTGAAGCCTGTCCCTTCAGTTCAGGTCACTATCCCAGGGTCCTGAGATCGAGCCCCGCGTCGGGCTCTCTGGTCGGCAGGGAACCTGCTTCCCTTCCTCTCTCTCTGTCTGCCTCTCTGCCTACTTGTGATCTCTGTCTGTCAAATGAATTAAAAAAAAAAAAAAAAAAAGGCAATCCACAAGACAAAATATTTCAAAATCACATATCTGATGAAGATTTAATATACAGAACACATATGGAACTCCTAAAACTCGACAACAAAAACAATTAAAAAAACAGCCAAAACCTTTGAATAGGCATTTTCCATAGTAGATCTATGAATGGCCAATGAGCACATGGAAAGCACTCGACATCACTAAACATTAGGGAAATGCAAATTTATACCACAGGGAGATAGCATCTTAGACCCATTAGGATGGTCATTATGGAGAAAAACAGACAACCAGTATTAGGCGAGGCTATGGGAAAATTGGAACCTTATACACTGTTGTAGGAATTAAATACGGTACAGCCTCCATGGAATACAGTACGTAGGCTCATCAACAAATTAAAAATAGAATTACCGGGCGTGTGGGTGGCTTCGTGGGCTAAAGCCTCTACCTTCAGCTTGGGTCATGGTCTCAGGGTCCCGGGATCAAGCCCCGTATCGGGCACTCTGCTCAGCAGGGAGCCTGCTTCCCCACACCCCACCGCCTGCCTCTCTGCCTACTTGGGATCCTCTCTCTGTCAAATAAATAAATAAAATCTTTAAAAAAAAAAAAAAGGTAAAAATAAAAATACAATTACCAGATCACCTAGAAATTCCACTTCGGAATATATAACCAAAAGAACAGGAAACAGGGTCTCGAAGAAACATCTGCACACGTAGATTCATAGCATCATTCACAGCAGCTAAAACCTGGAAGCAAGCCAGTACCCATCAACCAGTGAATGGATAAACAATGTGGTCAGTGCTGTGATGGAAATTCTGGAATCTGCTACAACACAGATGAACCCTGAGGACCTTCAGCTAAGTGACATAAGCTAGTGACACGAATGATGATTCAGAACAGTCAAAATCAGAAAGACAGAAGATACCATGGTGTTGGCCAGGGGTAATGGGTGGGGAGTGGCTGTTTAACAGGTAACAAGTTGTGCAAGATGAGAAGAGTCCCTGGGGTCAATGGCGGCGGTAGTTGCACATCAATGGGCATTTAATACTGAGACACACACTGAAAAATGGTTAAGGCGGTATATTTTTTTATGTGTACTTTATTTTATTTTTTAAAGATTTGACAGATCAAAGCAGCCAGAGAGGCAGGCAGAGAGAGAGGGGGAAGCAGGCTCCCCGCCGAGCAGAGAGCCCGATGTGGGGCTCGATCCCAGGACCCTGGGATTATGACCTGAGCCGAAGGCAGAGGCTTAACCCACTGAGCCACCCAGGCGCCCGTTTTATGTGTATTTTAACTTAATAAAAGGAAAAATGACCACCAACAGAAGAATATACAATGGGGTATATTCACACGACAGAACACGGCAGGACAGTAAAAATGAATGGACTGCAGAGCACAACACGGACGGATCATACGGTGTTGAAAGAAGAAACACGACACAAAGGGACAGCCACAGAGGGACTCCAGTCACATAAAATCCAAAGCAAACAAACTAAACTCTACCGAATGTGGACGCAGTGGTACAATCCTAAGTGAAAACAGGTGAGGAAAGATGACCAAGACGACCCCTGCTGGTCCCCAATCTCCACACGACCTCAAATCACCCCGGGTCAGCTGGGGGAGCTTGGCGATCTGCCCACACCCCCAGGCTCCCCGCCCCAGAGCTTTGGATTTCATGGTGTCTGCCCTGCTGGCCTTGGCCATGCCCTTCCAAAGCTCTTTAGGCGTGTCCAACACGAGGACGAAGTTGAAGACGGGGCTCTAGGGCAGGGCAGGAGGGCTGTGGCAGGGAGGGCAAATGGGGGGCATCTGGGGGGCCGGCAGAGGTTTCCTTGGCTCGGGGGTGCTTCACGGGTGTAAGTGTACCATCTACTCTAGCGCACGCGCACTTCACACCCGTGGCTGCAGCTGTCCGCTCTCCTGTTTCTCCACAGCGTACACGTAGGTGTTCCAGAGCCCACAGCTCACGGCCCTGACTCGCAGTCGCTTATCTACAAAATATTCCACACGGCGGGGCCGATCCAAGCTGGTCGTGTCCTGGTGGCCAAGCTGTCCATATTTACCTAAAGTGAAGGGAGCCCCTTGGCCCTCCTCAACTCTGGGCCTTGGGGCTCTTGCCCTCCAGGAAGGGAGGGAAAAACTCAGGCTGCCCCGCAAAGTGCAGGGTTAACCCACCACTCTGGGCGCTCTGCTCTGGTAATTCAGGAGCCCAGAGCCACAGAGCCTCCGGGACCGGCAGGACACCCCCACCCCCAGGTCCCCAAGAGGCGGCTGCCACCAACCACACCAGGCAAGACGATGTTCCAGCTTCTCGGCTCCGAACTCCAGACATTCAGAACAGAGATTTTTAACTTTTTTTCCTCCCCAGTGCCAGACCAACAGATATGTCCTAAATGCTGCCTAAGTTTTCCCTCAAGACAATTCTTCAGAAAGACCCACAGGAAGCACAAACATCCACTTCGCTCCTGTGTGGACTCGGACTCCGAGCGCCAGGCTCTGTTCTAGACCAGGGCCCGCAGCACTTCCGTCCCAGACGTCCCAGGGCTCAGGCCCTCTATGCCCTGGTCCCTTCCTCCCCTAGCTTAAGCATCACACAAGCAAACCTCTTACTTACCCCAGCCCCAGGTGTAGAGCTCCCCAGTTCCTACAACCAGAAGGACAGTAAGGGGCGGTCACAAGGCAGTTGTCTAGCGTGGCCTGCCACAGTCCCCAGCCAGCACCTTCCAAGTGTCCCGAGCTCTGCCTCGCAGAGCACAGCACCTTCTCCAACAATGGTCTCCGCGCAGCCGCGGCCGGGGCGGTTAAGGATCCGGGTGCAAGAGGTTTACCTTCCCGTATGCCAGCGGATGGGCCTGCCCTCTCACAGCGGCTCAGGGGTCTTAGCAGCTGGACCGGGCAGGCCCCGTGCTCAGACCGAACGGCCACCGACACCAGCTTCCCCGCAAGAGGAGGGGCCTCCGCGGCCGGACAGCTGAGGGGCACCTGTCCAAGCCCCAGAGGTTGGGGCTGTTTTCGTGGAGGGAGGCAGCCACTCAGTGCTTGTCGGAGACACCTCAAGTACAGGTTTCTGAGGGGATCACAGCCTTCTCTGCAGCGCCAGCTACGGGACAGGCAGAGGGACTTCCGGCTGCCCGCCCTGCCCTACTCACTTGTCACCACCGCCGTGTGCCGGGAGCCACAGCTGGCCTGGGCTGCCTCTGCGCCCTGGGGCAGATCCAGTAAAGCGGGGAAGGGCTGGATGGCTATGAAGGGGGCCGGGGCTCCGTCCTCACTCCCCACCGTTCTCCTCATGTCGGAGTCACCTTCGTGCGGCCTGCCAGCTTCAGAGAAGCAGTGACAGTGGGGAGCATGGTGACGGCTAGGCGGAGCTCTGGCTGCACCTTAGCCATGGGGGGTGGGGGCGCTGCGGACGCTGACAACAGCCCTGCCATACCCCAGGCCTCCCCAGAGCCCGGAGTCCCACAGAGGGACCTGGGGTCCCAAGGACGACCCATGTCCCTTCCAAGCACTCCAAGGTCTCGGCCGGCATGTGACCAGGGGTCGGAAGGACAGAAACACGTGAAGAAGACGGACCCTCACCTTCCCTGGCAACAGTCTTTCCATCCTCTGCCAGGCTCCTGGTGGGCAGGGCCAGCTGCCCGGATTCATTCCAGCCCCAGACATAAATATCCCCCGTCTCTGAAAAAGCGACAAAGGGGACCCATTAAACAGACTGTGAACTGCATCGTCACCCTCCTAAGCCCCCCTGAATCCACCCAAATGCCTTGTATACCCACCAGCTCCCCGGGGATGACGAACGCCTGCCTTGCCCAAGGCGACACGCCGGGCAGTGCCTCCGGCGGGCCCCACAGCTTTCTGGTTTTACAGGCTCCCTTCCCCCTCAGATGCTTTCCTTGTCATCCTTTCTTCAGAGTCTCCTGGACCTTCCTTTCCAGTTTCACTTCTTCACTTTGTTGCTAAACCGCCCCCTCCCCACCTCCCACGTGTGAACCAAACAAACGCCATCTTGCACAAAGCTGCCACCACGACAGCTCGGAGACCTGAATGAAGCCTTCTTGAGAACAGCCCCCAGCACACTTTCTCTTTTTAAATCACACAAGTAACAACCCTTAAGAACGCCCTGGTAGCATGAGGTCCTTGGATCTGTTCTGGAAATGGGACAACACAGAACTAATCTCGAACATTCTCCTCCTGGGCGGCCCCCAGCACGGAATCCCAGACACTAGGGCTATAAAAGCAGGTCTGACCGGAAGGGCATTCGGTCGCAGCCCTGTTGCAGCCGCCCAACAGGAGTCCAGAAACTCCCTTAGTAAACCGTTTCTTGTCAAGCTGGACCTGTGGGCCTTTCTCTTTGGTCTCCAGCTCCTTGGGAAGTCGCTTCACATAAGCTTCCCTTTCGCGGAACACCCAACCACACATGCTTCAGAAACGCATGCCTGGAAATTCCCAACGGCCTCCCTTTCAAACCCACGGAGCCCACGACACCCCCTTGCTTAGCCCTGGCCACCACAGGCCCCACCAGAGGCCTCTTCTGGAAGCTCTGACCTTCCTTGCCTCTCTCGTAAAAATTACCCATGACAGCAGCTAATTTTTATCAAGTGTTTACTTGGAGCCAGAACTTTAAGCACTTTTCAAATATAACCATTTAATTCTCAGAAGAGCCCTACAGAGAGCTATATGACAACATGCCTATTTTATTCATGAAAAAACAGGGGGCACGAAGAGGTGAAGTGCTCTGCCCAAGGTTAGAAGGGGCAAAGTGATGATCTGAACCTAGGAAGCTCGGTCTCCAGCGTCTGTGCTCCGGACACTGTCGTGAACTCAAAAACTTCCAACTTCTTCCGGCCTGAAGTGTGAGACTTGCCATCTGGCTGTTTCTAGTCCTGTGTTCCCTTCCCTCCAGCCCACGCGTTTTCACATCTGTCCGCGAAGCCAGTCTCCTGACAGGAGACTAGGGGTTGGTGGTGTAGGCACATGTTTTTTAAAGCTGCCCCCACCCCCGCGGATAGAAGCCTCCAGAGCCCAGCCAGAGCCCCAGGTGCAGACCCTTACAAACAAAGACCACCTGCTCCCTGCCTGGGAATCAGCTGCAGCTGCATGGCCTGCCAGGGCGGTGGACATAGGATCCCAAACGAGGGTCTCCGTTCTGGGCTCGCCCTCACCCCCACCCTCCTCCTTGTGCGCATCTGTGGGGCCACTGTGTGCCGCACATCACAGCCACCTGACCCCCTGCATCCTTTCTTGTCCGTTCTCCTCAGCTCAGCTGCCCCCCACCCCTTCCTGCGCCCTTGCAGAGTGTTTTAGGAAGGTAGCCGGGCTGGAGGGGAGGGATGGGAGAGGCGGGGAGGCCAGCAACAGAAGACAAGGGCAACAGTCCGGTGGGAGCGCATCATGGCGGGGCAGAGAGAGGGCTGAATCTGAGAGGCGCCCAGGAGTCCTGAACCGCAGCCCGATTAACATGGGATGAACTTGGAAGGAGGTCTGCCTAGACCACCCGCCCACACTGGAAGAGGGGGAAGAAGGCTTGGAGCCTAGAAGACCTTGAGTCTGTCACTTACCGCTCACACACACGGAGTGCCAGCCACCCGCGGCCACCTCAGCCATGGGAAGGCCCTGCAGCGCCTCCAGCAGCCTCGGCTCCGGCGCGGCCTCCAGAGTCCCGTGGCCCAGCTGTCCGTGCCTGAGCGAGGGAGAGCCCAAGCGGGTCCCCCACCCCTTCCTGCCCCAGTCACACGCAACGGGTCCCCAGACGGCCACTTCCCACGCTCACCTCCCACTCGGGACCAGGTTTATCTGCCCCCACCCCGCCCCGCCCCCGCCCGCAGGCCCCACGCGGCCACGCCCCTCTCACCTGCCCTGGCCCCAGGAGAACACCTGGCCCGCCTCGTCCAGCAGCAAGGCGTGCTCGCCGCCCAGCTCCAGCCGGCGCGCCCGCAGCTCCAGGGCCAGAGGCCGGTAGAAGGGCGGCCGCGGACTCACGTAGGCGCGCGCGCCGGGCAGCAGGGGCAGCGCCCGGGCCTGGGGCTTCCCGCCCGCGGCGTCTTCCTGCCCGGCCTCCGGCACCAGCGTGTGAGTCCACAGGGGCTCCCCGCGCAGCGCCGAATCCGGCGCCCAGGCCTGCAGCTCCGGCCCGGGCCCGACTGCCGGCCCGGCGCGCAGCACCACGAGGAGCGCCTCCGAGGCCCACGCGTCCCTGCAGCCGCCAGCCGCGCCGCCGGCCGCGCCCGAAAGTTGCAGTTGGCCTCCACCTGCGGGAGCGAAGGGCTGGCTGGGGGGCGGCCGGACCACGCACCCGGGGCGAGGGCGGAAGTGGGGCGGAGAGGGGCGCTCACGGGTCACGACGGCGGTGTAGCTCCAGCTGGCGCTCACGCGGCAGACGTCGGCGCCCGGGCCCGGTGTCGCCAGTGGCTCGGGGCTGTGCACCTGCCGCCCGTGCCCCGAGCCCAGCGCCTGCCCGAAGCCGCAGAAACCGAAGCCGAACCAGGACCCCCGGCGCTCCTCGGCCATGCTCGGGCCGCGCCCTCTGCTGGCCGCCACCTGAATGGGGTGGGAGGCGGAACCGGGTTAGGAATCCCACCAGACTGAGGAAGATTCTGGGCCGCCTAGAATGGGGACACTTGCCCTGTCTTCCCTTTAGCTCCGGGAAGCTCATTGCCCCACAGACTGGGCCCCAGGTACTTAAGTGTCCTCTCCCTTAGGCGTTGTCCTAGGATCTGTGCACCTCCAGCTCCCAGTGTCAGGCTCATTATCCCATGTCATCTTGGGAACCAGAATTACCCCCATTTGACAGAAGAGACTCCTAGAGAAAGTAACCCTCCCACAATCACACAACTTAGGACCAAGAGGGGCAGAGGGCTGAAATCGAGGCCCACCGGCTCCATACAATAGTGCTCTTCCCACCAGGGCAAAACAGAGCGTTTGGGAGACAGCGCCCTGTGCGGCTTGGCCAGCCCCAGGGTTCACGTGCTTCCCTCTGCAGGGAGCGGTGCCCGTGTCCTTGGTCCATCACTTAAACTTTCTGAGTGCAACTCAGTTTCTTCAGTTTTACAAAGGCACGGCACAGGAGAGGGCGCCGCCTGCACTTACCCTGTAGAACCGTGTGGAACAGATGGAAATAAACGGTTCAGGTCTGGCCCATACCACGACGGGCACAAGGTTAAGTCCTGGCTTATTAATGCAGGGCTTAGAGTTTATTTTAGAAAGTCCAGTGGTACTTACTAGTTCTCAAGAGACCTATACACAATTTCAGCCGGACCTCACCTAGTCACTTATTCGTTCTACAAGCATTTACTGATGCCGTCCTTTGGGCGGATGAGAGAGACGGCTGGCTGCTCCCAGAGAGCTCACACGTAAATGGGGAGACAAACATACAGTCCCGCGTCCGCGGTTACAAAAGCAACACCGCTTTTTCCATTCGGGGTGCCTGCAAAGCTCCTTGACCCGTACCTGGGCTCCTAACCCCTTCCGTGCCCAGTCCCAACCCAAAGGGGCCTCTGACCTTTGATCTGGACCCTGTGCCCTCCACCCTCCTCGGGCAGCTCCTCCCGACCCGCAGTCACGAGGGAGAACAAGCGGGGATGCAGAGTAGCCGCCGGGGACCCGGGGGCGCGCCGCCGCGGAGGAAAGGTTTGAAGAGCAGCGGGCCGGGCCAGGCGCCCATTGGCTGCCGCAGCCTCCCCGGGCCAATCGCCGGCGAGGGCGGTGACGTCACCGCCAGGGGCGGGCAGCCGCAGGGCGGTGCCCACCTCCGTACCCAACTCTTTATCCGCAGTCCCGCCCGCCGCCCGTCCCGTCCGCCGCGCGTTTCGTCCGATCGAGGTCGACCCGGCCCTAGAGCCTGCGCTGGGCCGCTGCAGCCTCGGGTGTGAGGTCGGGCAACCTCCGGAGGGCGCGGGCCCGAGGCAGAGGTGGGCCGGACGGGGTCGCGGAGCTTGGGTTAGAATCCGAGCTGCAGAGCTGGCGAGGAGCGACCGCGGCGACGCGTGCACCCCGCCATTCCTCTCAGCCCGGGTCGGCCGCGGCTCACGACCCGCACGAGAAGGACTCAGGCCCCACAGGAAGCAGCCGTCCTAGGCGCCTCGGCGAGTTTGGCCTCTCTTTGGCTCGGAGCCTGTCACTCATCTCTGCGAGCCAATGAGCTTCACTCTCGCTCCCAGAGCAGAAGCAAGCTCTCGCGGCTCTCCGCCCCGGCAGGTGGTGGAGCTCCTGCTGTCACCGGGACGAGCTACAGGATTTTTCCTCGAGGGGAGAGCAGGCCCCAGATGCAGAGCACTGCCCGAGTGCAGGCCACTGGGAACTCGCAATACAAAGACAAGAGGGTTGACGGACCAGCACTGAGAAGTCCAAAGCCATTGATTCCCACGCGACTGAATAGCTTTTTATTAGCTTCGTAGGTTTACCCTGATCCTCCAACAGAACTAGACAGCACTCAGCAGGCTCCGGGGTGAGGAATCCGTAGGATTCCTTCCGTAGAGCTAACTGCTGCGCACACAGCCAGACCTGGCTCCCGCTCCAGAGACTGGCCCACAGCCAGGTCCCTGCGGAGGGACAGGGCGCGCATTTGAGTCCCACATACTTTTTATTAGAGGGTCGGGGTGGTCCCGCTGGCAGGCTCAGGTGAGGCTCCTAGCTGGTGCGGCTGCTGGATGTGCCCTTCCCAAGGCCGGGAACATGCGGCCAGATTCCCAGCTGTCTACAGTAGTACACAAGGTTCCTGCTGCGTGAGGCTGGCGGCAGTGCTGGCAGAAAAGGGCCGTGACTGCCCGTGGTCCCTGATTCAGCAGAGGACATCGGGGAGCAGCTAGGGAGGAGAGGCCAGTGTTCAGCATCCCAGCCCGCAGCAGCCAAAGCTGTGTCTGTCCTCTGCTGCAGCTTGCGTATGCACAAGGCAGACCCTCACTCTCCACCCTGGTTGGGTTTGATAAGCCCGTATTCCACCGCTTTCCCCAGGCAGGCCGCAGCAGCCCTGGTGACGGGGCTCTCCTTGCCCTTAGCCAGCACTGACAGGATCTCCAGCACCTCGCTCTCCATGAGGGTGCCGGCGATCTCTTTCGAGGCCTCCACCATGTTCAGTGCCACCACCACACCCCGGTGCTGCAGCTCCTGGTTGGGGCTCAAGAGCAAGGCCTGCAGGATCTCCAGCCAGTGTGTGGTCTGCGGGGAACAGGGCATTGTCACCAGTCACCACCGAGCAGCAGGCTCAAACCTGGCCGGAGCACTCCTGTGTGTCCCAGGATGCCCGCCCCCCCCCCCCCCCCGCCGGGGCCATGCAGGGTGTTCCAGACCCGCCTCCCGTTCCCGGCCAAGAAGAGGCACTGACCACTTGGGGGATGCGGCTGCAGAGTGAGGGCCGCATGGAGGTGAGCATGGCCAGGCCCCCCGCTGCAGCCCGCCGCAGCAGCTCATCGTCCTCACCGCTGTACAGCACCAGCAGCTTCAGCCGGTCATTGCCCTCAGCTTCAAAGAGGTCCTGTACCTGCGGCCACAGGGGAGGAGGGGACTGAGCGGGCTGCAGCAGAGCCAAGTGGGGCAAGGGTGCCGCCGCGCACCTGTCTGTCGTGACCCCCGGGCCGCCCTCACCTCCTTGCTCATGGCCAGGTTGCACATGCACTCTGTGGCTGCCCGGCGGATCATCTCATGCTCCTCGAACATGTAGCCCTCGATCATGGGCACAGCCTTCTCCTTCAGGATCTTCTGCCTGTGGGGCCAGGGTGGAAAGGTCAGCAGCCTTAGCGCTCCCGCCTCCACCTCCCCATCCCTGAGTCCCCACGCAATCGAGCCCCAGGTCAAGGATCTCCAGGGCACCAGAGACCCTCCTGCACCAGGCATGAACTGCGGTGGCTTCCAGTGTCTTCAGCAAGCCTAGGACATAGCACGGGACCATGGAAAATGCTCTACAGCAGGAGTTCGGAGACCAGGGGGCTGCCGACAGTGATGCTAACATCTAACATTTAAGCTCGTACCCTGAATCAGAACTTGGGACTTTTTTTTTTCTAATTAACATATAATGTATTATTTGCCCCAAGGGTTGGACTGTCTTAATCCTCACCATGGCCCTACGGTGAAGGCGCAGGTACACTTACTATCACTATCTTGCAGAAGAAGAAACAGGCTGAGTGCGGACAGGGAGCCCAATGTTCCCGTTCGCGGTGACAGTGGACGCGTACCACTTGGCCACACCCCTGGGAGCGAGCCAGGTGCCACGTACTTGGGGCTTGTGTGTGTATTTTCTCATTTATTGCTCACTACCACTCCTGAGGGAGGGAGTGTGCCCATCCCATTCCACAGAGGAGAACACTGAGGCACGGAGCAGCACTTGTTTGCGTTACACACTAGCGGCCAGTGGAGTCAGGATGTGAACCCAGGCGGTCGGACTCCAGGGTGCGCACCATCACCGCCCCAGGCCTCACCCACAGGTGGACCGCGGTACGAGTCAGACCTCAGGGCCTGCCTCCCCAGGTACAGGGCCTGTGAGGCTCAAGTCAAGCCGTGACCGAAGACAGCTCTTCAAACTGGAAAGTGCTGTCCCGGGGACCTTACCGGAGCCTCTCACTGATCCCCGCCAGGTTCGTGAGAGCCATGAGTGCCTCGAAGTTCTGCAGGCCTGAGCAGTTGAGGTGCAGCAGGGAGACGAGGGGCCGGACCACCTCATAGATCTGCAGTACAGTCAGCTGTCAGGGCGCTCACCATCCCCACCGACCCGGAGGCAAGAGGCCACCCCCAGAGAGAAGGCTGCCCTCGCCACCCCGGAGCTCAGCACGGCCGCCACTTCCTGTCCGTCCCAAGGAGGAGCCAGAGCCCAGGTCAGAGGCCATCAGGGCCCAGTGCGGGGTAGGAGAGAGGCCAGGGTTGGGACAAGACACGCACCCGCTCGCCAGGAAAAGTCATCTCTGGGTTGGAGGTGATGGTGAGCTTGGCGAGAGCCTGCGCTGCCTTTGTCTGGCCCACGTCAGTGCCCTCCAGCGCCAGCGGGAGCAGAGCCTGTGGGGACGAGCCGCCAGGGTCCGAGATGTGCCATGGAGGGTAAGGCCCAAAGCACCAGCCCCCGAGCCCGGGCAGGGGTTGGGGCTCACCTCTCTCCTCCCTCAGGCCTGTGACACTCCCTGCCCCAGACCCTCTTCCCCCCTCAGGACTCTCCTTAAGCTGCCCAAACTCCTCCACACGCTTATTACGGGCCGGCCGCGCCTTGGGCTGGGCCCTGGGCCACGCAGGAGAAAGGAGAGTCGGGATCTCGGGCAGCACAGACCCGCCCCCGCCGGCATCGCTCACTCGGCAGGAGCACGTTCCTGCGGGTCCCTCGTACTGTGTTCTGGCCTCGTCCCTGGTGTGACAGCCGCTGAGTCAGGTTTTCTAGACCCTCGGGAAGGAGACTGTAAGCCAGCTTACCTTGCCGCCACCCTGAGCCACCACCGTGCCGCGGTCCTCTACCTCGTCCACCAGCGCCAGGAAGACCCTGTGGGGAGACGGCGTGGGTGGGCGGGAGCCAGCTCTGGCCAACAAGACACCCCCGGGCCCGGGCTCGGTCACGGCCAGCGGCTCCGCAGGTGGCCCCACTGCTCCTCCGCTCCCGAGTTCGGAGGTCTGGCGGCGCCGAGGCCGGCTCACCTGGACAGCAGCTCGCGGCAAGAGCCGGTCAGCACAGGGCTCTCGGTCTTCACCATGCACGTCATGGCCGACACCACGCCCGCCGCCAGCAGCTTCTTCACCCGAGCCCGCACGAAAGCCGGCTTGTCCTGGGAAGGAGGCAGCTTAGCTTAGCAGAGGGGCCCTGGCTGACAGGACAGGGAGAGGGCGGCCCTCCTCGCGGCACAAACCGACGGACGTGAATACAGAGGTAAGAGACCCACTTCAACAGGAGGCTGCTACGGGTGCCCCGGGTCAAGGGCGCCCTCACCTTGGGGTGCTGCTCGGGCACATGTTGCTTGGCGTACTTGGCCAGCTCCACCATTTTGGGGTCGGGCTCCTCATAGTCGTAGCTGTTGGTGCAGTTCACCAGCGCCGAGGCCACCGCAAAGAGCACTGACCTCTCCTCGGACTGCGGGCAGGACAGGGGCGGTCGGGGTGCCGTCCGGGGACAGAGCAGCATGGGACAAATGCCGCCCGGGCCTCCAAGTCTACCCTCGGCTGGACCACTGGGGCGCCAGGATGAATGGGGGAAGCTCCCAGGCCCAACCTGGCCCCAGACTCTGGGGGCTCACACCTGTGACCTCCCTAACTGCTCCAGAGACACTGTCCGGTCCAACGCTACTCGTGCAGCCCCGGAGGCCCAGGCCACAGAGCGACCCCGCGGGCTTCCAGCCCTCCCGCCCCCGCGCCACAGATGCCACTGGCCGAGACCTGCCAAGAAAGCCTGGTCAATTCTAATCCCAGATTCTGTTCCCAGAAGACTAGAGGAACCCAGGAGCTACCCTGCTGAGCTGGAACAGAGCCTTCAGGGCAGCCTCATCTTCCACAAACTCTTCCTTCACGTCAGCATCGAAGGTGAGGTAGGCCAGGCCCTCCACTGCCCAGCGCCGCGTGCCCGGGTCAATCTGGTCATTGCACAGCCACCTGGGGACACACGGGGTAGTGGGGATCGGAACAGGGGCGTGTCCCCTCTATACATGAAGCAGCACACATGGCAGGACTCAGGAGGGTCTGCCTGGGGCACAGCAGGGTAGAGAGGAGGCCCCGCCCTCCACCCACACTTTTCTCTCAAGGCCGAGTTGACAGTCTGGTTGGGAGCCACAGCGACCAAATAACTCACTTTCGACACTGCTTGGCCAGTTTGAGAGTGGAGCCTTCAGCAAACTGCTTCATGCTAAAGTCTGTCCCTCCAGCCGAGCCGAGCTTACACAGGCCCTGCAGGAAGAGGCAAAAACCAGATGCTGGTCTCTAGGGATGGAGGTGGGCTGGGCTCCTCCGCACCTGGCATGGGCCCTCTCCCTGACATGGTGCCGGGCCTTCTGCAGGCCACACACAGCCCTACCAGGCTACCACCTAGAGATCTGGCAGCAAATCAGCTACTGGGGGAGGGGGTCAGGTGACACACATTGGGTAGAGACAGACATCCTGGACCCCAACCCCCCAGATCTGCACTGGGTTTGCTCTGTTTTTTTTCTGTGCCATACAGAGAGCTCTTTGTGGGTGGAGCCAAGACCTGTGTGGGGAGAGGCCCAGTGCCTCGGGCAAGAGAAGATCCTTCTGGGATGGAGAGACCCAGGACTAAGTGCCCCAAGGAGAAGGACCAGCATTCCCAAGGGCATGGTTGCAGCAGGCTTACGGGGACCAACCAGGGCCCAAAGCTCCAGCTCCTGGGCTACCTGGAGGCTAAGCCTTTCGACATGGCCCCTCTGACCAGCCTGGCCAACTAGCCTGGCCCAGCGGTCCTCCTGGAGCTTCTCCCACCACCTCCAGAGGTCAGCAAGTGCCGTTCTGCATTCTCGGGGGTCCTGTCTGCACAAGGCTCATCCCTAACTTGACCATGAGCCCTGTGGTCAGGAGGAGCCAGGGCTCATGCCTCTGGCTCTGACATGGCCCTACACATCCCATACTGCACCTGGCTGTGCTGGAGCCGCACCCTCCCATAGCGGCCCCCTTGCCTGCAGGCTGGCCTGCCCAGCCCGGGCCTGCCCGGCTCACCACCAGTGCCCGGATGCGGATGCTGTCCTTCTCACTGCGCTTGTACAGGTCCTTCAGCAGCGAGATGCCGTTAGCCGTGATGAACGAGGCCCGCTTGGCCTTGCCGGCCGCATGGATGAGAGCCTCCACGGCCACCAGCTGCTCCTCCTCCTGCTCAGAGGCGCACAGAGCGATCACGCTCTCCATGACGCCGCTCAGCTCCAGGGCCCGGTTGCCGGCTTCGCACGGGCCCTGCAGGAGGCAGGACACCGTCTGGATAGCCCGCAGCTTCCCGGCCAGACCTTGGCCCTCGAACCAGCTCCTGAGGGGCACAAGGTGACAGCGGTCACACAAAGGCCAGCATAAGGGGATTCTCCTACCCCACCCCCTTTCTGTCCACCGGCCAGGCATCTGCACGACTTGGGCAGGAACAGCAAAGAAAGCTGCCCCCGGGACGGCAAGCACATGCCGCTGAGCACTGGCTGCCCAGCTTCTCTCGCTCGGCTCTCGGGCCTTCCCTGATCATGTAGCTGACCTAGGTCACTCTCGCTCACACCATTTAGCTCCTTTCCTGCACGTATGACAACCCAAAACTGCTCTGCTCCTATCAGGATTTGTCCTCAGTCCCACCTGGAACCTCCTTAAGGGCAGGACCGTCGTGCTGCACTGCAGTGTCCCAACGGACACCCCAAAGGGCTCAGTCCACACAGTGCGTGCCCGAGAGCATTCGCTGTGGTGTAGAATGGAGAAAGAACATTCCCTGGGCAGGCCACTTTGGAAAAAGAAGTGGGCCTTGGGACCACTTTGGTCCCTGCAAGGCGTCCCTAAGGCTGCTCTCCTGATTGAAACCCTTTCATTGCTGGCCCTCCCCGAGGAGTGCGAACCGTCGGCACCCCCGGCAGTGGTCCGGGCCGGCTCCCTTACCTGATGTAGTTCTCGCAGAACCGGTGGAAATTCTCCCTCTCGGCGTCACACTTCAGGTCATCAAAGAGCTTGTTGAGCAACACGGAGGCACTCATGCGGCTGTTCGCGGTCACCGCGAGCTCTCCAGGAGGCCCCTGCACAGAGCCTCCCACCTCCAGAATCTTCTTCAGGCCTGAAAAGATACCCTGCTATGAAAGGAGCAAAAGGCTGGCAAAGTGAGGAGGTTCCCTGGGAAGGGCACGGGCAAGCAGGGCCTCCCGGAGAGCGGGACAGCATGGACAGTCGCATGCAGGGCAGGCTCGGAGAGCCGGGGGGGGCTGCCGCCGCCTCCAGAAACAGTCATGGTGTCAGGAAGGGTCCTCGGAAGTGAGGACCGCATGCTGGCCCTGCCCATGGGGCCAAGTGCTCTGGGGCTTTGAGGTTCCTCATCTGTAACACTGAAGGGAAAGATAACACCCGGGCCTCACAGCATTAGGAGGATACCAAAAGATGAACACCCGATAAACGTACTCATGGAGGGCCTTTGCCAAGTTTTCCTTATTTATCTTTTTTAAAGACTTTATTTATTCGGGCGCCTGGGTGGCTCACTGGGTTAAGCCTCTGCCTTCGGCTCAAGTCATGATCTCAGGGTCCTGGGATCGAGCTCCAGGCTCTCTGCTTAGCAGGGAGCCTGCTTCCCCCGGCCCTGCCTGACTCTCTGCATACTTGTGATCTCTGTCTGTCAAATAAATAAATAAATAAAATCTTTATTTAAAAAAAAAAAAAAGACTTTATTTGACAGAGACACAGAGAGAGAGAGACAGAACACAACCAGGGGAAGTGGTGGAAGGAGAAGCAGGCTTCCAACTGAGCAAGGAGCCTGATGCGGGACTCGATCCCAGGATCCTGGGATCATGACCAGAGCCAAAGGCAGACACCTAACGACTGAGCCACCCAGGCGCCCCACCTTATTTATCTTTAAAGGGAAAAAGAGTACTGTGAACTGATTTATGTATGTGTGTGTATCTATGTATACGGATATGTATGTATGTACTTAATATCTTTCTTTTTATTTTTTAAGTACTCTCTTTACCCAGTACAGGGTTTGAGCTCACAATCCCAAGGATCAAGAGTCCCATTTTTCAGGAGCACCTGAGTGATGCAGTCGGTTAAGCAGCTGAGTCTTGATTTTGGCTTAGGTCATGATCTCAGGGTCGAGCCTTGCATCTGGCTCTGTGCTCAGCAGGGAACCTGCCTGAGAGTCTCTTCCTCTCCCTCTGCCCCTGTCCCTCCATCACAAGCGTGCTTTCTCTCAATCAATAAATCTTAAAAAAAAAAAAAAAAAAAAAAAAAAGGCTGCATGTTCCACTGAGGAGCCAGCCAGGTGTCCCAAGAGGTGTGAATTTATATAGTAAACTTCTAAATATTTTTCTCCAAGTACAAAGTAATGTACACTCACGGGGAAACACCTCAGATACAGAAAGCTCAACCAGCCTTCCCGCTGATGGGCTTGCCCGCCTGCTCGATGCACACACACGTGCACACGGGCGCGGCTGAAGGGTCTCCCCTCTCCTGAGACCACAGTGCAGGCCACAGGACATGCTTCAGTGCAGACACAGGGCTGGAACAATGACCCAAGCAAGACGTAACAGGTACGCTCAGGGTCCTTCTCCCTCTTTAAAACTGATCTCCTACCTTGGTCAATGACCCAGAGCGTGAGGCTGTTGTTGGGGTCCTTCAGAGACTTCCGGGGCACTGTTTTAATCAGAAGGCTCAGAGCATTGTCCCGGCCTTGGCCAGAGACCCCCACCTCAGTCAGCAGCTCCAAGAGGTTACTGATGAGGATCTTGAGCTCTCGCGCAGGATCTGGCAACGAGAAGGCATCAGCGAACCCCACAATGGCCCGGCCCTGCCTGACCCCTACCCCCCCCAATAGGCCATGGAGACAGAGGAAGGGGACCCCTGGGCTTCAGCCTTCCCTGTAGGTACCCTTCTCTGCAGGCTTCCAATCTAGAGTAAAATACTGCCACCAAGCCATATCCCTAAACAACCTGCAGCGGCCAGTGTGGTCCCCAAAGAGCTAGCCTGGCTGGCTCGGCCCCTTTCCCTCCAGGATCGCAACACCCAAAGGACCGCAGACCTCCTTCTACTCACCCACGATGATGGCTCCTTCTTTGCCTCTGAAGCCTTTCCTGACGCCTTCCTTGAGGGCGTCGAATATAACCTGCAGGAGGTGGCAGGCAGCCAGGGACACAGCCTGATTTTCCACGCCAAGGATGGAGACCACACGCCGCGTTCCCAGCACACTCAGGGTTGCCACCGTCTGGGTGGGAGAGGGGGACAGAGCCTCCCGTTGGTGGAGGGCAGCCACAGGGATCCCTAACTGTGGGTGTGAGTGTGGCCAGAAGGGGAGACAACATCTCGGTGGAAGGCCCAGCTCCAAAGGGAATCAAAGTGGGCCTGACTGAGCGTGTGACCCAGGGCCATGCCAGGATTATTTGCAGGAAAGGCTTCTAAGGGAAACATTCCCGAGGAATCCACCACTACCTCTCCTCAGCGTGTCAGAGCAGACAGGAACACTGTGGCCCGAGGAACAGCTGCTTTGGTTTGTGTTTCCCTAACAAGGAGCCCCAGAAGTCTGGACAAGCTCCATGACCCCAGGTCCAAGGACCCCTGGTTCCTTTCCAATGGTGACTCTGAGGCTCTGTCTGCACCCTCGGGATGCGGGCATGCACGGAACGGACGGCAAGGCCTCTCCGTCCCATTTCTAAGCTGGATATCCCAGAGGCTCACCTGAAAGGGGCAGGAAAGCTGAAAGAGGTGGATGGAATTCACATGGCTTTACCGTTCTTAGTTCTGGGAGACCCAGAAGTATAGCCTGGGTTTGGCCTAAAGAGCTTTCATGGACTATTCCACAGCTCCATCCCTGATCTTGGAACTGTGGGCGCCTCTCAAAGGAACCAAGGGTCAAGTCCCTTCCGCTGGGTCCAGCCAGCTCAGGTGAGAAGTATGGCCTGGACTCCGCCAGGGCAGGACTGTTCTTGCACAAGTGTCTGTGCTGGACATGTGCTGTCTATACGGACAACCAGCTCAGGGTCAAGCCCCTCCTATCTGGTCCCTGTCTGAGTATAGATGTTCTGGGTGACATCACCGACCACATCACTGGCTGGAGGACACTCCTGCAGGGGAAACGTCAGTTTGATGGTTGGAGAACGATGGGGGCCTCTTTCCTTGCAAGACCTCACTTTTATTGCACAATGAGTGAGTCCGAACGAGGCGTCTCTGAGCTGGCTCCAGGACAGCCTACTGAAAGCACGGGCTCAGGGTGTCCGTGGGCTCCTTTCACTTTTTACAAGCCCCAGTTCATCCCAAATCATGATGGGTTTTTTGGGAGCCATTTTAATTTTTCCCCTCATGATGCGTCCCCTTGTATTCCACCTTCTATTCTTCTGGGAATACAGAGTGGATCGTGGCAGGGTGGTGGGTGTACAGACCGTGGTAGTAGCCAGCCCCGCCGCCCCACCTACTCGTGACTGGTGCTCCGAGCAGATGCCGACCAGGGTGCGCAGAGCCGCCAGCATCAGGTCAGCCTCGCCTGTGTCCAGCAGGCGCTGCAGGAGCTCAACCCCGTTGCTCCGGAAGATCTTCTCAGCCCCAGCATCCTCCCGGGCCAGCACCACCAGGTTCTGGGAAGCCTGCGTCAAAGGAAGCGCACCATCCCATGGACGCTACCCACAGCACGGGCCAGGGCGAGCAGCGAGCCAGAGCTCTGGACCGCGCTGCTTCCATTCAGCGGCTGAGCGACCCGGGTCATAAACGGAACCTCTGTGAACTTCAGTTCCCTCCAGTAAGGAAGGGAAAGGACACACACAGGCCCTAGGCCCTGTAGGTTCTCGCTCGGGCTCTGGGAGTCCGGCTGCATGACCCGAGGAGCACAGGGCAGCACAGCAGGCCAGCAGCGGCTGGTGGGCCAACACCGCTCACGGCGAGGGCACCGCTGGGGCAGGGACAGGGGGCTGGGGGAAGGGGGCAGCTGTAGTGGGAGTCCCACCCCCACTCACTCGGCCCAGACCTATACCTTTTGCTTCTTCTCGGTGCCTTTCTCTTGTGGGTCCAACAGTATCTGAAACATCTGCTCCACTTTGGCATCCGTTGAGGACATGTATCGCACCTACGACAAACCAGCGAGGCGCGGGGGAGGTCCCTCTTGGAGCCAAAGACAGCGCATTCCCTGTGTGCTCTCTTCCGCTCATCCCGGCGCCTGGCTCGTGTCCTCAGGAGGCACAGCTAGGACATCTGGGCTGCGGGCTCACCCCACGCTACCTTGGGCAGGAAGAGACTTGCCTGGCAGCTTCACCCAAACTTCCCGTGGCTGTTTTCCCTCCTGAGCTACTTCCCACTCGGGCAGCAGGGGCGGTGCTAGTGCCGAAGGCGGTGCCATTCAGAAGGCAAGGCACCCTGGGAGCCACAGGGCCACCGCCTCCCTGAGGAGCCATCCATGTCGTGGCAGCATGGATGTTGTGCCCCTGGCCCTCAACCCAGCACTGACACCTGCAGCAGGGGAGCCAGCAGGTCAGGAGGTAGCTTTCAGAGGCTCCAGCATTCTGAAAACTTAAAAATAACCTGATGGACCAAGATCACCCTCGGCCCTTTCCCTCCCCAGGGCCCAGGGCATGGGTGGTGGCACGTACCCAGCATATGTGCTATTCCCCGCATCCCCCTTTGCATCCATGGCAGACATGACCAATCAGTCCTGCATGGGGCGCTCTGCTAGGCCCACCAACCTGCTTCCTCATCCATCTCAACATAGGGCTCTAGGCAGCTCCTGCTGACCAGAGCTGCACAGAGCAGAAACAACCTGCCTTCCCACATCTCAGCCTTTCTATAAGGCATCTGCCAGCGCATTCCCTGCTCTCCCCGGGACAGCGTTGTAACATCATGGGATCTGGTTAATTTAAGCTGGGCTGTGTTCATGATGGGCTTTAGACTTCTTTCTCCTACAGTAACTGTTTTTTTTTTTTAAGATTTTATTTATTCATTTAACAGATCACAAGTAGGGAGAGAGGCAGGCGGGGGGTGGGGAACAGGCTCCCCGCTGAGCAGAGAGCCTGATGTGGGGTTCAATCCCAGGACCCTGAGATCATGACCTGAGCCGAAGGCAGAGGCCTAACTCACTGAGCCGTCCAGGGGCCCCCTAAAGTAACTTTTAATGTATATACTATGCAAACAGTGTCTCTTTCTATATTACGGAGTTAATGGATGAAGCAGCAGCTCTGAAAAACTCCATCAATCTCCCTCCGTTCCCCAGGGCTCATGCTGTTACCATTCTGATGCATTATCTCTGAAAATAGTTTTCTTCATATTTACACACCCAAGTGGGCCCACAGAAGATAACATGGTACTGTTTTGAGGGTGCACATGAGGTATTATTTCAACATGAAGAGTATCCTCCCATATGTGTTACAGCATACTTGGCTTTTTTCATTTAAGAAGTTGTCTCTTTCCACGACTATACATGGATGTCTATAAATCTACCTACTCCTGGTAGCTGTGACACAGGGGTCCACAGTAAGGGGAGCACCCCATTTATTAAGCCACTCCCCTATCACTAGGCAGTTAGCCAAGCTCCAACTTCATATTATAATAAACAAGGCTGAAATAAACATACACATGCCTGCTTGTGTACACGGTCAAGGCTTCTTCAGGGGAGACAGCAAATAAACATACTGGATCACAGGATACGCTCATTTAAAATTTTAAGAGCTATGTTCAGGTGCTCCCCGAAGGAGCTGTACCAATATGCACCAACTCATGATCGAGCCTGCCACTTAAGCGTCTGCCTCCCTTCTTCTAGCAAAGTTACATACTTTAAAAGTTTGCTGAAAAGACAGCATCTGGCTGTTATTTTCACTTGCTTCTCCCTAACCACTAGCAAGTCTGAGCTTCATTCCAAAAGCTTGTTTGCCATCAGTATCTCCTGTTTACATCCTTTGCCCAGATCCATTTACCAGTGTCCCTCTACCACCTGTCAAAGCCTCTCTCTCAGTCATTCACGTACCTTCTCCTGAATCTGGCCGCCGATGTTCCTCAGGGCCTCCTGGAAAACTCTGTTCTTGGGTTCCAGGCTCACACATCTCTGCAGGTCAAGGACAGCCTGATCAAGGCGGCCCAACTTCTCTAGGGCTTGGCTGCGCCGGTAAAGTGCTTTGACATCTCCTCCGTCCTTTTCGATGGCTGAGCACAAACGGGAGCTCTGTCAGCACCCATGAGGCCACCATCTCCAGGCAAAAGCAGTAGGGAAAGGTCTCGAGGGCCCGAGGAAGGTGGGGGGACAGATGTGGGACTCAGTATTCCAGCCTCAGAAAGGTGAGGGTAGCTGCAGAGAAGGAAACGCCCAAAGAAGTGGGAAAGAGAGAAGGCAGAAGTGTTTCTGGGGCCAAAGGGAAAGGAAAATGTGAAGGTGCAGTGGAACCAGAGTCCTTGCCCACCACAGCTCCACACCGCAGCCCACAGTCTCCTACCTTTGGATGCCTCGGTTTCTGCTTTGTCGTAATCTTCCTGTAAGAAAAGGAGCAGGAGCTTGAGAGGCTGGTCGTCTTCCTTTCAGGGCACTAGCTGGGCAGCAGGGCTGTGCTCTAGTAGCCACTCAAATCCCCACCACCCGGAGGCCCAAAAAGACATCAGACAAGTAAGTGGAGGTGGCCTGAGAAGGTGAACACCCAGCCAGGACCCAAACAGCAGCAAGATGGTCAAACCGGGCCCAGGCAGGGCAGAGGAGGGGCAGAGGAAGAGCAGCAGGCTCCCTCACCAGCTTCAGGTGACAGGCGGCCCGGTTTCGGTGCAGAATGGCCTGGTCCTGGGGCGTAGCGCCCAGACCTAGGGCCTGAGTGTAGGCCGTCAGGGCGCCCTCGTAGTCCCCGCATTTGAACAGCTCGTTGCCCTCCTTTCGCAGCTGCTCCACCGCACTGGCCTGTGGAGGGAATGGGTGGAAACGCTGGGGGTGGGCTCAGGCCAGGGTCAGGGAGCTGGGAGACAAGAGACCGGGGGGCAGGGGCAAGTCCCATGGAGGGCCAAGACGGGGAGAAGGAGGCCGGGGTACGGTCACAGCAGGTGGGAAGTGGTGATGGAACGGGAGGACCGGTACGCACCCCGGGGGCGGCGGGCCGGGGCTCGGGGGTGCCTGGACCACTCACAGTCATCGCGGAGAGAGGGCGTACAGGACGCGCGCAGGCGCAGTCTCTGGGGCGGCGTGGGACCGGGCTAAGGAATCGGGCGTCGGCTGCCCCGCCCCGGTCTGCGTCAGAGGCGGAGGCAGAGAAGGGGCGGGGGCAAGGAGAGAGCGCGCCGGTGGGCGGGGCTCTGATCCGCGCGGCGGATCCTAGTCCGTCCCCACCGGGACCTGCAGGGGGCGCGCGGCGGAGGACCGAGAGGAAAGACGGCTGGGGCGCCGGCGCCGGCCGCCGCCCCGACCGCGGCAGAAGTGCACGAGGTCGGCGGTCATCAGGGCCACGAGCAGCAGGGTATAGAGGCCCAGGGCTAGGAGCGGACCCCGACCCCTGTAGGAGAGGAGAGAGTATTAGGATGCTGGCCCCAGCCGCGCGCTTGCTGCTGCAGCCTGTCGGTTACAGAGCCCTTGAGAGTCGGAGAAAGCTCGGGACACCCCTCTCCCCCGATCAATGTAGAATTCGTAAATAGAAATTCAGGGGATCACAGATGCCATGAAGCCATCCATGGACAGATTTAGTTTTGAAAACCCCGACTATAATGGATGTAATCCACGGACTGCAAGATCCTCTCGGTCTGACACCTGTCCCACCTGACCCCAGCCCCACAGTGCACGCAATGGCTCCCTGTTTACCCGCTTACACAGCCCCCTGAACTTCCTTTCACAGAACTGTTTGTAATTGTGTATTCACGCGATTTTCTGTTTGAAGTCGGCCCCTCCACTCGTCTGTATGCTACAAACTTCCCGCCCCAGGAATGAAAAACAGAGCTTGTTTGCCAGTGTTCCGGGGGTTCTGGGGTTTGGAGTTCTCACCTGAGGATGGGTGGAGGCGGAAGGCTGGACAGGTTGACCTGGTACAAGGCCTCAAATTCAGCCTGGGTGCAGCAGGAGCCCCCTGCAGCCTGCAGGTGGCAGCAGAAGGCTTCCTCCGGGGTATCCGAGAGCCGAGGACAGAAAAAACCGGGGTAGCGGCGGCCATCAGCATCCCAGGTGGTCTGGCACAAGTGAGGGTGGTGGGCCAATGCTGAAGGGGGGAGCAAGGGGGCTGGAGACTGGCAAGAATGGTCTGCCCACACCCAACTCCATCCCTCTGGAGAGTGAAAATGATCAGCCCTTATCAAAAGGGCAGATGCCCTTCCTCCCCACTGGCTCCCCAGAGCAGCTCATACCCTGATGAGCTGGTAGGGGCCTGAAGAGGGGTGCGCGCAGAGGAGACTGGGTACCTGAGAGAGAGGTCGGCTGAGCAAGCGTCGCCCAGCTGAAGAGCAGCAGCAGCCCCACGGTCAGGCCAGTCAGCAAAAGGCCTAGCCTCCTTTGAAAGCCCATGAGAGGTCACGTCCACCTGAGCGCTGGTCTTAGGAACCCCAACATCTCTCTTTCTAAGCCATGGCTAAAGAGAGTAGGAAAATAAAAATCAAAACCGCAAGGCCCCTGGGCGCCATGAACACAAACCTGAAGCTTCTACCACAGACCTCTGGAGGCGAAAGTGACTGAGGTTCTATTTTCTGTCGGAAAACGTGGGGACTGTGTCTCCATCTGCCTAAGGTTTTCCGAACTGAATGGGAAAAGGTTCAGAAAACTAGAGCTCAGAATGAGGCACGAGAGGGAAGTCGAGCCATTAGGCTGAAAAAGAGATAAAGCCAGATATGTTTCTCTCTACCCACTCTCAATTTCCAGGCAGCTGTGGAAGCCCTGGGAATTCTGGTCGTTCCATTTCAGGCCCCAGGGACCTTAGTTACAGCATTTGGAGCTTCCCTCCCTAACTTCTGCATCATGGCAACCACTAAGACTAGCTGCAAAACAAGGGCAAGTCCTTCCATTAGCTTTTCCCTTGAGCCCTTGTCTGCCCCAGCTACCAGCCGAAACCCAGAAGCTACCAGTCTGATTGGAGTACTGTACTTCGCAAACCAGTTCACAGGAAAAGCTCTTCCAGGGTCTCTAGTTCTCTCTTACCCCTTAAACCTCATAGCAGCCATCTGCTGAGACAGGGATTTTCTCTAGAAGGCCCAAGGCCACCAGCCAGCAGTGCTGTTATTCCAGAGTCTGTGAAGACCTGACGATGTCATGCTCCCAGAACAGCATGACAGCAGTTATCATCTGAGGGGCACACAGCAGGTGTCTAGGGACTGAAGCAGGAACACTGATGGTACAAGAAAGAAATGCAGCACCCGAGAACAAAGAAGACAGTTCTTGCAGAAACATCACTGCTGTCTGGGAGTCTAACCCTGAAGCAGTTAGGCAGGCTGCTAGTGTAAGTTCCAGTTACCAGAGGGTCAGGCTGTAGGGTCTTCTGGGCCCAAAAGTGAGGCTCCCACGCCCATCCCAACCAGTTCCTCCCTGCAGGGAAAACCATTTTTAGAGCACTTTGAGAATTTTCAGAACATTGACATTGAAGACTGTCTTTTCACAGGACGAGAGAATCCTTTTGGAGGATGTTGCCTTTGACCCTAGGAGGCCGGGTGAATTGCCCTTCCTCCAAGGCCAATAATCCCCAGATTTCTGACCCGGATCTGGCACTCTGTGAGAATACTGTCTTATTTCTTGTTTGTCTTCCTCCTTCGCCGAGACTGTGGGTTCTCAGAGGCCGGCCATGTCCTTCTTGCACCCACAGCGGAGCAGCGCCCCTCACCAGCTGGTCTCTCCGCCAGGATGTCAGCTCCCCAGAAACCAGCCTGTCTGGGTCGGACTCCACAGTCACCGGCCTCCGCGGCGCCAGGGGGCGCTGTGGACGCTCTGTCTGGGTTCAAGGGGCTCCTGGGACGTCAGTCGCCAGCCCCACGCGCGCGATGGGCTCCGAGGCGGCGCAGCTGGTGGAGGCTGCGGACTTCGCGGCTCGCAAGCACCGACTGCAGCGGCGGAAGGACCCCGAAGGGACCCCCTACATCAACCACCCTATCGGTGGGCGCGCCGCCCGGGGAGCAGCCGCAGCGGTGTCTAGGGGGTGGGGACCGGGAAGGGAACGCGGAGGGCCTACGCCTCATTGAGTACCTACATTGTACCGGGCTTTGTGCTGGGCACTTTTCGTGTTTAAGCCTCGCAGCAACGCGGGGCGGTAGGCATGGTTGTTCCTCTGCACAGATGACACGCAAAGAGAGTAAAGGTCATCTGGCTAGTGACAGGCCACATCTGGCTCTGCAAAACCCGCAGCACGCTGCCTGGGGCTCCCTCAGGTCTGACTTCCTGCTTTGCCCCGTCAGGTGTGGCTCGGATCCTGACCCACGAGGCGGGAATCACTGACATTGCGGTGTTACAGGTAACTCCCCTGGTTCTTTCCTCGGAGGCTAGGGTGGGGATCAGGGACCCCACTCGGCCCTGGGCAGCCCTTGCCTGGAGTCACAGGACTAAGGGGAAGCCTGTCCCCAGGCAGCCCTGCTCCATGACACAGTGGAGGACACAGACACCAGCTTGGATGAGGTGGAGCGGCACTTTGGGGCGCAAGTGCGGCGGCTGGTGGAGGAGGTGACAGATGACAAGACTATGCCCAAGCTGGAGAGAAAGCGGCTGCAGGTGGAGCGCGCACCCCACAGCAGCCCTGGGGCCAAACTGGTGAAGCTGGCAGACAAGCTGTACAACCTGAGGGACCTGAATCGCTGCACCCCAGAGGGTACGCTCCCCCACCTTCCGGGGGAAAGGGGGAGGTGTCCACCTTCTGGAGGCACAGGTTCCCCGGGGGAGTGGGGGAAGAGCCTGGGCCTTCTAGTTGGTTCCCCCAGCTAATCCTACTAGCCCACTCTGATCTTGCGCACCGTGGAAGTGCAACAGCTGGGTCAAGGGGACGTTTTCAGGACAAATCCCAGCGGGAGCTCCTCTGGTGGCCCTGCAGCAAGCCCTCCAGGAAGTGGGCAGAAGGCAGTGCTATCCTGGATGCCATGTGAGAGGTTTTCTGCCCATTCTCATGCAGGATGGTCTGAACATCGAGTCCAGGAATACTTCGAGTGGGCAGCGCAAGTGGTGAAGGGGCTTCAGGGAACAAACCGACAGCTGGAAGATGCTCTAAAGCAGCTGTTTAAGGAGCGGGGGCTGACGCTCTGAGCGGTCCTTGGAGCCATCAGGGGCCCAAACTCCAGCCTTGGCCAGGCCAGAAAGATTTCCTGTTCCCGCCTTTCGGTGCCTCTCCATCTCCCTCCCTGATTGGTTTAGCCCAGATACAAGAGGCCAAGAGACACTTGCGTCTTCTCACTCTGAATGTGTCCTGCTGACTCAGCTGAGCCCTGGATTGTGGAAATCAGATGGAGCCCGTCTGATCCTAATGCACTGAACTGCCCTTTTCTCCAGGCTTGGGTCTGTTTGCTATTCTGTATGAGCGAACTCTGGCCCCTCAGGGACTTGGGCTTCCATAAACACTAGTTCATAAGTCATTATGTAAAAATAAAGCATTTTGGGTAAAGCTTTAAGTTCTTGCTGCTCCTTCCCCAGCCTGCCGAATGGGGAGCAGGTAGGCGAGCAGGTAGGCGGGATACCTGCTCTTGGACGTGGCAGGGAGCCGACTGCGTGCCCCCAGGGACAGGTCAGGGTCCCGACCCCTCCCCGCCGAGCCTGGCTTCCTTATGAGTGAGATAGGCTGTGTAATTACTAGGGTTAGACTAGGTCACGTGTCAGACAGAGCCTGACCCGAAGGTGTTCAAGAAATGGTTAACAGTCTTCCTCCTTTAAGAAGGTTGGTGAAAGGGCGCCTGGGTGGCTCAGTGGGTTGGGCCGCTGCCTTCCGCTCAGGTCATGATCGCGGGGTCCCGGGATTGAGTCCCGCATCGGGCTCTCTGCTCAGCGGGGAGCCTGCTTCCTCCTCTCTCTCTCTCTCTCTCTCTCTCTCTCTCTCTGCCTGCCTCTCGGCCTACTTGTGATCTCTGTCTGTCAAATAAATAAATAAAATCTTAAAAAAAAAAAAAAAGAAGAAGGTTGGTGAAAAAAGGAAAAAAGTTGGACGGAATGACAGATGTTTTGGAAAGGAATGCCACCTGCTTACCAGCAACAACAGGACAGGGCCCGTGGGGGTGCTGCGAGTCCCTCATATCCCAGACTGCCCTGGAAACTCGTCGCCAGGCGCAGCCCATCCCAGATCTCAGCCCCAACATGCCGGGTCCTTTGGTTACCAAGAGACGCGGATTTCCGGTCGTTTCCGGAAGTGGCCCCGAGGCGGCCCCACGCTCGGAGGCTGTGGTGGGCGGGGCCTGGGAGAGGCGGCTGCCGGCTCCGTGGCGTCGGTTCGCTGGGGGGCTGCAGGTGACGGATTTCTGGTCGCCGCTAGCCACAGAGTTATTAGCCCCTTAGAAAGGGCACACCTGGGGAAGGAGGAAGTGGTTAGGTCAAAAGCCATTTCGCGCTCGACCACGGTGGTTATTTGCCCAAAGAAGGCTCCCCTGCAGTTTCTGCAGGAAAAAATGGTGAAGGGCCCCAAGAAGGCGACTTAAAAGGAAATGAGTTTCAGGGTAGTCCCACGTAAACGGATAAGGAAAGTGAAAAAATTCAGTGCAATCCTCTAAGGCTGGCCTGGATGAGGTGTTTTGGAGAATTTTGGTTTTGGTTTAATAAGTTATTTGGGGGAGGCAGAATTACAGGATTTTTAAAAACTTTATTCCTTACACTTAAATAAATATATTTACATATATACTTCTATATAAATAATGTTAGTAAATCAATAATTTATTAATAGTATAGTAGTACTTTATACATTGATAGTATATTTATTACTATACTATTAATTTATATATGCAAAACCTGCAGTTTATATATTTAATATCAAAATATGTAATCTGCAGCTTTTAAGTGGCTTAAAATGAAGGTTTCAGGACATTTAATAAAAATTCCATCTCTTGGGCGCCTGGGTGGCTCAGTGGTTAAGCCGCTGCCTTCCGCTCGGGTCATGCATGATCTCAGGGTTCTGGGATCGAGTCCCGCATCGGGCTCTCTGCTCAGCAGGGAGCCTGCTTCCTCCTCTCTCTCTGTCTGCCTCTCTGCCTACTTGTGGTTTCTCTCTGTCAAATAAATAAATAAAATCTTTAAAAAAAAAAAAATTCCATCTCTTACAGAATGCCAGGGGTATTTGTCTCACAGGGTGCTAGATGTTGTACAAAAGAACCTTTCCATAGGTGTTACTTCATCTGTTCTGTATAATAACCAGGTAAGGCAGTGCTGGGAAGGGATATTCTCATTTTACAGAGACAAAACATGAAGCTCAGGGAGGTGAAAAGACTTATTAATGGCCAAACAGATGGGGCAATGACAGTAAGGACAAGTTCCTTTTTTACCACACTATTGGGCCTTTAAAACTTTTGTTTATTTACCTTAAAAAAAAAAAAAGATTTTATCTGAGAGGAATGCCTGGGTGGCTCAGTCATTAGGCATCTGCCCTTGGCTCAGGTCATGATCCTGGTGTCCTGGGATCGAGCCCCATGTCTGGCTTCTTGCTCAGCAGGGAACCTGCTTTTCCCGCTCCAGCTCCCCTATGCTTGTGCTCCCTCTCTCACCATCTCTCTCTCTCATAAATAACCTTTAAAAAAAAAAAAAAAGGTTTTATTTGAGACAGTGAGAGGGAGAGCACAAGCAGGAAAAAGGGCATAACGTCTAAGCAGACTCCCCAGTGAGAGGGGAGCCTGACGCAGGCTCAGTCTCACAACCCATGAGATCAGGACCTGACTCAAAATTGAGAGTCCGACACTTAACGGACTGAGCCACACAGGTGCCCTTAACTCAATATATATTTTTAAACAATCAGAAACTTAAAAGTTGTGACATTACAGAATAAGGAACTTTTTCCCCTGAACTGTCTGAGATTATAGGCATAGCTCCAAGATATTGCAGGTTCAGTTCCAGACCACGACAATAAGGGGGATATCACAATAAAGCGGGTCAAGTGAAACTTTCTGGTTTCCCAGTGTATGTAAGTGTGTTTACACTATTCTGTAGTGTGCCAAGTGTGCAACAGCATTATGTCTAAGAAAACAGTGTGTGTACCTTAATTTAAAAATACTCTATTGCCAAAAAAAAAAAAAAATCCTAATCATCCTTTGAGCTTTGGGTGAGTGGTGATCTTTTGGCTGGTGGAGGATTTTGCCTCCCTTGATGGAGGCTGACGGATCAGGGTGGTGGTTGCTGAAGGTGGAGGAGCTGTGGCCATTTCTTGATAATTTAGTTTGCCACATTGATTGACTCTTTTCACTAGTGATTTTTCTGTAGTGAGCGAGGCTGTCTGATAGCATTTTACCTACAGCAGAACTTAAACTTTTTTTAAGTAGGCTACACACCTAGCATGGCCCCCAGTGCCAAAGCAGGGCTTGAACTCCCAACCCTGAGATCAAGACCTGGGCTAAGATCAAGAACTGGACACTCAACCAGCTGAGCCACCCAGGCCCCCCTAGAACTTCTCTTAAGTCATCCCTTTACCCAACACGGGGCTCAAACTTACAGCCCCAAGATCAAAAGTCACGTGCCTCCCCAACTCAGCCACACTCAGTAGAACTTCTTTTAAAATGGGAGTCAATCCAAGTTTCTGTAATATTGTAAATCCTTTGTTGTCATTTCAACAATCTTCATAGTATCTTCACCAGTAGACATCATCTCAAGAAACCATTTTGCTCATCCACAAGAAGCAACTCCTCATCCATTCAAGTTTAATCATGAGATTGCAGCATTTCAGTCCCATCTGCGGGCTCCACTTAAAAAAAAAAAAAAAAAAAAAAAGATTTTACTTATGAGAGAGAGAGTGAAAGAGCAGCAGGAGGAGGAGAGGGAGAAGCAGGGTCCCTGCCAAGCAAGGAGCCCAATATAGGACTCGATCCCAGGACCCTGGGATCATGACCTGAGTCGAAGGCAGCCTCTTAACAGACTGAGCCACTCAGGGGTCCCCAGGCTCCACATCTAATTCTAGTTCTTTTGCTTTTCCACCATATCTGCAGTGACTTTCTCCACAGACATCATGAACCCCTCAAAGTCATCCACTGGGATAGGAATCACCTTTTCTGAACTGGAATCCTGCTAATGTTGCTCTTTTTATTTCTTTACACAAAGCATGAATATCTTAATGGGATCTAGAATGGTGACTCCTTTCCAGAAGGATTATTGCTTTTGGTGTTATATCTAAGAAATTGTTGCCAGTCATGAAGATTTCCTCCTGTTTTCTTCTGAGTTTCATAGTTTTAGCTGTTACATTTGGATCTTTGATCCCTTTCAATTTTTGTGTGAGGTGTAAGATAATCTTCCAACTTTGTTCTTTTGTATGTGGATATCCAATTTTCTCAACACCATTTATTGAAAAGACTGTCCTTACAGGATTTTGTCCTAAGTATGTATCACTCTGTAAGTATACTTTTTTAACTTAAATCATCTCTACACCTAACGTGGGGCTCCAAAATCACGAGTTGCATGCTTTACTGACTGAGCCAGCCAGGCGCCCCAGTACCTTTCTTTTCCTTTAGCAATGCTTTGAGATCTATTCATGTCAATGCACATGAGTGTTTAGTTCATTCCTTTAAACTACTTTCTAGTATTTCATTATATGAATGGACAGTATTTCTTTATGCATTGCCTTTTTTATTATCTATTAGTCAGAGAGCGAGTGAGCACACAAGCAGGGGGAGCAGCAGGCAGAGCAGAGAAGCAGGCTCCCCACTGAGCAGGGAGCCCGATGCGGGACTTGATGCCAGGACCCTGGGATGATGACCTGAGCTGAAGGCAGCCGCTTAACTGAGCCACCCAGGTGTCCCTACACCTTCTCTTAAAAAAAAAAAAAAAAATTATTTATGCTCTGTGTCCAATGTGGGGCTTGAACTCACAACCCTAAGATCAAGAGGCATACCCACCACTGGCTTATGCATCCTGGATTTTCGCTTTTCCCGAAGAACACCTTTGTTCTCCCACTAAATTTTGCACACTGCAAACTCTTAGCCTTTGCGTCTTTAGGCCATTTCTCCCTCCCTCTGAATGGGAGTGCACCTGCCACCAGATCCCGGCTTGGCAGTCATGTTCCCTAAGTCTGAAGGCATTACTTCATGGACTCCAGGGATCTACTGATGCTAACTCGACGTCTGCCGGCGTTCCGGTGGTCTTTCCTTTTGGTTTCTCTCTTGTTGATTTGTAGGGGTTTTTTGTTTTTGTTTTTTTGCAGTATGTGTACAGGAGGATTTCTTTTTTTTAAAACATCCCTTTCTTGGAACTTGGTGAGCGCTTCCATTTAAGGACTCCTACATATCTTCCTTTCTGAAGAATGCACCCGCTATCCTTCTGATGGTTTCCTCTTCCCTACTCACTAGTCTCTCCTAAAAGTGCTGCTAAATGCTATGTCATTGCTTCCAAGTCTCTCCGCCTTTTCTTCTTTCTTTGTACTTGAGAGAGAACATGGGAGCTAGGGGGTAGGGGTTGGGGCAGAGGGAGAGCAAATCTTGGGCAGGCTCCCTACCAGGTGTGGAGCCCGACACAGGGTTCGATTTCATGACCCTGACTGAGACCGTGACCTGAGCCAAAACTAAGAATTTGCTCAACCAGCTGAGCCACATAGGCGCCCCTATCTGCCATATTTCTTAACCTCTTTTATATTTTCCTTTTACCTTGGTGGTGGGTTCGACGGATTCCTCAGCTCAGTTTTCCAAATGCACAAGTCTCTGTGTCATCTGCACCGAATCTGGTGTTTCTGCCACGCGGAGTCTATTTCAATAAAATATTTTGGGGGGCTTATATTTTGTCACGTTTTTCCTTGCAGTCTCTTCGCTTTCTCATCCTGTGCTCCTTGCTTGGCCTGGCTCTGGCCCCTTGGTCACTCTCAGTCACCTGTGTGCCACTCGGGCTTGGAGGGCTCCCGGCCACTGCTTTCCCCTTGAGCCACGCAGCCTCCCAGCTGCTCAGGCCGTCGTCGTTCTCTCTGTTCTGGGTCAGAGGAGAGCGCCTCCAGTCTTAGGAGGACGAGGCTCTTGCATTTTTAACCCCTGACCATCCCAAGGCATCCGGGGTTGAGGAGGTAGCCATGCGCACACCCACGCGACCGGTTCCAGTGCAGGCCCCTGGGCTCCCCACCAGGGAAACCCGACTCCCCCACCCCCGAGTGAGCTCCTCGAGGCTTCCACACTCAGCGCTGGTTTTTAAATCTTCAACCCTGTCGCACATCCCAACAAGGGCTGGGAAGTCCTCACCTCCCACGGCTCCAGGTCTCCTGTGCCCAGAGTTCACTTTCACTTCAGGCTTACCTCGATCTGGGGGTCCAAAGTCAGGACCCAGAATCGATGAGACTCTGTAGATCCACTCGGTCCCAGTAGCCGCTAAGAAGTTCTGAACAGATTTCCCACAGACCCCAAGTGAAATTGAGGTTTGTTTTGAAGGATCTGGCCTCTTCCTCTCTCACCTGTTCTTGCTATGAGAATTGCCCCCCTCCCATGCAGTGTTTATGTGGACGAATTTTTGCTAGTAAAAAACAAGAGATTTCGATTTTGGGTGGTGAGCCTTGTTCCCACCACCCAGACTGTGCTTCTCTCCTCCTCCGTGAGGGCTTGGGTGCAGTTAGCTGGCCACGGTGACAGTGGGGGAGGCAGGCAAGCTTCTGCTGAGAGATGCCGTCCTTCTGAGGGTCTCTCAAGCCCACCCCCTAGGGAAGCTGGGTCAGCGCAGTCCGTGCCTGGCTCAGCCTGCACAGAACTTGGTTCTTGGTTTCAATCCACCTTGCCGGGGTTCCTTTCTTCTTGGAGGTGGGGTAGTTTTAAGTGGCTTGAGGGGTGCCGGGAGGAAGAGAATTCTAGTTCCAGGGGCTGATGTTGCTTGCATGTCATGTCCTTGTTCTAATTCTGATTATCACCCTCAGAACGGAGGCCTCAGTGTCAGGGCTCCGTGGTGAAGGACTGCAGTTTGCCTTAAAATCAAAGGCCCATTTCTGTACTACTGTATGCAAGAGAATCACCTGGAAGCTTGTTAAAAATGCAGATTCTTTTGAGTGCTATTCCCAGTTGTACGGCGGTCCAAGCAAGTCTCTGTCTCCACTCCATGGGCCCTTGTCCCCACGTCCCGGCTCAGGGGCACCCCCCACCAGTTCAGGCTCCAAAGCTGAACCGGAAAGAAACACTCCTGGTGATGTGGACCTCACCTTGAACTACGCTGCCTTGAGTGGTTTTAAAAGGTCAGTGTGCAGGATTAAACATTGTTCCGGGCAGATGAATAACTCCATGGAAAATCTAAGACCTTCAGATGTAATAAATAGCCTTTATTCTGCTCATTTCCTGGGGGGGGGGGGCGGTGTTTCACAGAGTCTCCCTTATCGTTTGATTACAAGTCATAGGATACTAGCAGATACCATCTGCTGTGATATAACTACTTGGCATTACTAATAAGATCACCGCTTCTATTTATTGAGCTCCTCTGTGTACCGGGTCCTCTGTGCTGAGCACCTCACCTGGTAATCTCATTTCTTCTGCTGTGACTTAGCATTCCACGTGCCCTGGCCTGATGGTGGTGACAACAGCCCTGGGTGATCTGGAAGAATTCTGGATGTTTGGGGATCTGCTAAGCAGGCCCAGGGGACCCTCTCCAAGGACCCCAAAGCAAGCTTTTCTCCTGAAGTATCAATACTCATCAATATTGGAAAGGCTGCAAACATTTTTTCTCCCAGTCTCATTTGTGTTGGAATCATAATGTTCTCCATCATACGTACACTTTCAATATCTTGGGGTGGTCAAACCTTTTTATTATTCCCCTCATTAGATCTTTTAGGTTTCATGTTATGTTTAAAACAGAGCTTCCCATCCCAGAGATATAATAATCTCCTGTATATCCTTTAGTAATTTTGCAGTTGAACTTTTCTATTCTTTCCTCTGGATCTAATTGTCGTGGCAACTGTGAGCTACAGATCTCTTACTTTGAGGGCCACGTGTCTTAAAGTTCTATTTATTAAACAAGCCATCTTTTTTCCCCACTTCAAATACTCCTTTTATGCTACTAAGTTCCTGTCTCCCTGGGGGTCTGCTCCGGGACTCTGCCTGTCGTTCCAGGAGCCTGTTGGTCCTGGAACACACTGAACTTAAGGGCTGATTCGGAGAGAACTGAAATCTTCCGGGAGCATCGTGTCTGCCATGTGTGTCCACTCACAGAATGGTCTTAGCAGGTCTCCTGTGGGCTCTCGTACACTGTATGGGTTGGCCGGGCTGTCGTCTGCAAATAATGACAGCTGTACCTTCCTCTCCTTCACCGCTCTCCCATGGGGGGGACCGTGCCAGGACACCGCTAACGAGTGATGCGTCCTCGGCTCGCGTCCGACTTGTATGGGAATGCCTGTGGTTCTTTAGAATGTCACCAACTGCTGGTTTGCGATAGAGATTTGTTTTCATCTAGATTACGATGTCTCTTTGTCATCTTAACTTACTAAGATTTTTAATAAGGGATAGATCTTAAACTTTACCAAATACTGTTTCAGCATCTATAGAGACTACCAAAAACTCTTCTCTATGAATCAAAGCTGAAATGAAGGCCCATGAGCAGCCATAATGCCTCCTAGTGTACGCTCTGTATCCCCAGTCCCTGTGCCAGGATTCCGTAGAGGAAGACCCCCCCCCCTCGCCCTGCCCACGCAGGGATGGGGCCAAGAGCCTTCTTCTCAAACTGCTCACGCTCACAGGCGCCTGGAGGCTTCGCTTTCTTTCCAGGGAAAGGAAATGTGCCAGGCCAAATGCCCCCAGGATGGGAAGGAGCTCCCGAGGACAGTGGTGTACAGAGTACAGGAACCAAAGTGGGGTCAGGGAGGATGAAGGACCCCCCAGGTCCCTGCCACCAGCCCACACATCAACATACAGACCAAGTGCCTGCGATGGGGGGGGGGGGGTCGGTATCTGAAGTGTCCTCTGTGCTCTGGCCATGACATGGTCTCTCCTGAGTCCTTCCTGCCACCCCACAGCCCTGAGCCGGGGTGTGCAGACCAGGGAGCACCTATGGCAGAGTCATCACAGAAAGCAGGGCTCCCTCCTCAGCCCCACTAACTCCAGGTCCCCATCGCCCTCCTCCCAGCCGTCACTCAGCTCCTGCTGGTCACATCTAGACAAGCAGTCCTTCCAGAGCCAGAAAGTCCCCCTCGAGCTGGCTCCTGACTGCAGTGACCCCGGCGCTGGGCGGCTACCCACTCGGCCGCCCCACCAGTTCGGACCCTGCTTCTCCTCCATCCCATTCTGGGACAACGGGGGGATACTTAAGCCTGTGCCCACCTGGGCGCCATCACAACCCAAAGCAGAGGCTGGCCCCGCGCGCTCTGACCCTGGGCCCTCTTGCCACCACCTCACTAGCGTCTGCCCTATCTACCCGACACGGGGCTTGGAGCTGCCCCTGGACGCAGAAGCAAAGATAAACAGAAAATGAGGGCACAGCCCAGCGTGTCACAGTTCTGAGAGGTAGATTGGGACAGGATACCCGTCCGGTTTGCCCAACCCGACCTTGTGTGAGAGGCAGTCTCTGACGTGCTTTCCCTTCAGGCCACAGGAAGCCCTAGCCCAAGCGGAGGCGAAAGGTGGCAATCTCCATGGGCTCCAGATAGACGTCAGTGCTGTTGGAGGGTGAGGCCAGGGGGTACAGTAACGTCAAGGAGGTCGGCTGCAGGAACCCCACGTCCAGGCCATGGAAGAGGCTCCCCAGGGCCACCTGTGGAGAGGGACATGGGACGGGGCTGTGCTGGGCACCCTTCCTCTATATGCCTTGTCACCTCTTGGAGAAGCCCACGGAGGCAACACGGAGCCTCCCCACACGTGGGAGTCTGTGTGCTGTCTCGGAGGGTCCCTGGGATGTGCTTGGCTCTGAAGGCTGCCCGTGGGCCACAGGGTAGGCAGCGCCACCCAGAGCCGTGAGCTCCTTGAGGACAGGGACCACGTTGGGGTCCACTCTGGACCCACCGGCGCCCGCCCAGACTGTGGCACATGGAGCTGCATATCAGCGCCAGCTTAACCCATGAACAGAGCTCCCAGAGCAGCAGCATGAGCTTCTGGGGCTTTCCACCTTGTGGGACAGTGGTCTCTGCTCGTGGAGCACGAGTTCTCCAGCTGTGTGTCTCGCCCAGAATGCGCCCCCACCAAGCCTCGCTTGCTTTGGAAACACCCATGGACAGCTTCTCCCTCCCTCTCCAAAATGCCCTGGAGGGACCCCCACCCCCCCAGTCCCATCCTCGCTGCCCACCTCACGGCAGCCTCCCCATGTTCCGGCCCATACCTTGCCTTGGCTTGTGGTGCAGTTGAAGCCCAGGTTCTTGGCTTCAAGGCCACAGTCGAAACCCTTGCGGTGTAGGATGAGTGCAGTTTCCGCCGAAGGCAAGGCATCGTCCTGGATGAAAGATGCGAGGGGCGGTAGGGGGTCGGGGCTGCTCAAGGCTCATGGAGGGGGCAGCCCTGCTCCCCAGCAGGCAGGACCGGGATGGGGAGGAGTCTGGGGCACACCAGGCCAGAGCCTGACGGGGACGCTCACCTCGGCCTGCAGCGTACGCAGGTTGAGCAGGTGGAAGTCACAGGGCAGAGAAGCGGCCAGGGGATGAAACGAGCGCAGGCCGGGGCCCGGGAGCTGCCTCTTGGCTACGGGCAGGGCGAGCACTGGGGTGTTCAGGTACATGGAGGTCAGGTGGCTGAGGAGGGACGGGTAGCTGGTGGAGCGGCCATCCTGGACCTGCGAGGTGGGCCGGAGATGCACGTGAGGGGGACGGTAAACGCGCGCCCGGGTCAGTTCCTCCGGGAAGAGCTTCCCCGATGTGTCTGGGAGGCTCCAGGAGCCTTCACATGAGGCCACTTTCCATCTCATCTCACACAACCTAGAAAGGACTGCTTGCTAGGCCCTCTCTCCTTGACTTCTTCTGGGGTTTTGCTTCTGTGACTTTACAACAAGCACACACCCCCATACCCCAAGCACCATCTCCCATCACCGAGATTCTCAGAGTGGGGAAGAGAACAGGAAAGACAGACGTGTGCTGCACACAGATGGAGGGCGTGCTCGAGTGATCCTGCGGTTTGGGTACAGCCCCACGTCCACAGCACCAGCCCCGGTCCTCAGGCCTGGGGCCCCCCACAGCTGAGCCCACCGAGGACAGCTGCTTAGGTGGCTGACCTGGACTTCCTCTGAGGTGACTACTTGTCCGTGTTCTGGACTTCTGTCCTAGCATTACCCTCCTGCCCGTCGCCCAGAATCTCTAACTTCCCCTTCGCCTGACCTCCGTTCCCCCGCCAACCCACAAGCTCTCTCCTGTGGCTCGCTATTGAGCCACTGACATCTCCTGCTTCAACAGCCTTTACACCCTCACCTGCCTCCAGCCTCCCTGGAGGTCCATTCCTCAGTACTCCAGCTGTTCGAGCGACAGCTTAGGGCCAAGCCTGCCTGCTTGGTCCCTCCTGGGCCTCCAGTCAAAGTCCAGGCTCTTCTACCAGCCGGTCCCGGCCCATGACAGTCTGCCCCAAATGACCCCCAATCTCTTGCTACCCCAGCAACGGCCACTAGAACCTTCTGCCATGACGGAAACACACTATACCTGCGCTGGACAACAAAGTAGCTGCCAGCCACATGTGACCATGGGACGCTCGAAGCGTAACTGGTGCAAATGAAGAACTAAATTTGGATCATGTTAATTAACTTAAATAACCACGCATGGCTAGCAGCTACCGCACTGGGCAGGCAGCTCTAGACAGGGCCGCTGCCCGTTCGCGCGGTCTCTCCTGCCTTCTGCCCTGTGCCGCGGTTCACGGGGTCAGATCAGACCCCACTTGTCATGGCTGTGCTGGGCCGACGCACCCCTGGAAGCTGTCCTCCTCAGCGGCCTTGGCACATGATGTTCTCTCCCTCCTCAGCACCAGGGGGCAGATTTCTACCTTCATTTTACACACAAAGCTTGCCCCCCTCCCCCCGCAAGCGAAGTCCTAGAGAGTGGGGTGGGGGGTGGGGTGAGGAACGCGGATGTTTGTGTCCCCCTCAGGCCTACAGCACAAGAGCTTAGGATCTCCATAGTGAGTGAGGACTGAGCCACGGCCTCAGGGGACTGAGTGGCAGGCTCTGTCATCCGCAGGTCCAGGCACAACTCGCGCTACCACTAGTCCGACACCCCATCGCTAGCCCTTACCTCGAGGTCACCGCTCCTGCTGCTGTGAAAGACCAAGTCCCTAAACATGGCTGCCAGTTTGGAGAAAAAGCCAGGCTGGTGGGGGCAAAGAAAGCCATGAGATGCACGGGGCTGCAGCAGAGGGCTAGAGGACACAGTGGGGACCGGCGGCACAGAGGAAGGCAGGAGGTGCCGCAGGAGACGGAAGTGCCAGGCTGCCCGGCAGAGCGTCAGGCTCACTCCCCGCACCCCCGGAAGAGCCCTACTCTCGCTACCCCTTGCCCGCCTCTAGCTCTGCCACCCAAGGACCAGCCTGACCTGGCTCCCGGGGAGGAAGACCCAGAATTTACCTCACTGCCCAGGCTTCGCCGCTCCAGCAGGAGGCGGAAATGGTTGCAGGTTCTCTTGTTGTCCTTGAGCCCTTGGCCCAGACCCCGGTTGTCGTCCTGCATGAGCCGTCGGTCCAGGATCACCTCCAGCTGGCCTGGGGACGCTAACTGTGAGCCACGGTCCTGCGACCCCCCCATCCCCACACAGACACTGGGCTTTGGAAGGAGAATCCCAACCACGGGCCCCAGGGGACCCGCCTGGTGAACTCGCCGGACACAGAGTCACCGAGCGGAGGCAGAGCCGTGGAAGCTGGGGCTCGAAGGGGGCTGAGTGAGGGCCATTGTCCCAGAAGAGGAAGCAAGGGGCCCAGAGCGGGCAGGTGGGCCCTGTGCTCAGGCTGGGGACCTTATCTGGACTGGCCACGTTAACAAAGTGAACGAGCGAACAGAAGGGCTCGGGGCGGCCCACAGAGCTTCCTGCGCAGGCCCAAAGCCGGGCACCCCGGGCAGACTTTGTTGTGACTGGAACACGCGCCTGCCCATCCCCTACTCTACACTGGGCTGGACTCCAGCTCGGCTGCCTCGTCTATCACAAGGAGGGCACAGGGGACAGGCAGATGGCAAATAAGACACAGGCTCAAATTAGGTATCATTTTGGGTTGCCCTTGGGAGAAGGGATGACAGAGGAGTGCCAAGGCTTTCTTTGTAAAATACGCTCGGAGAAGGGGCTCCCTGCAAAGCTGATGTATGTCGGGGTGTGGGGTTTTCCCAGCACCTGCTTTTTAAAATAATCTCCTGAGGGAGTCTACTCAGGGGCCCCTGACCCTCTCCCCAGCCCGATTCTGATTGCTCTAGTTTCTAAGTCTTTTATACGCACGGGTCCATTTTAGGACTTCTGGAGATCTTTCCAGAAAAGGTTGCTCAGGGTAAAAAACGATAATCTCAGGGCACCTGGGTGGCTAGTCTGTTAAGTGTCTGCCTTTGGCTTGGGTCTTGATCTTGGGGTCCTGGGATCGAGTCCTGCATTGGGCTCCCTGCTCAGCAGGGGGTTCTGCTTCTCCCTCTGCTCGTGCTCTCTCTCTCAAGTAAACCAACAAAATCTTAAAAAAACAAACACATAAAAAATAATCTCTGAACACATCGTTTCCCAAAAGGGCAGAGAAAACCAAGGCAGGGGGACCCCGGGCTCAGCTAGCAGCCAATGGTGCAGACAGAGCTGGGCACAGTCTGACAGCAGGGTGACCCCGGGTGAAGGGGGAGCAGAGCCACGCTCCTTCAGCAGGGGGGCAGGCCTCCACGACCCTGGCCACCGACCCCCAGCACAGCCTAGACCGGGCATTCTCAGCTCAGCCCTGCACAAAGGCTCTATCCCAAACCCAGAAAGTCGGAAGGCCTCAGAGGCCAAGTGCAAACTGTTCTATTTACCCTGAGGACATGGAGCCACTTCAGCTTTCCTGGCATGGCCCAGCTCCAGCCCGGTACTCCTGGCTTTGTTTCAATTTTTAAGAACAACAATTCTCTCTTTTAATGACTGTTAATAGGAAAACAGTATATCCCTTTCTTCTTTGCTCAATTTTTTAAAATTAAAAACATCCTTTTTTTTTTCCATAAGTGACCAAGAGGCTGGGAGAGGGAGAGAGAGAATCTCAAGCAGGCTCCATGCCCAACGTGGAGTCCTACACCGGGCTCGGTCCCACAGCCCCGCGGTCATGACCTGAGCCGAAATAAAGACTTAGATGCTTAACTGACTGAGCCACCCAGGCACCCGTGAAATACTTCATTATAACATCAAATGCACTTTTCCAACTGCCCCTACCTCCATCCCTGGCCAGGAAAATGGGGCCGCAGAGCTCGGTTCAGAATCGCTGTTCAATACCCTGGTGCTTCTAAAAAGGACCCAACAGGACCCCATCCCCTGGTCACCTCCATGGCTGCCTCCACTAGGAGGGTGACAGCCGGCATCTGCCTTCCTGCCGGGCCCGTGCGACTGACAGGCGCTGCGAATGTTCTCCAAGCCTTAAGGTGATGCAGACCACAGGGGTGGGGCCCGCTGAGAGGAGGCCCTGGGGCACAGATGGGACTCTGCCTCGTCCTCCACCCTCGGCATAGCTGGGCTCCCCACTCACCATCATGTAGGCTCGAGACCCCCAGGGCCTGGGCAGTGTGCAGCGTGAGGCGGTCCCGGGCGTCCTGGATGTAGGCCATGACCGGCATGGGGTAGAAGTTGGCCTGCAGGGGCAGCTTCTTCAGATAGCGCCGGGGCTGCACCTGGGAGTGCAAGCCCGGCTGATCAAGGGTGTCTGGGCACCCTCTGGGCCCTAGGGGTCCCCAGTCTGAAGGGGCCCTGATCATTTTCGCCTCGGATTCCTCTTCCTCCACCAGGGCCGACTGCTCTCAAGGCCCTGGGAATCACCTGAAAGCCATTGAGGTCCGTGAAGAAGGCACCCTGGCTATCAATGTCCGTGTGGAAGCGCAGGGCCAGCTCCTGGTTGACGTAGTCGCGGATGTCCACCAGGGATGACATGTCCAGAGACAGCCCCTCCACCCCTGGGCAGAAGGACAAAGGGAGAGCGTGGACAGGCCTGAGAGATGGGCTGGGGGAGGCTGTGCCCAACCTGCCAGCTACTCCCAGCATTTCTGCAGGATCTTCCCCGCAAGAAAACTAACGTCCTTCTGGTCTCAAACAATACGTTTGTTGAAAACAGATATGTGAGCAGAGAACAGGCAGAAGGCAGAGTGTGGCCTAGCTGGTGCAGCCCTGACCTTCCTTCTGACCTTGCTCGTCCGCCAAGCTCACCTGGCAGATTATAAAGCCGGACCACCTGGCGGACATGCTCATAGTAGGCAACGACCTCCGAGAAGAAAGGGCCTTCGGTGACACGCAGCACAGGGGGATCCTTGGGGACGTACGGCTGGGGACAGGGCAGAAGGCAGCTAAAGCCACAGCACAGAGGGCAGAGCAGGGAGGTACTGGCCCAGCGCTGCCAGAAGTACTTGTTCCCAGCAGGCTCCGGCCTGAGAGCCCCAGCTGAGCCGGCCCAAGGCCCCAGCTGCTCCTTGGCGCACCCCACTCCCAGAGGCAGCCGAGGCCGGGCCCCTGGCAGACAGGGACGACCCTGGAAGGAGGCCTGTGGCCACATCCCACCCGCTGCCTTGGTTCACTGGGCTCCTCCGATCCCCGGATTTGTGAGCAGTCTTAGGGTTACCTGGGCCTCCCCATCAGGCAGGAAGAGATAGGCTCCACTCTTGTCCTTGGACGCACGAGTGCCATAGATGAGGAACTCCATGTTCACCCGCTGCTCCTGCTCCTCGTCCACCCTTCGGACGCTCTGCCAAAGAACACAGCCCTGACCCCTGGCCCCACACCAGCATGTCAGGCCTGCCCCCTGGGAGGGCACGGACGAACCTCCCCGAGGAGCCAGCTCAGCTTCCCCATGCCACCCCCTCCCACCGCTCAGAAGCCGAGAAGGCCCACTCCGTGGCCCCCGACAGTCACGAGGCCCCTCAGCATCCCCGCCCCCGCCAGGCAGGCCCTCCTCAGCCCGGGGCCCTGGCTCTTTACCTTGAGGAGCCCGGTGAGGCCTGAGAACCAGACCTGCATGTAGCGGTTGCTGAGGGCAAAGTCACTGGCGCCAGAGTCAATGATGCGCAGGGGAAACGCATCCTGCCTGCTGATCGACAGCTGCCGGCCGTGCAGGTAGATGCGCACGGAGGCCGGCAGGGTGCGGGGCCCGTCCAGGCCCAGCTGCAGCTGCAGCACCCCGAGGCCCAGGGCCGGCAGGCGGATGGGCACAGACACCTGCCGGCGCGGGAGGGGTGAGGAAGGGAGCGGTGAGGAAGGCAGGGGTGAGGAAGTGCGGCCCACGGCATGGGCATCCATTCTGGGTGCAGGCCTGGGAGTCTAGTCCCAGGGCATTTATTTTTTCCTTGAGAAAGGCTGAGGAAATGCCCACACCTGGGGGGGTCCTCTGTCCCCCCCCACCGCCGCCTCTGAAAGTCAGGGGACATCACTTGCCTCTAGTCAGACTTTCAGGAATCTCATGATAACTGAGAAACTATGAAACAGGAAGCACATGGCAAGGCAACCTAGTCCCCATTTTTGCTTTCCTACCGCACCAAACCTCCCCTTCCTGAGAACCTTCCACTCCTGACTCATGTCCCAGGAATGACTGTCCTCTGGTCCCCCCCTCCCCAGGACCCCTGCCCCCAACCTAGGCAGGAAGCAGGAGATTGGGAGGCCTGTGTCCCAGGTGGAGTGAGGCCCCGGGGAAGGGGCCCTGGGTCAGCACAGAGGGCTGGGGCCCATGCCCTGGGCCGTCACTCACCTGGTAGACATCGGCGACCGTGCTGGTGGCAGAGCTCCAGTGTGCACTAATCTGCACGGCCAGTGGCTGACCGTCCTCTGAAAGGACACGCACTCGGGGCGAGCTGACCAGCAGGGACACCACACTGAACCGCTCCTGATCCAGGGGGTTGAAGAGCACCACATACCTGTGGGGAGAGGCAGGCTCACTCACCTTGGAGGCCACTGGCAGTGGGAGCAGAGCTGTGGCCAGGCCATGTCCCACAGTGCCTGGGCAGGCGTGGGGGAGACGGTGCCGGGAGCCGGCAGGACTTCACCTCTGCACCTGGCCGGGTCTGGCTCACCTGGGAGAGGAATCCAACTGGATCACTGTGCGCTCCGGCAGGGCATCGTGATTTAAGCGGGTGTCATCCTGGGGATTAGATGTGGGAACGGAAGAACTGTCACCGGGCTTGGCCTGGCTCAGGGTCTTGTCTCCTCCCCAGCCCCTGCCTGTCCTGGCTGTGGACCACCAGCTGCACTGGGCACCGATCCTTCCCTCCAGCGCAGGCAGAACAGGAAGAGGGACGCCCTCGTGGATGGGACTGCACACTCCAGAGAGCGCCCCGAGCGGACAGAGGAGCGGGGCTCACCATCTGGAGGAAGGGCGCCTCAGGCTCGAAGCGGTAGGTCTCCTTGTCCCCCAGCACCAGATAGTGAGCCGCATTGATGATGACCTGCTTCAGGCTCACAAGGGAGCGCAGGAGCCTGGGGGCACAGGAGGCAGGAGGGGGCCATGGAGAACACCGCCACAGACAGACTGCTCACCTCCCCCGCAGGAAGAGCCCTCGGCAGACCTGCCCACTGACTGCCCAGCAGGGCGTTTCTTTAGGACAGTGGGCAAGGACGTGGATCCAGCAGGGAGCCCCCACCTGATGCCATAGTCTGCCACAACCGCCTCCTTGGCGGTGCCGGTGATGGCGTCGTGGTGCTGGAAGAGGCCCAGAGTGCGTCGAGCTTCCGTCAAAAGGGCGAAGTCTGAGAGCGGGTACTGGCTGGCCAGTCCAGAGCGGCGGGCGTGAGCGGTAGCTAGACTGTATAGTATCTCCGCACCCCTGCCCAGAGAGAGGGGTCACACTCCTGCCTGCACGACCCCCAGGTCCGCCCTGCTCAGCAAGCCCCGACCCCTTCCTTCCACCACGTCTCCGCCAGCCTTCGTCTCCAAGCGCTTCTAGTGCATTCTAAGCCAATCCGGCTCCTCCTGAAACCCTGAAGGCTCATTCTCCTCCCTCTGGCCTGGAAGTGGGGGTGAGCCTCACCGCAGGTGGGCTTCCAGGACCCGGTCCAAGCTCTTGTAGAAGGGCCGAGAAGTGTAGTAGCCAGTCCAGTAATGGTCCTCCCGGTCCGCGTAGGAGAAGAAATCCCCGCTCAGCACGGGGAAGCCTGGAGGCCGGGCCCCTGGCTCCACCCCGGTCTTCTTGTACAGAGCGTCAAAATAGTCAGAGAGGGTGCCAAACTGGGCCTGCGGAGACCCCAAAACCCGCTCCCATCAGTTCCAGAGCTTCTAGAAGCTGTGGCCCCCAGGGCTGCAGCCGGGCACTGGGGGCAGGGATTCTGCCTATGTGCAGGCAGCCGTGGCACGTCCCGCCCTGCGGGACCGCACGCAGACGCTAGGAGGCCCGCAGAGGAACTCTGACAGAAAAGGGAGGCTCTTGCCCAAGAGTCGGGCACAAACCACCCCCCCGGAGCTGGTAACCTCCCAGGCCAGGCCAGTCTGCAGCACTGGGGAGGAACCCCCCCCACCCTGCCCCCCAGCTCGGCGCCCCTCCCACCTGCACATGGAGGTCAGGCTTGCTGTTGAGGAAGTCAAAGAGCCGCTGGTAGTTGAAGAACTGGGCATCCCACTCCTGGGGCTTGTCGTATCGGAAGTCATCCCCCAGTGGCACCAGGAGGACGTTGCTTCGGAACAGCCGGGACTTTTTCCGGTACTGGTCCAGGAGCAGCGCGGCCCTGCAGTGAGGAAGGGCACGGGCCCCAGTGGAGTCTGGGCCTAAGAGGAACGGGGCTGAGCCAGCCCCAGAGGGCCCCTGAACACATCCATCAAGGAGTCATGGGGCCCGCAGTGGGCACCACCCAGACTGGGAAACCTGTGCCTGGGAGCCCCATGTTCTCTGGATAGTTCTGACAACCAGGGACGTCTTCCCAGGCTGGGCTGTGGTTTCTGGCTGCAGGTCCTGGATATCACAGTGGCCCTTGGACACCACACGCAATGCAGCACCCCCCCACCACACTCCTCTGTGCCTTCCGTTCCCACTCCACAAGCCCAGCTCCTCTGTCTCCTGGGTCCCTCCATCCCCAGCAGTTCCCCAGCACACTGTGCCTATGTCCCTCAGAGCAAGGGGCCCAGCACTGGAGGCGGGAGTCCAGGTGAGCCCCCTGACCGCCCCCTCGGCCGGCCAGCGTGCAGGGGCATCAGCAGGAGTATCTCTGGCAGCCCCATGGTCACCCCACGGAGCTGATGTCAGCCAGCATGCACATTTCTCATGCCTGAGGTTCAGCAAGGTCCTCTCTTCTCATCCTGAACTTTTCTATGCTGTTTTCTGAGGCTAGGAGGGGAACCTTACATTTACATCTAGTAAATCTCACCAGGTTGGATTCAACCCACATCACACACAACCTGTTGCGATCTTGTGGGATCCTGACCCTGACACCTGGCTTCACTTTGCCTACCAGTTAGTGGCACAGCACACCACCAAAGAGCCTAGAACCAGAGCCAGACTAGGCCAGCTCCACACGGACTAGGCTGAGTGACTCTGTGCAAGTTACTTAACTTCTCTGGGCCTCAGTTTTTATAAAATGAGGAGACCATCAGTACCTACCATTATGATGTTTTGAGAATTAAAACAAACTAAACGGGGACGCCTGGGTGGCTCAGTAGGTTAAGCCTCTGCCTTCAGCTCAGGTCATGATCTCAGGGTCCTGGGATCGAGCCCTGCATCGGGCTCTCTGCTCGGCAGGGAGCCTGCTTCCCCATCTCTCTCTGTCTGCCTTTCTGCCTACTTGTAATCTCTCTCTCTGTCAAACAAATAAAATCTTAAAAAAAAAAAAAACTACACAAATTCGTATATACTGAACACTTAGAATGGCGCCTTGCACATACAGAAGAAACGATAAATACACATTTGTCATTTTCGTTTTCAGTGAAGTAACTGGTAAAAATCAATAGAAAAATCAGAGCCTCACAGCCTCTCATTAAAGTCCCTGTCTCTTTTCAGACCAATCTAGTAATTGGCACATTGTGGTACTGTGGTTCACTCAGCCACTAATCTACTTAACTGTGCTGACCCGGCGGCTACTATTATACTACTCTGCGCTCAAGGGAGGACCCCTCGAACACCCTCTTCCCCTAATTCCTGAGCCTAGTGAGCCTTTCAAAGGAGAAGACGAAGTTACTCTCATGACTTGCCCTCCGCAGACCTGGGCTGGCATCACAGGTCACAACTGCTGCTCTAAGACACACCGCGCCTTAACAGCCCTAGAATCTTGCTTAGAATCAGCATTCAGATTTCTGAGTTTCAGAAACAAAAGACCATTTTCTTTCCCTTTTGGTCACACATTTCCCCTCTCAGACCTCATGGAAATTTGAGTTACCACAACACGAAAACCAGTTCAACTTGTTATATTCCCAAGGCCATTTGGTTCCAGCCAACCCACTGTTCTAGATCACGCTTAGTCTGCCCTATCCCAGGGCGTGGGCTGACTTCAGCAACAGAGACATCTTTAGGGGTCCCTAATGACCCTTGGTGGCACAGGTGGGCTTTCTCGGAGGCTGGGGGCTCTTGGGCAGGACTGACTGTGCATCTGAATGGGGGCTCGTGGCCAATTTTGAGCCAAATCAGAATGCCCGTGCTAAATAAAGGCATATCAGGCCACAGGGTGCAAAGAAATTCACTTATTTTGAGAATTGTTCCCTTCTGAGTCAATCAACCGGCACTGGCTGGGAAATATCCTCATTTGGGAAAATAAAACCATTCTGGATAATTCCAGTTTTCCAGGGAGGTTCAGTAAAGGAGCTGCCACCTTAGTGGCTGGGGACCTGAACTCACTCCCTGTGCCCAACCCCCTTTCTACAGAGGTACAAACGCCCCCACCCCCTGTGAAGCAGAGCCCGGCCTGAGGCCAGGTCTCCTGGCTCCTCTGTGTGAAATGGCCCAGCGTAGGCCGGAAAAGACTACCTCTCAGCCACGTTGGCCTCTGTGATGGCCCGGGGCGGCACCTTCCAGGGGCAGTTGATGCGTCCACCTGGCAACCGCTTGAAATCGAACTGGCAGCAGATCTTGGGGTCCGGGCCGCAGGTATGGGGCACGTCATAGCTGTAGAAAGGCATCATGTGGCAGAAGATGTCCGTGTTGGCGTCTGAGTCTGGAGAAGACAGAGCGGGCCATCAGCCGGAAGCAGGCTACCCCCGGAGCCCACGGCGTCTCCAGGGGCCGGGCCGCTCAGACCCGCAGGATAGATAGCAGGCCCTGCAGAGGCCAGGGGTGAACGTGACCCCCGACCTCCCCCGAAGGAGGAGAGCACTCTGGCCACCAGCACTAGCGCTCGCTGGTCTGTTCTGGAGCCTTATTTCTCATCCCCCTGTCCTTCCCCAGGGAGAACTGTGACCCGCTCCACCCTACCTGGTCTTACCCCAGGTCTGCCTCCACATGAACTCCAGACTGTGGGTGGCAGCAAAGTGCTTCTTGATGGCATAGTGCACCCTCTGGATCAGCATGCTGGTCAGGTTGGCACGGCGCAGCAGGTAGGGAATAGTGGAGCTGTAGCCAAAGGGGTCCACTGCCCAGCCAGAGCGCGGGGTTGCACCTGAGAGGACATGGGAGCCACAGGTGGGCTCCCTGGTCCTGGGAAGCGAGCTCCCTTCTTGTCATCACGCCAGGCCCAAGCTGGTGGAATCAGCCTGGAAAGGGAACAACCCCCCAACCCCCGCCAATCCGTGCCCCACAGGCCCCTGCTGCCTCCTGGGCCCAGCTATGGGGACAGACCCCATTCCTGAGCCCAGACTCACCGAGGTTTCTCTCCAGCCACTGGTGGCCCTCAATAAGCTGGTCAATGAGTGCAAAGTAATGGGAGTTGGCCTCGTCCGGCATCACCCAGCCTCCTGTCACAATCTCCAGTTGCCCGTTTCCCACCAGCCTGGAGTGAGGGACTCACACTCAGCGTGGGGCAAGGATGCTCTCCCAGTCCCGCTGACCAGAAGTGCCAGGACCTGTGCGTGCTGGCCTCACCGAGCCCACTCGCCTCACCCAGCCCAGCCCAAGCCCAGGACCCACAGAACAACTGAGCACCCTCCTCTCCCCACCATACAACCTCCATGCTGTCCGGGCCGGCCTCTCTTTGGACCTCCATCTACGCTTCCTGGGGCCAGGCCCTGGGGTCTTTCTTCTCCGGGCATACAGCTTCATGTGACTCTGATTTCTCCTAACACCAGCTCTTGTTTTCTTTGCCTCGGCCCCTCTGCCATCGCTCCTCCCTGCCCTGCTTCCCTCTGCCTCTCCCTGCCACACTGGCGCCCACCACTTGGCCTCCAGCTGCTCTGGCAGCCATCCCGGGGCCCAGATGGCAGCCCTCCCATGCCTCCCCGGTGGGCACTGGCCTGCGGACTGCTGCTTTCTTCTGGGCATTGATGTTGTCCCACCACTTAGCGAAGAAGGAGACTTCCGCCCAGAGGAAGCGCCGCCGGGGGTCCTCCTGCAGCTTGCCCACCATGCTGTTGAGAATGTGCTGGGTTTGCTCTGTGTAGTACTTGTCAAAGGTCTTGATCCAGCCTGGGGAGCCAACACAGGGTCCCCTTAGGATGCCAGCCTCTTTGTGGGCCCCTCCCTCACCCCTGCCATCAGAGAACTCCGCCCCCCTCTGCCCGGCACAGCCCGGCTCCCAGGGCTCCGCCGGGGCCTCACCCGGGTCATTGTGGGAGTGAGGCACCACGAACACCTGCAGGTCTTCAGCGTCCCAGTCATGGGGCCCGTAGGAGATGTCGAAGCCTTGCTTCCACACGCCGCCATCCACGTTGTCAAAGGGCAGCTCCTCTGATATGGTCAGCATCTGCCAGGCCAGAGAGCAGCTCAGCGCCCAGCCACAACCACCAGCGCTCCCTGCCAGCGCGGGCCCCTACCTGCAGCTCTGGCTTCTGGCCCCGGCCCCCCAGAGCAAACTGGCAGTCTTGAGGGGAGATGGAGAAGAAGCTGGGCCGGGGCTCTGGTGGCACCACCCAGGAGCCGTTGGCCGTGTAGTAGGGCAGCAGGGCGGGCGGACCCTCCGCGTTGGCTGTCAGCTCCAGCACCGAGTCCTTGATGTGGCTGATGATCTCATGGTTCTCCTCCAACAGCTGTTCCAGCTGCTCAATGCGGTTCTGCAGCACAGAAATTTGGCTCTGCCGAAAGATCAGAAAGCAATCACCCACGGCTTCTGGCGCCACAGGGAGGATCTCTGCGTGGGGCCCACCACCAGAGGCCTGACTGTGATCCTTCTCCCCAAGTGCAGGCAGAGCCAGGAGCCTACAGGCCTGGATGGCTCTGGTCAGATAAGGGGAGATCTGCAAATCACTACAGTCCACTTGACTTGGGAGTACCCTCGCCGCCCCCCCCCCCAACCTACCCCGGCTCATGGAAGGTGAAGATTTCATCTCGAGTGCCTATTCTCCAGGTGTGGCCTGTCTGGGGCATGGTGCTGACAAGGACTACATCCGGGCTTAGTGGGAAAGAATGCTGCAATCCATTAGCAATGTCTGCCAAGAATTCAGGAGGACAGAACGGCAGGACATGTTCCTCCTTCTCTCTTTTTGCTATCCTTGTTTTTATCTTTGCATTTCTAGAAAATCTGCCTATTGGAAAGAGACGTTTCTGTCCTGGGCTGACAGTGACTCTCCACCTGAGCTGAGGTGACCTGCATACATGAAGAGATTAGCAGCCAAGTCTGACTCACCCGGGGGAAGTTCCCACCATTCTGGTGACGGGTGGGGTCATGCTGCACTCGGTCCAGCATCAGGTAGAGCGAGAAGACAGCCACGCAGAAGATCGCAGCCCCGCATACTGTCACCTGCTTTTTCAGCTTCATACTGGCCTCCACACACACCTGGCAGGAGAGACACCATTTGTGGCTCTAGCAGGCAAAATCCCTTTGTTGATCTTTCCACCAAATGCCCCAAAGAGTTTCTGAGTGCCACCGTCTAGGTGCATCTATTTGCCTGACTCCAGAGAAAAGCAAGTTTCTAAGGATCAAATCCCAACATTGGCTGTGGAGCCTCCTCTCTCCGCTGAGACCCAGAAAGCTCCAGGAGCTCGTCCTGCCCAGTCCTGGGACAGCTCTGCCCCTAGGATGCCGAGGCTGCTTCTTCCCAGGGTAACACAACAGTATAACAGGTCTGACTCCAGAGTTCACCCCACAATCTCAGGGTCATAATTAGCTTCCCTACAAGAAAGACACAGCCAAAGGAGGTAGATCTCCAGTCTCCTCAACCATGTGCTTCTAGTTTCAGAGGAATAAACAGATTTAGTTTGCTTTAAAGGTACGGACAGGAAAGCCTTTCTTCTGCCCTCTTGGCTCAGACGGATGCACACCAGAAAGCGCCTGGCACAGCACGTCTCTCATTAAGAAAATCAGAATGAGTTCACAAAGCTGCAAGAGCGCCTCGCGTTTCTCACACCAAACGGGCCCTGCTTCTTCTCAGGGCTGGTTGGGATTCCTGCAGGGGGTAACTTCCAGCTTTTGGTTCTAGAGCACTTGGGGGACCCCCTTGGAAGCCAGCAGTGATTGGTGCCCAAGGTCCCCCGGCTAGAGAGAAGCTGCGCACACTGCTCCGCTGTGGGGCAACTTCGGGGTACCAGTGCCCGCTGCCACCGCCCGCGGGCCCCCACTTGCCTGCTGGGGCGGAGGGAGGCCGCTAGCTGCTGGGCCGAGCGTGGGCGGAACCGCCGCTCCGGAGACTGGCTCCCGCCCTGGGGCCGAGGAGCTCTGTCGCCTCTGCGCGTTGTGCCCTACTTAGCACGATCTGATCCGCTCAGAAGCCTCCGGGCAATATTTTTAGCCCTTGGAGGTTGGGTCTAGGCCAAAGTGGGTGGAGCTGCGGGGAGAGAGAGTTGGGTCACAGGGTGGGTTAGGCACCTGCCGCCGGGTCTTCGGAGGCCCGCCCGCCGGCTGGCCCAGCCCCCTCCCGGCCGCGGCCCTCGCCGACCCTCCCGGCCCCGGGGACCGCATCGACAACGGCAGGGTGCGGGAGCGCGGGCCGCCTCCGACCCGAAGCGCCGCTCGTTCTCCTGCTGCCCACCCCGGTCGCGGCCCGGGGTGCAGCCGGAGCCCTCCCCCGGGTCCACCAGGCGCGTTACCGTCCGCGGCCGGCCTCCGCGCCGCTCCAGGCCCCGCCGGCCGAGCTGCGCCCCTCACATCCCCGGGGGCGGCGGCTCGCGCGGAGGCAGCGACGCAGGCGAAGGCGGGCGTCAGCCCAGCCGTCGCTGCCCGCTCAGCGCGCCGCAGCCGCGCTCCCGCGGGGCCACGGCCGCCCCCGCGATCCGCTGCGCCTGTCCCGCGCCCGCCCTGCCGCCTCCCGCGGCAGCCCGCCGACCAGCGCGGGGGGCGGAGACAGCCGCGCCGCGCCGGCCCCGCCCCCGCCAGCCGGCCCGGCCCCGCCCCGCCCCCGCCAGCCGGCCCGGCCCCTCCCGCGCGCTCCCCGCCGCCGCCCGGGGACCGGCAACGGGGCCGCAGTGCGCAGCCGCAGCCCGGGCCGGGCCTGGGCGCGCTGCGGAACCTGCGCGAGGGGCGCGCAACTTTATTTTCTGGATCTTACTAGCGTCCGCGCATTGCCAAGCAGCAGGGGAAACGTTCCTCCATTTCAGCCGCCGAGCGGTGAAGCCCATTTTCCGAGCGCGCCCTGTTCTGCGCCGGGCCGCCTTGACTGGATGCGGCTACGCTTCTCAGGCCAAGGGGTGCTGCTCCTCCCCACACGTGCGTTGATCACGATCCCTTTCCGTGCTTGCCACCCCGTCGGTAAGACACCGTCTTCCTGGTGGTTCTTCTTTCACCGGGCGTCTGGGTGGTTCATAATTTTGCAGCGTCATAAACATACGCAGTGAACATCTTCCTGAATTCCACATTTTTCTTCGTAGAGTGTTACCTTCGGACAGATTCGCAGCAGTGAGATTACCTGGGCCTTAAAGATAGAGACCTGTGTGAGCCTACTTGGAGATCTGTTGTTCCCCCAAAGGATTGTGCTATCAGTGACAAACTGTTGAATATTGCTTACACAGTTTAAAAAAAACAATTATTACTTAAACTGTCATCTCATTGTTTTAACTCATATCTCTTTTTTATCACCACAAACATTCCTCTAGGTTTATTTACAAACCGAAAGGCCCGGTACTAGGGTGTTAGACCTAGGCTAGGTTCATGGTTCCCTAGGCCTCTGTGTTTTGCCCTGTGTTCAGGTAAATTTATCTTCCAGCCCTCTACTGGATTTTTCATTTTGGCAATCATAATTTTCAAAAGCTTTTATTTGTTCCCTGGTGGGCTGTTGGCTTGTTTTTTGGGTTTTTTTGGTGGTTTTTAAAAATTTGACATCTAATTCACAGTTGATGGCCCAAGTCTTTTTTTTTTTTTTTTTTTAAGAAATTATTTATTTATTTAACAGAGAAAGATCACAAGTAGGCAGACAGGCAGACAGAGAGAGAGGGGGAGGCAGGCTCCCCACGGAACAGAGAGCCCAATGCAGGGCTGGATCCCAGGACCCTGAGATCATGACTCAAGCCGAAGGCAGAGGCTTTAACCCACTGAGCCACCCAGGCGCCCCATGATGGCACAAGTCTTAAGTGTATACAGTTTAATCAGTTTTGATAAATATATGCACAAGGATAATCCCCACTCCAATCAAAACAGAACATTCCCATCACCCCCAAAATGATCCTGTTAAGAGGTCAAGCAGTCCCTAAGCACAGCATGGTGGCTAACAGACCACAAGGGTCACTGCAGAAGCTGCTAGGTGAGCCTGCCGCATTTCCCTAGCCTCAGCCAGTAAGGACAACCGCCCCACCCCCACGGATCCACATAGCTTTCTACTCACACAGACAGCAAAAGCAAGACCAGCGTGGTGTCAGCTTTCCCAAGTAAGAGGACAAGAGTGAACTGGGGACGGTGTGATCAGCAATGAGGACGTAGGTCTCTCCGTGGCTAGGGAGCCAACTCAGCAACAATCGAGCCGTTTTCACGGCCTGCAGCTGCCCTTGACATGGAGGGAGGGGCCTTGTGGAAAGCCCCACAGATGAGCTAGGAGGAGGGATGAGAGAGGGCCTGGTGGCAGTGTCCCCACACTGTCAGGCTGCTTCTGTCCTCTGGCTCCAGGCGGAATCAGAAAGCATTCTGCTGGGTGCCTGGGTGCTCAGTGGGTTAAGCCTCTGCCTTTGGCTCAGGTCATGATCTCAGGGTCCTGGGATCTATCCCTGCATCAGGCTCTCTGCTCAGCAGGGAGCCTGCTTCCCCCTCTCCCTCTGCCTGCCTCTCTGCCTACTTGTGATCTCTCTCTCTCTCTGTCAAATAAATAAATAAAATCTTAAAAAAAGAAAGAAAGAAAAGAAAAGAAAAGAAAACGTTCTGCCAAGACTTGGGTGCTTCTGTGGTCAAGCCTCACCTTCGTGGCCTCTCCGGCGCTGGGCAAGGGCATCAGGGCTCTGTGCTGCCTGCCGCTCTACTTCCTGCCGCCCCAACCTTTCACGTATCCAGCCAAGAATTCTTTGCAGGAGCATAGCCACTCCATCAGAGAGCTAGTTGTGCTGATGGAAGCTTGGACCAAATTCTGTTTGTCTTAACATCAGATGACAGTGACCGCAGCTGTGCCTCTGGGTAGAGTGAATGGGCCCACGTGGAGGACAGACCACAACCAGGCTCCCTCCTTAGAGCCAAACCATGATGTCCCAGATGCCTTTGGGATCAACCTTAGAGCCACCCTGTTTGTAAGTCGAAAGATAGATCACTCCATTTTTCCTTATTCATTAATTCGAGTGCAGCAAGAGTTGTTGGGAGCCGTGAATATGCTGCCTTGACTGGCCAGCACAAAGCCCAGAGCAAAAGGATTGTCCATCACCACTTGTGCTACAGACTTTAGACTGGTTTGTGTCTGGCAGGCCAGTAGAGGCCTAATGTCCTCAGGCATAACCAGGGCAGCAGGAGAAGCACTAGGTTAGACTCTCTCACCCCTGACTCTTTTTTGCTGCTGTAGGGCCCAGGAGCCTGGTTTCCTGGAGGTAGGGATGAGAAGGGAGAAGAAAGAGTAAAGGGAACTAAATATGGGGTTTGGGTCTCTTACAGTGAGTCAAGGCCTCTTTTCTTCCTCTCAACCTTATAGTTAAACACTATCTGGATGAGAACCACCCTTTCCTGGAATTGCCATGTTCAGAAATCACACTGCTTCATCTCAAGGGTGCACTCTATTGGGAGCTGAGGGTCGGTCATCTACTTACCTTTTTTTAGTTTTTCCTTTAAGGGCACTTTCCGTCTTTTGTTGGCACCTGCTACCTGTCAGTGATACAGGGCATGAAACGTCCAGGGAACGCTGCGAGTAGTTACCACGGCTGAGTGCTCTTGGGCACGAAAGCACCACTGTCTGATTGGAAGTTTGGAGAACCCTTATGTGCAACCCCACGCATTTAGGAGTCTTTGAATGGCACGCCCCACATCTACCGTGCGGACAGGAATTGCTGTCCATATCTCGAAAAAGCTGCTGATAGCAGTCATGGCCCAGGAGTACCTCTGAGCAGAAAGCAGGAGACCCATCTAGTCTCTTTGTCACAACCAGCCAGGTTCAGTGCCCCAGACTACATGCCCCAGAGTTCTGTCACTCCACTGTGTAGCTTGTAGTGTAGGCATCTTAGGCCACACGCACTGGCCGATAGTCCAGGGGTATCAGCCGAGCCCTGGGTTACAGACAGCCGGCCATGTCCTGTGTGATCATCAATCCAGGTGGCTATAGTTCTTACTTAGTATGGGTCTAAACAGCTTGTTGGTTCAACTGATGTTCATGGTCAAAGTGTCCTTTTTCCGTGGGTAGCCTGTTTTAGTCAAGAGTCTCCAGAGAAGAACCAGTTGGATGTATGGATGCATGTGTGTTTTAAAGGAATAAGCTCCTGCAACAATGGAAGCTGGCAAGTCAAAAGTCTGGAGGGTAGACCAGCAGGCTGGAGACCCAGAGACAAGTTAATGCTACACTTTAAGTCTGAAAGCTGGGAAGTGGGAGACCCAGGGAAGAGCCATTCAAGTCCAAAAGCCATCTGCTGCAGACTTCCCTCTTGACTGGGAGAGGTCAGTCTCGTTCTCTGCAGGGTTTCGGCTGATTCGATGAGGTCTACCCACAATATGGGGGGAGATTTGCTTTCCTAAAAGACCATCAACTTAAATGTTAATCACAACTAAAAACGCCTTCACAGCAACATCCAGAATAATGTCTGACCATGTACCTGGGCACTACAGCTCAGCCAAGTGGACACGTGAGATAACCACCATGCTTTCTGTGGGTTGTGAACAGGGACACGTGTTCCCGTAATCTGTTGTCACAAGGCTCTTCCTACAGGAGTTAGGACTGGTAGCAAATCACAGAATTCAACTAGTCCTGTGGCATCACTGGAAAGGTGTACTGCAACCCAAGCCAATGAAGGCAAGATGATTTTTCATCCTTTGGATCTAATGGGATGCTAAAAAAGGCATTAGCAAGCAAAGTCTCCCACCACACCCAGGTGTCTTCTTCAGTCTGTGCCATGAGCTCTGGGACTTGTAATAATCTTTGAGGCACCACAGGCAACTGGCCTTTGTTAGTGGCCACTCAGAACTATTATAAGGAGATATCAGGTCCTTGAGCTCCCTTAAATCTACTAGCTCCTTCGTCAAGACAGTAGCTCCCCTCCTCATCCCCCTGTCCTGCTCTGCTTCAGGGTGACCACTTGTAGCTATCCTTATGACCACAATCCTAATCGTGACATTTCCCCTTTGGGAACATCGCTTACACACACTCAAAACTTCTGCTCTCACAATACATTCAACAGTATTAGTTACAACCACTTGGGTGTGTGATGGCTCAAAAGGGCTTGCTCCAGAACTACAGCAGTCCAGTGTTCAATTTGTCCAAATCTAGTAAGGGTGAGCTCTCAGCCACACCTGTGGGTATGCCCTGATATCACAGTGGCCCACGGGAGGCCTGAGAAGCTTTGGGAATTTTCATCGTTCTCAGTTTTCTAATTCACCCTGGCCACTACATAGGGCCTCTGGTCTCCCCTGGGGATAAAAGGATCTTGGCCTCCAAACTAGCCCCAATTTGTCTATGAAAGGGGTCTAGGATAGCGCAGAAAGTGTTGGGTCCAACTGTAGTCTGAACAGCACAAACTTCAGCGGGAGGGTCAGGGCTTTTTTTGGTGTCTCTCCTGTCTGTTCAGAGGACATGGCAAAGCTGGCGCAGTTATGGCCCACGTGATTAAGTCCCATTGACTGTCCCAGGACATGATAACCAGAAAGATTTTTTTTTTTTTGGTCACAGTAAGAATATCACTTTCCTCTTCCGGGAACCCCTGGCACAATAGTCAGGTCCAGATGGCCTGGTTTCTACCCCCAGCCTTGGCCTGGGGTGCATTATCTTGGCCTTTGCCAAGGCTTCCATTCTGGAAAAATTATCATGCGGTAGCTGACTAGTTTCCCGGAGACATCCTCAGAGAGCAAGAGAAGACTCCATTTCTCCTGCAGCCTGGTAGTGTTCAGCAAACGTTCGAGCTGACTTCGGATGACTTTTTGTTATCTGGACACTCGTGGTCTCCATTATGAATGCTGGTTCCTGAGCACTGAAAGGAAAGGGTAGCCTCTCCCAGCACGATCTGAGGATGCCCGTCAGATGACAGTTCATCTTGGATAGGCTGCCATTTCAGTATAACCGTGAAGACCCACTGCACAAGCCCTAACTTATCTTTATATCTTCCTCCGCCACATCCATGACATTGGCTGGCACGGTCGTAGCCAGGGGGGCATGGAGCGTGGGGTCAATTGTGAAGCACCTGGAGGACCTCTATTCCTCGTCAGCCTGTGGGGCAAAGCACCCTCGTTTGCTAGTCAGATGAGTCTTGCTTCTATGATTTCACTGGACTTTTGTTCCAATCTCTCATTTCCCTCCTGTCTCACTCACTGTAAGAGTGGACCCCATTGCATTTCGGAGTGGCGGACTGCCCCTGATCACCAGGTAGCATTCCATCTGTAGTCACAGTAAGAGGGTGAGCAGTACTGCTTTCTTCACCTCAGTGAGAAACTCTGTCTTTGACTTCTAACCCGAAACACCAATGTATGGGGCTCCTGGTGGCTTCGGTCAGTAGAACGTGTGACTCTTGATCTGGGGGTTGGGAGTTCGAGCCCCACGTTGGGGGTAGAGATTACTTAAAAGTAAAATCTTAAAACAAAACAAAGCAAAACACGCTAATGGAACTCATTTGGGATCAGGGATGATGGCCAAAGACTGCCTGTCTCTGACGTCACCAAACACGTCAGCACAAAACGGACACTGAGAGAGGCAGATTTCTCTCTTCTACTTTACCTGATGTTCCATACAGCCCTGTCTCTTCTCCAGAGAGACTGGACTTATTGGTCCTACAGGAAGTGCGGTGTCGGGGCTAATGGGGCCACAAGTCACTGTTGCCGTCACTAGGCCCATAGACTGCCTCATGTCATAGACTCAGCTGGGAAGGAGACAAAAAGCCCCAGGGCATCCAGATGGCTTTTTACTCACAGACGGCAAAAGGAAGACCAGCATGGTGCCAACTTCTCACACCCCTAGTCCCACAGGAGGACATAGAACTGGAGGGACCGGGACAGGAGGTATGGTGGGAGGTCACTGTGGCGAAGGAGCCAACTGTAAACTACAGCCGAGCAGGGGCACGGCCTCAGGCTGCTCTCTACGAGGAGGCGGGGGGACGAGCCCTGCACTCCACCGGAACTAGAGGGATGGAATGAGGCATGGGCTTGTGGTGGTCTCCCATGGATGGGGAGCCTCCCCACCCGGCAGCCTGTGGCCCCCTTGCTGCAGGAGGAATTGTTGTTCATTCTGTCAAGACTCAAGTCAGTCACCTCAGGCCTTGCCTACACAGCCTATGGAGGGACGTGTGAAGTTGTAAGGATACTGGGTTGGGCTGTGACCCTGCACTCACACCCCTTCCTATGGGTAACCCTCAGCCCCAACCACGAGGCTGAGGTCTCGATAGTTTTGTTTCGCCTGTTGTTGAATTTCATGAAATGGAACCATATAGAAGGCACATTTTCACATCTGGCTTTTTTCGTCGACGTGTCATTGAGATTTGTCAATGTTGGTATGCGCACCCGTGGTCTGTTCCTTATTGCTAGAGAGACATTTTGGTCACTTCCGGTTTATTTCGGTCCTAACCTCGCTCTCCTTCTGGAATTTCCATCACTCATATACGGGAATCTCGTGTGTTCCTTAGGCTCCCATTTCTCTGTTTGTTTTTTTTTTCCCAATGTATTTGATAGAAAGTGGGGCAGAGGAGGGGCAGACGCAGAGGGAGAAAGAATCCTCAAGCAGACTCTCTGCTGAGCACAGAGCTCAACACAGGGCTCCATCCTGGGACCCTGAGATCACCCCCAGGGCTGAAACCAAGAGTGAGATGCATAACTGACTGAGCCACCCAGCTGTCCCTGCTTTCTCTTTTTTTTTTTTCCTCTCCCTATATCTCAGATTAGATACCTCCTATTAATCCATCCTCAATTTCACAAATAGTTAATAACTATTAACCATAGTTATTTTTAAGTCCTTGTCTGCCAGCTCCAATGTCTGGATCATCGGTGGGTCTGCTTCTATTGTTTCTTTTTTCTCCTGTTCATAGGCCCCATTTTCTATCCCCTTGTGTGCATGTTTTATAATTTCTGATTGTAGGTTGCATGTGGGGTATAAAAGAAGGGTATATTGATGAGCACCGAGTAATATATACAATTGTTAAATCACTATATTGTATACCTGAAGCTAATTTAATACTATGTTAACTACATTGGAATTAAAATAAAAAACATATAATAATCTTCAAAAAGGAAAAAAAAAGGGTAGGACTTCAGACTATGTTATTCCTCTCCCTTACCCTCCATCCCAGGGGAGCCAGTCACCTCAATGTAATCGGGCACTGAGAGGAGTTGGGGCAGAGCTACAGTTCTGATAAAATTCAATATTTTTCTGGATTGTCCCTGTCCCTTAAGAGTGACCCTCTTGGATTTGGGGTTGAAAGCCTGGCCAGCCCGTATTGCTCTAGTCCTTCAAATTCTTTTCTGAAATTCTGAGGTTAGCTCTTTAGCCTCCCAAACCACCCAGGTTCAAAATCTGGCCAGTATTTTGAGGTGGGGCAGTCATTATTTTAGCCCCCACCACGTTTTTAAACACTGCAGCACTGTGGGACTTGCCTTTCTAGCCCAACCAGTACTCAGCTGGCCGCAGTGCTCCAGAACTCAGCAAATGTTCCATGGGGAAAACTGGCTTGGCTTTCCAGGCTCCTCTAGTGCCCATCCCACGACACAGTCCTTGCAAGAATCACACACTGTTCGTTCCTCTTTTTCCCATTAGAGTCTCCCTGGTCGGCACAATGTTGCTCACTGGAGATGCCCCAAATCAACAAATGTCTGGGAGAAGAAAATAATAATCTATCATCAGTTCACCTTGGAAGGTATCTTTCCCACTGGAAATTTTGTTCATCTGGTCCTTATTCCTTCCACCGCTCCTCTTTCTTTTAAAAAAAATGATAATTTTCAGGGCACCTGGGTGTCTCAGTCCATTAAGTGTCTGCCTTTGGCTTAGGTCATGATTCCAGGGTCCTGGGATTGAGCCCTGCATCAGGCTCCCTACTCGGCAGGGAGTCTGCTTCTCCCTCTCCTTCTGCTTATGCACTCTCTCTCTCTCTTTCTCAAAAATAAATAAATAGGGACGCCTGGATGGCTCAGTTGGTTGGACGACTGCCTTCGGCTCAGGTCATGATCCTGGAGTCCCGGGATTGAGTCCCGCATCGGACTCCCAGCTCCATGGGGAGCCTGCTTCTCTCTCTGACCTTCTCCTCATTCATGCTCTCTCTCACTGTCTCTCTCTCAAGTAAATAAATAAAATCTTTAAAATAAATAAATAAATAAATAAATAGGGGCACCTGGGTGGCTCAGTGGGTTAAGCCTCTGCCTTCGGCTCAGGTCATGATCTTGGGGTCCTGGGATCAAGCCCTACATGGGGATCTCTGCTAAGCAGGGAGCCTGCTTCCCCCTCTCTCTCTGCCTGCCTCTCTGCCTACTTGTGATCAATCTCTAAAAAATAAATAAATAAAATATTTTAAAAATACTTTAAAATATTTTAAATATTTAAAAAGAAATATTTAAATACTTTAAATTTTTTTTTAATTAGAAAAGTAAAATAAAAATGATTTCGAGGTCATTTCCTCCTAGCTGTTGCAATGGGAGTAATGGTCTGTGGAGACCCACCTACCACATCCTACCCAGAAAACAGAAGTTCCTTGGTTCTGCTTTTTATCACTTCTAATGATAAAGACTTCTTAGTATTTTTTCTTAATCACACTCTAACTTGATTTCCTCTTGTTTACACAAGTTACAGTGTTTTTTATCTCTGTCAAAAATAGATGTGAACTACTTCCTCAGCTTTCTCAAGGGAAGGCCATTTTACCTCAAAGTTCTTGTTGCCTTGTTCTTGGGAGCAAGAGATCCTTCCCGATTTCTGCTTTTCAGTTTGTTCATACCTCTTTGTCTTCGTGCCCTTCTCTGGTGCTGCTGGGAAAGTTTCTGATGATGATTGTATAGATTTGGGGGGTCTTTATGGACCTAGAGGAGGAGGTGAGAGCTCCCCGCTCTGCGACCCCATTGCTCAGTAGACTTGTCTCGATGGATGAGCTCCCTGGGAAGCTGTACTCTCTCTTCAGTCACCCCAGCCCCCTTTTAGGGAGACTCGTTTTCCCTGGCTCCCCTCCCCTCTCCCCTGAGTCTCTTATGACTGTCACACTTATCATGTCAGCTACTCCGACATTTGTCAGCTAGTGACTTTCCAACATCAGTGGCCAGGCTTTGCCTCCATCTGGGCTTCTAGACTTCTTTATTTTATTTTTTTTAAATTTATTTGTCAGAGAGAGAGAGAGAGAGAGAGAGCACGCACAGCGGGGGGGAGGGGCAAAAGGAGGAGCAGCAACACCAATGTGGGGCTCCATCCAGGTACCCCAGGGATTATGACCTGAGCCCAAGGGAGACGCTTAACCCACTGAGCCGCCAGACCCACCCAGGGCTTCTAGACTTCTGTGTCACACCTACATCCCCATAGGCCCCTCAGAAGCGACCTCTCCAAACTCCCCACGGTTCCTGCAGTTCTGCTCCACTGCCCGCGACCCTCCTTCAGGAAGGACATCGCCACCGCCAGAAGCCTGTAGACTGTCTCCCTCTCCCCCGTGTCTCGCATCCAGGGGCTACGGACCAGGTCAGCTGTGACCCCAGACACTGCCGGTCCCCCCCTTCCCCACGGCCACAGCATGGGCCCCGCCCCCTCCTCCTCAGGCCTGCCCTCCGGAGGAGCGCACATGCCGAGAGCACTCAGTGGACACAAGTGGTTTTATTATCTCCGCAGGGACGGGCCGACCGACTGGAGCTGCGTGGCTGCCGGCAGCACGGAGTGGGGAGGAGCCGGGGCCGGGCCTGGGAGGAGGCGACGGGCCGCGGGAGCCGCAGGGCGGGAGGTACGAGCTGGCGGGCGGGAGCCGGGCCGGCCTCACCGGTGCCGCTTCCGGATGCTCTGCAGCTCCTGGGAGATGGCACTGAAGCCGGGCCGCTCCGCGGGCTCGTAGGCCCAGCACTGCTCCATGAGTCGGAACACGGCGTCGGGGCACAGCTCGGGGCAGGGCAGGCGGCCCCCTGTGGGGACAGGCACGGGGGCGCGGCAGCGTGAGGAGTGGGCGGGGGACCGGCAGCCCCTGGGGTGCTCCCGGAGCACGGGGAGCTGCTTGCGCCAAGGGGTGTTCTCGGGGCGCCACTCCTCAAGGGCCCCGAGGACGCAGAGGCCCTGACCCCGGTCCCACAGCACGCGGTCGGCTCTGCAGGCCTGACTGGTCGTAGTAGGAGGGACGCGGGAAGTCCTCCCGCCCTTGCGGTGACGGGTTAGCGCGACAGCACTGGGTGTCTGGTGGCAGCCACGGGATGGCCCTCGCTGTGCCCTCAGGGCGGTCGGGGACCCTGGGGAGCCCAGCCCGAGCCTCGGGAGAACCGCGTGGGTCCGAAGTGGCCACTATGCGGGGACGCCTTACCCTTTTCCACAAACTCCCGCGTCTGCTGGTTGCTGAGGTTGGGGTACGGGGGGGCCCCCAGGCTGAAGGTCTCCCAGAGGAGGATCCCGAAGCTCCACACGTCGCTCTCTGAGGAGTAGCGTCCTGCGGGGGGGGGGGGGGGGGGGGCGTGAGCGGCCCTGTGCGCAGCCGCAGTGAGGCCCCAGCCGTGTGGCACCCGGGGAAGGCCCGGCTACCGTAGTTAAGAGCCTCCGGAGCTGTCCACTTCACCGGGACTTGTCTGAGGCCCCCGGAGGCTGCATAGATCCCATCGGCCTCCTCCCGGGACATCCCAAAGTCACTTATCTTCAGGACGTTCTTCTCTGTCACCAGGCAGTTCCGAGCCGCCAGGTCCCTGGGTGGGGGCGGGGAGGGGGACAGTGTCCATGCAGCCACGACCCCTGCCCAACCCCGCGCTCCAGGCACGGCCTTGGACAGAGCTGCTCACCAGCCCCAGCCCCTGGTCTACGGGGGACAGACAGCCACCAGGTCTGGAGTCCATGCCTGCCCTGGGCAGGGGTGGGAGGGGTGTGGGGGGTAGAGATGGGTCCAGGCCGCTGAGGGGGGACCCTTCCAGCTCTCACCGGTGGATGCAGCACTTGCTCTCCAGATACTCCATGCCCGCGGCCGCATCCCCCACCATCTGCAGCAGGGTCTTCATCCGCAGGCGGGAGCCCTCGGTCCGCAGGAAGGTCAGGAAGTCGCCCCCTGGGGGTGGGCAGCAGGAGACCAGGTGAGCCATGGGCGGCTGCTTCCCCACCCCTCCACCCCCCCACCCCACCCCACCCCCGACAAAGCGGTAGACCAGCTTCTTTGGCTCACCCTGCACAAGCTCCATGACAATGTAGATGGGCTGCTTCTGGGTGCAGACGCCAATGAGACGCACGATGTTGGGGTGGTTGTACTGCTTCAGAATCCTGGGGGGCAGCACCACTTAGCACCCTGGTTCGGGGAGCCCTAGGAGCCCCGGGGAGCCCCAGGAGCCCCAGGGAGACCAAGGGAAGCCAGGAGAAGGCAGCAGATGAGGAAAGCATGGCCTGTGAGGCCAGCAGACCCAGATACCTGCCCTCAGGTGGGTCACTGGACCTCTACCCCTCGGCACTAGGCAGGGATACCATCTGTGCAGTGCGGGGTGAGGGGCATGAAGATTAAGCTGAGCATGTCACCTCATGCCATGCACAGAGGAACATCGTGTATGTGGAACTGTGGGATTGTTGCTTTATCACACACCTTGCTTCCTGCAGAAACTTGGCCTTGAGGTCAGGTGGGAGCGTCTCCCGACAAGACTTCACGGCCACCAGAGTATTGTCGGCCCTCAGGCGTCCACTGAACACTTCACCGAAGTTCCCCTGAAAGGGCGCCAGGCTCCTACCAGTTGTCCCCAGACCAGGTCCTCTTCCTCACTCCCAGAGGCTGGCCCTCATCTTGTCCCCACCCACCCTTCACTGTCCCCACACCCAGACTGCTCAGCTGTGCTCCACAGGCGTCTACCCCCTGGGGGGGGGGGGAGCCAAGGTGGTGTGCACGGGATAGGGAGAAAATGTTACCTCAGACATGCCACACTCACAAGGAAAAGTGACACAGAAAACCCCCAGATCTTTCCCTTGAATTGAAAACCCATTCTGATTCTTAAGGAAATGACTCTTTCCTTAGGAGATATTTTACAGCTCATGGATATTGCCCCTGAGGAGAAAGGGCCTGCCTGGGTGGGGCGAGGAGGCATGGGGGTGCCAGCGGAAGTGGTGGACGGAAAATAAGGGCATGCAACTCACCCGCCCAATCTGCTCCCCCAACACCAGGTCCTCGTGGTTTAGCACCCACTTGTCCTGGGGAGGGAGGGGAAGGAGGGTCGGAAGTCGGTGAGGGGATGGGTGCTGGGCCCTGCAAGGGACGAGACGTCCCCCACCAATGCTTTTTTTCATTTCTTAGCACTTCGGTTTATTGGTCTGAAAAATGGGGGCTGGGCAGCCTCAGGATCACACTTAGATGACTCTGGGGACCAGGCAGGTGCCCTCCATGAGGGAGGCTCAGCTCTGCGGGTATGTGTGTGTCCCATGGAATGGGCGTGGCCTTGAGATTCCAAACCTAGAGGGAAGCTGGCCCCGAGGAGGGTGGAATCACGTTGCACCCCCATATAGACAGGAGCCTGGGAAACCCTTCCTGCTCTGACGCTGTGTGGCCTGGGTGGCATGGCGGGGCCAGGCACAGGCTCACCTTGGGCACAGCCCTGTTCAGGACGATACCGCTCTTCTTGGTGAGGGGCTGCTGGGAGCGTAGCAGGTGGTCGATGAGCAAGGGGATACTGGGAAAGCCGTCCCCTTCCAGTCGGTATAGGTTCTGTGGGGCAGGGGAACCCAGGGTCAACGGCCTCCTTGCGGGGGGAGGGGGGGCGCTTGTACTGCAAGCCTGAAGCCGTTGGGGGGGGGCGCCCATGCAGAAGACCTGAGCTTGCGGCACAGACGGGGTGCTCTCTGTGGCCCCTTTCAGCTCCGCCAAGGAAGCAGTGGACGTAGCAGCCAGTTCCTGCCCTCCCAAGGCCATTCTCCCGTGGAGGCGGGCAGGGGGCGAGGCAGGGAAGGCCAGAGGGCAGACCTCACTCACGTCAGTGGACTGGATGATGAAGTGCCGGGGCTGGCCGTCCCACAGCACAGACAGCACGTACTCCTGCTTGCCCTGACTCTCCCGCACCAGGAAGTCCCCGGAGTGTGTCAGCAGCTCAGCCACCTCTGCCCGTGGGATGGCCCCGTGGTACCACAGCTGCTCGTGCAGCGGCTTCTGCACCTCTGGCACGAGCTGCAGGGGTGGAGGGAGCTGGCAGGGATGGGGGGCAAGGAAAGGTCATTCCACCAGTTTGCCAGGGGAGGCCACCAGGACAGACAAGGGTCAGCTGGGGTCTCTCTCTCTCTCTCTCACATATGTCCCTTGTCCTCACAAACCACCTGCGTGCCATTAGAGCCCCAGGAGCCAGCAACAGACGGAGTCAGGCTCGCTCTAGGCAGAGCTGGGACAGGAAGCCCGGGCCGGCTGATCTCAAACCAGGCTTCTGCCTTCTCCTCCAGGCTCCAGCTGCCCAACTACTCCCGGAGCAGGGACAGCCGGGGGTACCAAGGCTGCAGCACATATTGCTTAGCAGTACGTGTCGGAGACCCCTGGCCCAGCCCACCTCTTGGAGAAGGGCAGAGCTGTGGGCCCAGGCTGGGCTCCACTCACCGAGAACTTGGGGCGGAAGATTCCCGAGATGTGGCTCTTAAGGATCTCCAGGGTGGGTGTCCTTCCCCCTTCTCGCTCCTGCTCCTGAGGCCAGGGACAGACGTCAGCGGGTGGCCAGGCTTGGGGAGGGGGAGGGCAAAAGTGAGGAGCGCGCCCGGGGATGGGCGGGCGAGGCCAGCAGGGCGGGCAGTGGCAGGCAGCTCACCGAGGACGACGTGGAGTGGCGGTCGTCCTGCAGGAGCAGCACGGGCGGGGGCTCCCCGGGGCCCAGCTGCTCCAGCTTGGCCTGCAGCAGCTCCTGCTGGGCCTGCAGCTTGGCCTGGCTGCACAGAGCCACCTGCAGCCCCTGCAGCGCCTCCTGCAACACCTGCTTCTTGGCCAGCAGCTGCACCCTGCAGGGGGTGGGGGGGACGGGGAGGGGAGGGGAGAGGGGCTCAGCCCTGGCAGCAGCCAGCAGCGGTCCGCCCAGCGGGCGAGGGGGGGCAGGCCAGGAAGCTGCTGTGGGCGAGCCGTGGGTGGGCGAAGCGCTCACCGCTCCCGGGGATGGGTGTTCTGCTCCTCGTTCCAGAGGTCGCGCTGCAGCTGGGTGACCGCCTCCTGCCGGCTGAGCACCGTCTCCGTGGCCGCAGCCAGTTCATCTGTCACTGAGGTCAGCCTGTGCCCGAAGGAAGGGCCATGTGAGAGCCGGGCCCCTCAGATGCACCGCCGCGGAGCCAAGCAAGCCTGGTGGGCCACAGCTCTGCAGAGGCGGTGTCCACTGCCCCCCACCCCTCCCCCCAGCCCAGCCCCCGGCCCCCACGCACGTGTGCTGCACGCTCTCCACGGTCAGCTCGTTCAGCTGCAGCTCCCCCGCAGCCAGCAGCTCACCCTCCTCAAGCAGTGACTCATCGAAGGTGACACAGGGTGGGATGTCAGGTGTGGACCTTTGGGGCGACAGTGCCCCGTCAGCGAACGGGAATGGGCTAGAAGCCCTGCTACCCGGCAGGAGCAAGGAGGGGCTTACCCATACTGTCTCAGGAAGCCTTGGTACTCAGTCTCGGGCTGGATGCGGGCAACCGCTGCCGCCATCTCCAGGTGAATGGCCGCCACCTCGTCCTGCACCAGGCTGCTAATCTCCAGGTACTCCTGCAGGATCTCCTTCCTGCGCCCAGACAGGAGCCCTGGTCAGTGGGGCCTCGGGCCGGGCCAGGCTGGGCAGCGCAGCGTGGGGCCCCTGACGCTGGCTTTGGAGGGGCCAGCGCTTGAGCCTCCCCCTCCCTCTCATTTACCAGCCAAATAAATGACCACAGGCAAGTTACTCAATGTCTCCCTTATCTCCGCTTCCCCGTGTGTGCCACCGGGACACTAGACCTTGTGATAAGGACCCCGTGAGAGCTGGGGTGCAGAGCGTGTGGTGCGTGCGGACTGCTCGGTAAATGCAAGTACAGGTGCACCTGTCCCGGGCTGCCAGCCCCACGCTGGGGGTCTGGGGGCTCTGGGTTCTGCCATGCTGCTGGCCCTGCACCCACGTGTCCAGTCCCAGGCCCTCCCGGAGCTGCAGCCTCACACGGCCATGTACCTACACAAACGTCCCGTGCCAGACGTCCCTGAGACACCGTAACCCTTGGAGTTGAAAGGCAAACTCCTGTCTCCCAAACCCGTTTCTCTCCTTCATGTCCACGTAAGTCAGCGGAAACTCCAGTTTCCCCAGACACCATCTCACACCTCACTTCTGGTTCATGAAGAACCGGCCCGGCTCTGCCTTGGGAGTACCCCTAACGGAGACGGCGCTGGCCCAGCAATCCGCACTCCTGCAACAGCCCCCCTCCTGGCCCCGTGAATTCTCTCCTCCACACAGCAGCACCCAAGTCCCCCAAAGGCCTCCTGGCCCCTCCGTCACCCGGCAGTGCCCCAAACCTGGACCCGTCTGGCCTCGCAGCCGGCTCTGGCCCTCCCCTCCCTCTGCCTGGCCTGTACTGGCTGCCCTGCTGCTCCCGGATTTTAGGCACTCTCCCACGCCAGAGCCCGTGCACCTGCGTTTCCCTCTTTCTGGAACGGTCTTTCTCCAAACACCCCATCCACCCCCATTTACCTGAGTATCTCTGAGGCTTTCCCAGAGCACTCTATGGAAAGCTCTCCCTCCTCCCTGCCCGCCTCCCCTCCCCTGCCTTTCTCTGTTCCTTGTACTGCCACCCACACATGCTGCCCCTCGTCGTTACTCTTTTCTCTCTCCAGTACCGTGAACGACCCTAGAGGACAGATGCTCTTGTCTGTGTTGTTCCCTGCTGTACCCCAGAGCCTAGAATAGTGCTCCGTTCATACAAGAACACCTTGCAAGAGGGACCCTGGAAAAGCGTGACCCAGACACCAGCCGGCGGACTCCACATCTCAACCCAGCACCTGCTCCCCCGGGCAGACTCGGCCTCTGGGGCTGGCGGTGGGGCTTACGGCAGGGCAGGGGCGGCTGGGGCTGCGACTTACAGGATACAGGCCATCTCCTGGTGCAGGTCCTGCAGCGACTGTAGCAGGCCGGGGAGCAGGAGCTGGTGGTGGTGCTGGTGGTGCAGCTGCGCGGCCCGCACGCCCAGCACGTAGCGGTTGTGATGAGCGAACAGCTTCCACAGGCTGCGCACATACTTGTCCTTGGCCTTGTCTCGGTCCTTGTCTGCGGGGGGCAGGGAGAGGTCGTGCGGAATGGCACAGAAGGACAGATCCCCATGGGGGGGTCAGGGCTGGCTTGGGATTCCCTCTCTCCCAGGAAGGGAAGCCACACACCTTTGCTGGCCTCCTGGTACTTGCGTCTGGCCTGGGCGCTGTCCCGTGCCAGGACTCGGTACTGGCTCTTCAGCTTCTCGATGTCCTGGTTGTGGGCCTGGGGAGAGACGAGGGGCCAGCGTGGGCTAACAGCTCCCTGGGGCCCAGAAGAGTTCGGCCTGAGGCGAAGCCCTGCAAGGGTCCTGCAGTCCTGGCGGGCTGCGCACCCTTGTCTGTCCCCCGGGAAGGGCCTGCAGGCCTCTGGGGCCCAATGCTGCTGCTGAAGTGAGAGCAGAGGAGCTGGTGTGAGGGCAGGCGCCTGGGAGAGGCAGAGAGGGGCGCTGGGCAGGCTCCACCTGGCCCTCCTTGACCTAGAGTGGTACCTGGAGGCACGTGTGGCCAGGGCTTGGTTTAACGCTCTGTTGGTGCCATCTTGAAACTCTTCATAATTTTTTGTCAAGAGGCCCCGCATTTTCACTTTGCATCAACTCCTGCAAATTCTGTTCCTGGTGGCAGGAACAATGGATGGCCAAGAGCAAAGTTCTGATCCCAGCTCCCCTGTTTATGCACTGGGATCCTTTGGGTAAGTTCCCTCCCTTTCCTCTAAATCTTAGTTTCCCGGTCTGTACAACAACTTAAAGGAAAGACAAGACGAATCTCTTAAAGGGCCAGAAGTAAACACTTCCTCAGTCTCTGTTGGAATCCGCTCTGTCACTATAGGTCTGTAACAGCCCCAGGTAACGGGAAAATGAACAAACGGGCATGGCTGGGTTCCAGGAAAAGTACCCCATAAAAGCAGGCTGACCCCCGAATTAGATGCACTTCTGGGGAGCCCGCCGGTGGGTGGACAGTGGCCACCAGGGGCCGCTGTGGGTCCGTGGGAAGGCTGGGTTTGGCACAGGTGGAAGGGGTGTGGCGCAGGGGTGCTGACCAGCACTGGGAACCTGGGAACGGGGCAGGTTGAGCAGCCTCCAACCTCCTCCAATCGCTCAACCTCTAGACCTGAGCAGCAGGGCCAGGTTCAAATGCCGGTGGGCTGACTTTGCACCTCCGTGTCCCCACAGTGGGGGCCCCCACTGCTGCTTGTGGTATCTTTGACGCCTTTGGAGGAGCCCGCCTAGACCAACAGCAGACAGACCAACCCCAACTGCTCTCGCGGGCCTCAGAGTGCAGGGCAGTGAGGGGTGGGGGTTACAGATGCGTGCGCCCTGCAGGCAGTGGCTCAATCACTCCCCTTTACCCCCAGCACCTGGCTCGGGCGCGCACTCAGGGGACAGAAAATGCAGAGAGGCCTTGTTACAGACCAGCCCAGGAGCAGGGAGGAGGGACGGAAGCTAGGGCAGGCCTGCGGTCAGGGACTTGCACTTCCCCCGTGAATCCAGGGGCTCTTGTGCAAAACCAGCCCATTTACTCTCAGTCTTTGGGCAGCCACGGCTGGGGGAGCCCAGGGCCACCGACCCACCTTGGTGAGGTCCTGCTGCAGCTGCTGCCACTGCTCGCTGTAGGTCTTGCGCAGCTGCTGCCGCTCCCGGATCAGCAAGCCCAGCTTGCTCAGGGGCCCTGAGTTCAGATCCTCCGCGTGCTGCCTCAGCAAGCGGCTCAGGCCTTCTGTCTGGCTGGTGATCTCTGCCCAGGACTGTACGACATGGGACAGGCGAGACAGCGAGTGGGGACCAATGGCTCCCTGGCCCGGGCCTGGCCAACCCTCCAACCCTCCCCAGTGGGCTCTGGGAAGGGAAGGGACAGGCAGGCAGAACTGTCCCTTCCCCCCCAATCCCCCTTCCCGCGCCACCGAAATTCCTGTCAGTAGAAGGCAGGAAGGGGACGAGGAGGCCTAGGGTCCCCCAGAATCCCCACCTGGCTGATGGGGCTGTTGGGGCTCATGCCCCGGCCCCCACTGTCCTGCAGGGACATGTGGTGCAGCAGCCCTGCATACTCCCTGTCGCTCTTGACCCGCTGGGCCATCCACTTCCTCATGCCCTCCAGCAGCCGCAGCTCGGCCTCCTGCATCTGCTGCAGGGCCCCGTGGCCCTGGGCGCTGCACAGCTCTGAAGAGAAGCCCATGGTGCCGTCCTGGGGGCAGAGAGAGGAGGGTCCACAGCTGGGTAAGGCGGCAGCTGAGGATGGAGGGGCCGGCCAGAGAGGGGGGTGGCAGCCCGGCAAAAAGGAGCTGCCGTTGGTCAGGAGGTGGGTCCTCTCCTTCTGAAATGCAGCCATAGATCCAAAACGGCAACTTGGCCTGGGACGCCCGGCCCTCCTTGCTTCCCGAGTCTCCGGCCAAGGCCTGGCGCCAGGGAACCCCTCCCTCCCCAGGCCCTCCTACCCGCACCCTTCCCAGGGGCTCGGCGCGCCCGGGACCCTCCTCCGGGCTTCGGGCAGACACAGCTTGAGCCGGGCCCCTGCCGTGCCACGCGCGCCCCACCCGGGGGGGTGTCCCCCCTCCGCACCCCCGGCCCCTGCGGCCCCCCGCCCCCCGTGCGCCTCCGGGGTCTCGCGGCAGGTTTACCCGCGCGGGCAGCTGCTCCGGGGCTGCCGAGGACGCCTCCGGGACGACTCCTGCCCGACTGCGGCCCGGGCGACCCTGGCCAGTTCCTGATTCGGCTTCCTCCTGCCGCGGTTTCGGCTGGCCGGCCGGGGCGGGCCCGGCGAGGGGAAGGGGCGGGCGGGAGGGCCGGCGCCCCCAACGCCTGTCGGCCCCCCTGCCCAGCGCGCCGCGCGGCCGCGGAAACGGAAGGGAGGAGGGGGCCGGGGAAGAATGGCCGCGCGGAGAGCCGCCTGCCGGCGCCCCCAGGGCCAGGGCAGCGCCCGGGAGCGCGGGGAAGCTGCCGCTGCGCGGTGGGGGCCTGGCGCCCGGCCAGGGCGGCCCAGAAGGGGAAGGGGGAAGCCTGCTCCGGGCCTCCCCACCCCATCGGATTCCCCAAGGAGCGCTCAGGCGCCAGCCAACATGTGAATAAAATTTCCAAGTAAATATCCCCGAGGAGAGGCCTCCTTCTCAGGCACAGGTCCTGGGGAGCCGGCTGCCAGCCCCCTACCCGAGGCAGGGGCTTCCTGTCCCAAGGGAACCTCGGCCCCGCGGAGGGCCTAGGGCAGAGGGTCTAGGGCGGGAGAGTCGACAGGTATGGAGTTTCCTGACAGGACACCGGCCAGCAGAAAACCATCCATCTTGGCTTTAGTCAGGCCCCACCGCAGACCTCAGCCCTACAGCCAAGCGAGATCCTGAGCAAGGGGGACCGCCCTGCTGGAGAGCAGGCCTGAAGGAGTAGAAGCCCTCGGCTTGTCCTCCTCTTGGGGCTCCCATGTCCCATACCCTGGGGCTTGTCCCCAGCGGCTGCCTCCTTCCACAGCCCACCGCTCCCCCAAGGAGGCCCTAGAATTCCGTGGGAGACAGCGTTGGGTCCACCTGGAGGGAAGCAGGTCATCACCTGGTCCTAATCCCCGCCCCCACCCCGGATGCAGTCCCAGGGTCCTAGGAAGAGCGGCATCACCACGCTGGAGACCAGGCCTGGTTTGCATAGTCTGCACGTTTAATCACTTTAAAACCTCTAACATTATCTCGTGTCCATTAAATAGAACCAACAATGCTGGGCCTGTTTAAATTACAAGAAAAAAAAAAAATCACTGGGCACCAACCCAGTATCTTACAAAATTAGCCAGGCTGGCCACAAGGGTGGGGGGTTGGGAGAGGAGGGGACACCCCTGGGCAGGTGGCTGGGTGCCAGCAAGGGCTAGGGGAGAGAGAAAGAAAAGAGGGCTCCCGGATGGGAGGGGACTGATTGTCCTAATGGGAGGGGTGCGAAAGGCACGTCAGAAGAGGGGGACTTAAGGGGGCAGAACAGGTCAGTGCTTTCTCCACAAGGGCACAGTGTTGGAGGGGGCTCAGTGCCACTGCCTGCCCACCCCTGGCACTTGGAGAACCAGTGACCCATGAGCCCTTGGCACGATGAGCCCCATCTGAGACACAGATGACAGCCTGCCCCTCCCCCCCACAATCCCCTTTCCTAGGGCCCACCTGGCTTGCCCGCCTGCCTCTTTGGGACTTGGGGCTCAACTCGTCCTCACTCCTCAGCAACATGCTGCAGCCCCCCCACACCTCAGGGCCAGGGTAGCCGGGGGAACAGCAGAGTGGACAGTGGGTGTGGGAAGGTGGGTGGTCCAGCTGCTACCCCCATTAAAAATACAAAAAAAAAAAAAAAAAAAATCAGCATCTAAAGTGAAATAATCACAAAGTGAAAATATATCCTCAAACAGCCCCTGAGATCCCCACAGGGGAAAGCAGCATCGGGTGGGAGGCGGGAGAGGCCGGCCGGGCCACCGTCCCTCCCCACCACCCACCCAGGGGCTCCGGGACTGTGAGTGCCAACAGCCCAGGCAGCCCCGGGCTCAGAAAACAGGGACTTGGGCCCTGGCAGGAGGGGAGGAGGCCCGAGAAGGTAGGGTGGTCAGGACACCAGCACGGGGCTCGGTCGGGCCAGCCACACTTGGCGGGCAGCCAGCTGTGGTGGAGGTGGGCAAAGGGACACACACACGCGGGCGCACCCTGGAAGCACCTGCCTTGCCTTGGTCCCTTCCTTTGATCACCACTTTCTCGAGAGGCTCACCAGACTCGGGGGACAGGGTTGGGGATACAAAAGCCCTTGGAGAGGTGGCCTCCTCCTTCAAATACCCCCTAGGCCAGCCTCCCTGCTGCCTGGATGGGGACCATTATTGCTTCAGAGGAACAGGGAAGGGACAAGAGCCGCAGCTCGGTCAGGAATCCCGGAAGAGACGCAGGGGATCCCGGCTGGGGCCTGGACCTTGGAAAGCTGTCCTAACGGTTCCACTCCTTTCTCCACGCAGAAGGGGTGCTAGAAGTGGGGTGAGGCCCTCCCCTGCTCCCCAGCTGGTCCTGGGGCCCCACCTCAGGCAGCCAGGGGGCCCGAAGGTAGGGGTGGGAAGCAGTCTCTGCCCCTTGCCTCCCAGCTGGGGTCCAAACCCAGCCCCAAGATAAAAAAATACTTTGGTGAATTAAAAAGTGCCCAAGGAGGGGATGGGCTGGAAGGGGCAGGCAGTAGGCGCTCATCAAAGGGCGCTCTGGTCTTTGATAAAGGCGGTCCTCTCGCCCCGGCCCTCGTCCTCTTCTGAGTCCGACGGGCACTCTTCCTGCCAGGCTTCGGGGGGCAGCCCCTTGTAGGAGATGAGGCCGCGGTCCATGGTGTACACCTTCACCCCCCGGAAGCTGAAGCCGGAGCGCAGCTGCAGGACCAGGAAGACGGTGACAAAGACCAGCACGATGAAGGCGCAGCTGAGGCCGGCCACCACCTCGGGCAGGTGTGAGGGCAGCAGCCCTGCCCGCGGCCGCGGCTCCGCCTCCACCTCTGTGGGCAGCCTCTGGGGCGGCGGCCGCTGCTGGGGCGACTCGCGGCTGCTCTGGCTCTGTCGGGAGCACGTCTGCTCCACGGGGTCCAGCGAGGCATGGCTGGGGCAGCTGAGGCAGTCTGTGGGGGCCAGCCCCTGGCAGGTGGCACACGAGCTGTGGCAGGGGGTACACACGCTGGCCCGGATGGTCTCCACATCGTTCTCGGTGCTATAGTGCGTATCGAGGACTTGGGGCGTGAAGCCTGGTGGGCAGTGCTGGACACAGGTCTTCTGGTGCAGGGAGAAGCCTTCCTCGCACACTGCCGGCAGAGGAGGGGACATGGGTGTCAGCTAAGCAGGCAAGGCGGCCCTGAGCAGCCTCCAGCCCCAAAACCACGGTCATCCCGAGCTCTCTTCAAACCCCTTTTCCTCCTAGCACTGGGCTGCAAGACAGGTTCCCTCCGTGCCCACCCCCTCGAACCTCAGGCCCCGAAACCCCGAAACAGCCACCACCACTGACCCACGCAGGCCTGGCTGGTCGTGAGGGTCTTGCAGCCACTGCTCTCGGGAGGTGTGTGCGGTCCCTCGGGGGCTGTGCCATACAGCACAAGGGTGAACTTGGTCAGCGTCCCTATTCCAGGGTGGGGGAGGAGGCGAGAGTTAGGGAGCACCGGCACTGCCCCCGGAATCCCAGGCCCCCCCAGCTCCCTTCTGTGCCCCCCCCCCGGCCCTCACACAGCCCCAGTACCGTAGTCGTTGGCTTCGCTGGTGTTCTCGATCTCCAGGACCCACTCGCCAGAGGGGTCCTCGTCCCAGGAGTGGGTCGTCATGAAGGCCCAGTCGCTGAACCCCTCTGCAGAGTAGTCGTGTGGCCTGGGGGGGAAGGGTGCCCATGGCTGTTGGAGGCCTCTGGGGGACCCCCGCGAGCAGCCAGGGCACACCAAGGCCGCGACACGTGGACTATGCACCCTCCCCCAGTGCAGCACCGGCCCCACTAGGCTGAAAATGCCTATAGCTGTTGTTTCCCAGTAGGCCAGGTGTTCTCAACCAGAAAATTCTGGAAACGTGCAAAGTCTGGACACGGGAAGGCACACTACTGGCACATAATGAGTAGAAGCCAGGGATTCCTTTGATGTGGGACAGTCCCTAGGACCAAACGGTCCCTCCTCAAGTGCCAACAGCACCTCCACTAAGAAGAACATGGTGGCCACTAAGACTCTGTGACAAGTCCAGGAGGGTGTGAGTACGCGAACGGACGTGTGCGAGTATGAGGGGCAGGGCAAGCTGGCCAGGGGAGAGGGCAGGCACCTGGCGGCCAGCAGGGTGGAGCGGGTGCCCATGGGGCTGACCAGGTGGATGGCCAGGTCGCCACGGCGATTGTAGGACAAGGTGAGGCGGGCCTGCACGTGTTCCAGCCGTGTGATGTGGCTGGGCTCCCCCAGGCAGGCGGTCACCGTCTTGCGCACCTCCAGCCGCTTTCCGATGTCCCTGTGCAGACAGTAGGGACAGTGTGCCAGCCTGGCCAGGAGGGCGGGGCCGCACCCCCAGCAAGCCTCAGGCCCCAGCCACCCCTCCCAGCCCAGGGCCGGGCCTCACTTGGGCTCAGTGAGGATGTCGATGATGCATTTCCTCTGGGGGGGCACCGTCGTCCAGTTCTGGGCCAGGGTCACCATAGCACCTGCGTCCAACAGCCCATAGCCATACGAGTGGCTCACTGCGGGGCAGAGAAGGCGGGCTCAGCTGGGAGGCAGAGAGCCCCCCACGCCCAACCCACATGCTGGGCCACCCTGTCCTCACCTTTACGGCCCACACCGTTGGTGGCCCAGTCATTAGCATTGAGGTGGGCGGGCTTCGAGGTCTGTACCACCAGGTGCTGCATGTCCCGCCAGGTGAGGTTCTTACTGCAAAGGGGGCAGGGAGAGGTGGGGCTCAGCCTCTCTGGAGAGAGGCCAAGGGCGGTCCTGCAGGGGGCGCAGGTGGGGATGAGGTCGCTGCACCCTCCGACTTACTTGGCTTCCAGGGTGAGAGCAATGATGCCGGCTGCCAAGGGGGCAGAGGCCGAGGTGCCCGTGTGAGACTCCGTACACTTCTGCCGCAAGTCTGTGGTCACCTACCAGGAGAACGGGTGGAGGGACTAGAGAGGCCACCAGCCTGCCCCCTGCTCTGCCCACAGGCCCAGAGCACCCACGGAGGGCCGGGGAGCCAGGGCCAGGACACCTGGGGCCCAGCCGCGGCCTTGCTCACTTGCCATGAACAGGCCAATGCCTGGCCCTCCCCAGGTCTCCGTTTCCCATGGCTCGAGGGGCTGAGCGCCAGGCTGGAGACCATTCGAAGCCACGCACTTCCTTAGAGTCTCCACTTCTCGGGGGCGTCAAAGAGCCCCATGGCCCCATCCCTAGCCTCAGGGAGCCCCGGCTCCTGTTCCACCATTCCCTGGCCACACCTGGTCTGGAAAAGGGGCCCTGGGTGGAGCCCACAGGCAGCCCCCCGCCCCTGGGGCGGGACTCACGATCTGCTTCTCGTTCTGGTTGCCGCTGCTGTATGTGGTGGCCAGCGTGGACGAGCAGGCCTCGCTGTACCAGGGCACGTTGCCCAGCTGCGTGGCGCTGCTGATGGACAGCGTATAGATGCTGTTGGTGTAGCCGTCACAGTTGCAGCTGTCGTGCTCCCGGCCCCCGTTCCCCGAGGCCCACACGAAGATGGAGCCCAGCCCCCCGCGGCCCTGTGGACAGAGTGGGCCGGGGTCACTCGCAGACGGGGCCCGGGGGAGGCCTGGTGGGAGGGCACTGCCGGGCACTGGGCCCCTCGTCGCACACGTCACCCTACTCCGCACCCCGTGAGACCCCTGCTGGGTTGGGCACTTGGGCAAGTCTGTCTGTCTATCTGGAACCACAGACCTAGGCTGTTGCCAAAGCGTCCAGACCCGGGACTGCAGGAGCTGGAAGTTTGAGGGTTTTCCCCTTGTTTTTCTCTGTTGCTATCTGTCTAGTGCATTAACGTTTTATTTTTATTTTTATTTTTTTAAAGATTATTTATTTATTTATTTGACAGAGAGAGATCACAAGTAGGCAGAGAGGCAGGCAGAGAGAGGGGGGAGGCAGGCTCCCTGCTGAGCAGAGAGCCCGATGCGGGGCTCGATCCCAGGACCCTGAGATCATGACCTGAGCCAAAGGCAGCGGCTTAACCCACTGAGCCACCCAGACGCCCGCATTAACGTTTTAATAAACGAGCCTCATATAAAATTAAGGTGTAATGCAAGCATCCACAAACAGGAAGAGGAGAACGGGGGAAGCGAGCTAGGACAGCGAGCAGACAGCCCCGGGCCTGGCCCGAGAAGGCTGTGTGGGGACCCCCACCGCACCTGGCTAACCCCCCGGAAGAAGGCCTCCTCGGCGAGGCGGGCAGGGCCATCCACGGTCTTGCCGTCGTCCTCGGGGCCCCAGCTAGCGCTGTAGATGTGGATGTGGTTGGGGTTCAGGCCCAGCGAGCGGGCCTCCACCGCGTCCGTCACCTCGCCGTCCAGCATGCGCACCCCTGGCCGCGGAGGGGGGTGAGGAGAGGGATGCTGCATGGGTCTAGCCGCCGGGGCACCCCCCCAAAGCACATCCAGCCCTGCACCCCGAGGACACACAGAGGAAGGCAGAGGCTGGAGCTGGCCAAGAGCCGGAAGGGAGAAAGCGAACACACCCTGCCTTCAACCACACAGCCTGGCCTGGAACAAGCCTCTGCACTCCCTGGGGTGCGCGGGGGCCAAGGCCGGCCCTGCAAGGACTCGAGGGCTCAGAGTGGGCGGCAGGGATTCAGGGAGGCTCCTGCTGAGAGGCCCTCACCTGGCCTGCAGCATGGGCGGCTCAGCTCTGCGTGGTCCGGGAGCCTCTAAGGAACTGCCCCGTGGTGGGAATAGATGGGCACTGGCCAGATGGGACAAAATCCCCAGCAGGGCCCTCCCCAGGACAGGGTGGCCACGGCCCACACCCACCTCCAATGCGGGCATTGTAGGCCACACCTACGCCACAGACACCATTGTTGGCCACGGCAGCCACCTCGCCGGCACACCGTGTGCCATGCCTGCCGGGGACAAGAGCACAGCATTAGCAGGGGACAAAGTGTGGTGGAGCAGTCAGAGGGACCGGATAGGTCAGTGTAGCCCTCCAGCTGCGACCTCTGTGCCCTCCCATGCTCTCCGCTCCACGGCCACCCCTGCTCTGACCAGAACTACAGCACGACCCAGGGAAACGGGTCTTAACCCGGGCTCAACCCCGCTCTCTCAGCGGAAGGGAGGAGACACCAGGCGGGGCCGGGGGGCCTGCCATAGCTCACCTGTTGTCATTCATCTGTGTGTACCGAGGCTGCGGGTCAGGATCCTGGTCATTGACATCGAAGCTGGCCCCAGGATCCTGGAGAGGACATGGCCATCGTCAGGAACAGTCTGACCAACTGACAGAACAGGACCGCCCCAAGACACCCCTCTCCGGGATCACGGCCTCCCTCCCCCACCTCCTCACATAATTGCCTGCCAAGTCTGGGTGGTTCTTCTCGATGCCGTCGTCCAGAATGGAGACCACAATGCCGTGACCCGTGTAGCCCTGAGCCCAGGCCTCCTTCACGTTCAGGTCCCGCTGGGTGACGCCAGACTGCTGAGAAACCCGCCCCAGCACCCCAGCACTTACAAGATGTGGTTGGCTGTGTGAGGTCAGGGGTACGCTGAAGAATCCCGTCACCACCCCCGAACCTCCTTCTCTACCCGCCCCTGCAGCCACAGTGCCGTCCCCGGCTGCCTGGGCTCCGTGGGAGGGTCGAGAACTCGGGAAGGGCGCCCCCCAGGCTTAGCAGGAAGGGGCAGCAAGAGAATGCTCGGCAGGGAGAACGAAGTAGGCCAGGAGGCCTCCATGTCAGCCTCAGCCTCCCGTGGGAGCCCTCAGTGGCCAGATGGGTGCCACGGGGGAGCAGGACCCACGACCCGAGGAGGCCGCGTACCAGGTACCACTGCTGGGGAAATTTGGGGTCCGTGGGCTCCTGGTACACATCCCGTTTGGTCCTTCGCTTGGCCACCTGCTGCTCCAGCCACTGCACCTGTGAGGGAGTGAGGGTGAGCAGGTGAGGGTGTGGGGGGTGGGGGGGCGGTGGTTACTCAAGAGGCTCCAGAGAGGGAAGGGTGGCAGCCAGAGGGGCTGGGGGTGCACTCACTTGAGGCTCCCTCTGCAGCCGGCTGTGCCGCGGGTGGTGAGGCGACAGGGACCGCTTTGTCACCGCTCGATGCCAGAAGTGGTAATAGTCGCCGAAGATCTGCGACAGAGCAGGGAGGCTGAGCCGGGCTTTCCATCTGTCAGTCCCCGGGGAGGCAGCGGACGGGGGTGGACAACCGGCTGCAAGGGGAGGCTCACGACGCCAGGGGGTGGTGGGGCATCTGCTCCCGGCCTGGGACCGGCCAGGGGGTGCAGGGGACAGAGAGGGACCCACCCTCCCTGGCACAGTCTGGTCTCCCAAACAACCTAGGTTGGAAGCCAGAAGGCAGGATGAACCCCTGCTCCCATCCCCACCCACCCCTACCCCCGGCTGCCCTGAATGTGCCCCCACCCAGACAGTCCCGACAAGGTAAGCCCACAGTCCTGGGCCTGGGGCCCGAACCCCTGCCCTCACTGGCCCCACCCCCAGCAAGGTCCTGAGCCAAGGCCAGAGGTGGTCTGCCCTGGTCCTACCTGGCCCAAGTTGAGGAAGCCATGCTTGCGCGCCAGGCGGTCAGCCACAGCAGGGCCTCCGGGAATGTGCACGGCCCAGGTGTTGGTGTAGACCTTCTGGGCGCGGGCGTCAGCGGCCAGCAGGACCAAGGCTCCTGCTGCTGCTACCACCCATAGCAACCAGGGCCTCAGCTCCATGGGGGGTACAGGTGGCCGGGACCCCGGAGCCCCCGTCTCCTTGGCCTGGTCACAGGGCCTCGGCTCCCGCGTGCTTGCTCACTGCCTGTGGCCCGGGGCTGACTGGCGGGGGCATGGGGCCGAGCGGGGCAGGGCTGTGAGGGGACGAGGGCTGCCAGCTCTGAGGGGAACAAGGGAAGAAGAGGGGGAGACGGTCAGTCCCTCCCCAGCCATGTGCTAAAGCTGCCTTCCAAGCCCCAGGGCTGCTAGATCTAGGCCTGAAAAGGCCTCCTGGGGAGACGGGTGAGAATCCAGCCCCCCAAGGTCAGCCGGCCAGCCAGATGGAACCCCCAAACACACACACACACACACACACACACACACACACACACACACACGGCTCCTAAGCCTCTCTCCACATAAGAATACGGAAGTGGGATGAAGTATCAGGCTTGAGTCATCCAGAATCAGAAACAACAACAGAATAAATGTTCAGCACAATCAAAGTAAAAAAGAGATGGGTTATAAAGCAGTATGTACACATGACCCCATTTTGTTTTTAAGGAACTATTTATACATGTATATTTATATATAACCACAAAACAAAATCTGGAAGGACACATGCTGAAACGTTAACCAACGATTCTCTCAAGATGGTGACGATTACAAATAACTGTTATTTTCTTCTTTGTGTCCTTGCATGCTTTCCAAATTACCCAGGTATATTTGACAAAATGTCTTTTCAAAGTTTTTTAATGGGTGGTGTCCACCCAGCTTGCCAGGGGCTCCTGGCTCAGGAAAGCAGACACAGCCACAGGGAGTTACCTGCAAAGACCCACAGCCCCATGGGAAGAAACAGCGGGTGACCCTGGGAGGGATGGGGCTTGGGGGGCTGAGCACAGGGGATCCCACTGGCTTCACCTCCCTCTAGGGACAGACCCCAGGCCGGTGGCCATCATCAAAGTAGGGCCCAGACTCTTTCTAGGCTGTTTCCTGGGGAACACTGCCCCCCCTGCCCTGCCCAGGCCTGGGTGCAGGGCCCCCAGCGGCCCCCTTGTATTCCACGCCCACCAGCCTTGCATCATCTGAGCCCAGGCAGCCAGAGCAAACACTGGCTGCTGAGCCAGGAGCGCCAAGGTGAGGCTCAATCAATAGTCTGCCTGTTGTTTCTCCTCCTTCAGCAAACAAGCAGCGGGACCTCTATGCCTGGGGCCACATAACTGTCCCCACACAGGGCCCCTGACTAGCCAGAACCCAAGCCCCTGGGGTGGGGAGCTGCTCAGGGAGGCCCCAGTAGGGCCGCTGGAGGTATCCTGTGTCAGTGCCAAGCTCATTGAGCAGAGAGCCTGCCCAAAGGGCCCCAGATGCCCCCACCAACTCTCAGCCCCAAAGGAGATTACTCTGCCAGGCAGCAAAAAGGAAGCTCCCCAGTTCGCCCCAGGCTGTGGGGCGCTGAACAGGCAGGCTCACCACTGGGAAACCTCACCCCTCCAGGGGCTCCCCTAGGCCATGACCAGCCTCACGGAAGGAGGGCCGCCCCTACAGTCCCACTCTGCAGGCTGGAAGGGACTCAACACACAATTCCCAGGGTATTTTCAGTTTACACCAAAATAACCTGACAGCTGATGGCGGGAGGCATCCACAATACGGCTCCTCCTCGCCCTGTTACGGGGCAGAGTCCACAGGGCTCCAGGTCAGGCCCGTGATGCCTTGGGCGTCCAACTTCCAGAAAGCTAGTCTTAGCAATAGCTGGGTGGCCAAACATAGGCCTTAGGCTGTGAAGAGACCCAAGCCTCTCACTTAATAGTGGATGTGGGGCCCTTCGGGCAGAACCAGGTAGGAACCAGACAAGGCCTCTTCTGGACACTGCAATAGCCACCTCTCGGTCCAGATGGCAAGTAAACCTCCACCCGACCCGGACCCGGACCACAGTGCTGTGAGCCCTGCCGAAGCTCCCAAATCAAGACGGGCCCATTGAGGCCCAGCTCAGGTTCCAGCACACTGTGAATGGAGCTGCAGCTGCTCGGCATTAAAGGTGATTAACCAACTATTTACCCTGCAGCCCCCCAAAAGAAAGCAGGCTTCCGACACAACCCAACAGTCCCCGGAGAAAGGGCCTGCCTTCCTCTGCCCAGCATCTCCAGCCGCGGGGAGCTGTGGATATGGCTCCCACACAGCCCCCAAGCCCCCACACATCCCTACCTCAGCAACCTGGAGGGAGGGAAGATTTCTCACCCCCCTCCCTCCCCAAAGAGCAGGCACTGAGAACAATGAATGAATGGGCTGCTCCCCACCCCCATCCCAGACTCTGACTCACCCTCAGAGTCCCAGTTCAGCTCAAACCTCCCCTCCCCAAACCACCAGGCTTGCTTTATTTCTAGCCTCCTGTGATGCCCCCTCACATGGGACTGGGCTCTAGGCTGTGGCCACGGAGAAAGCTGGAACTGCTCTTTCTGGCTGTGTTCCTGGGAAAAGCCATTTCTCCAGAGGTCCCGGGAACCTCTAACACAGAGAGCAGCTCTGAAGCGTTAAACTGAACCTACTACCCCCTGGGCGGGCTGCTGTTTCCTAGGCACTGAGGGTCTGGTGTGGACTAGATTCAGTCTTTCTAGCAGAGACACCAAGCCAGGTCACCAAACCTGAGAGGTGCCCCCGAAATTCTGATTTTCAGTCTCTGCTCAACTAATTTGCTGTGTGATCTCAAACAAGTTACTTCCTCTCTCTGGGCCTCAGTTTCCTTGGTGGTAAAAACTGCTAGATCTGAGATTTTCCAACTTTTTTTTAAAAGCCACATTACACACATACACCCCCCCCCTTTTAAAAAATCAAATCTTACATGAAAGCCCCACATAGGAAACGGTAAAATTTGGGCTGTTCCGGTTGAAACACGTCAAGCTTGGCTACTCTCCTGCGCTGTGTCCACACCTGGCCCGCAGCTGCTCAGCCCTCACCAGGCCACATCACCTGGGTTCCCCTCACACTTCCCAAGTCAAAAATAGGATTCCAACACCCTCCAGGGCAGAGGGTCTGCACCTCCCCTCCCCACCGGCGGGGCAAGCGGAAAGCAGGTACAAACCAGACAAGTGACTGCCGTCAGACCTGTCTGGCGAGCAGGCGGCCCCGCGGTCCAGCCACCCCACGGGGACAGAAGGGGCCTGGGTCAGGCCTCGGCGGGAGGCAGCCCCAGCGCCTACCGGAGCCCGCGGGACCCGCACCTGAGTCTCTGTCGCCCAGGTGTGCGGGCGGGGGCGAGGCCGGGCAGGGAATAATCCCCTCCGCCCCGCGCCCCGCCGTTCCTCCCCCTCCCCGGGGCGGCGGAGTAGGCGAGCCGGCGGCGGCCCCCGGCGGCCAGCGGGGAGGCGGGAGCACCCGGCGCCTCTGGAATTCTCTCCCCATCCCGCCCCCGGCGGGGGCCCCGCAGGCGCTTCCTGAGGTCAGAGGGCTCGCCCCGGCCCCAAGCGGAAAAGTACCGGCCCCGGTAGGGGCCGGGGACCGAGCCGGGCCCGGAGCGCTCAGGTGGGCTGCAGGGCGCCCTTCCTGCTCCCCGCGGCTCCACCCTCGGGCCGGCCCCCGAGCCCGTTCCGAACGCCGCGACGGGCAGCCGGGGCCTGGGGGCCCGGGTCAGGCCGGCCGCGACCCTCCCCCGCCGGGGCGCCGGGGCCGAGGAGCCCGCTCCCGGGGCACAGCGGCCCAGTCCGGCCGGCCCTCCCCGGGCCCGGCGCGCTGCCTCCCCGGGCCCCGCGCCCGCCTGCTTACCCGAGGGAGCCCGGGCGGGTAACTTTTCCAGGCGAGCGCCGCGGCGGCTCGGGCGCCCCTCGGCCGAGCGGAGAGCCCGGCGGCGGGGGGCCTGGGCTCGGCGCCGTCCCCGCGCCCAGCAGCAGCGTCACCGCGCGGAGGCGGGGAGGCGCGGCGGGCGGCCTCGGCCCGGCCCGCGACCAGGGGCAGGGCTCGGCCTGGGCTCCGGCTCCAGCGCGGGCGGGGGCAGCGGCCGGGCCCCGGCGGCGCTGCTTGTTTACTCCCGTCGCTGTCAGCGGCTGCGGCGGCCCGGGCTCCTCCTCCTCCGCCGCCGCGCCCCTCCCCCTCGCGGCGCCACCTCCGCGCTCCCGGCCCGCCGCCGCCGCCGCCGCCGCCGCCGCCGCCGCCGCCGCTGGCCCGCCGCGCACGCCGCCCATGCCGCCCGCGCCCCGGCCGGCGTTCGGAGCCCGAGCCGCGCGGACCCAGAGCGCCGGGCCCCGAGCCCAGGCCCTGCGGCCTTCTGGGGCGCCCGCTTCCTCCGGCGCCCGGTAGGGGCAGGTAAAAAGTGGGGCTGGAGATCCCAAAGCCTTGGCGGCCGCCGGGCACGTCCCCACACCCCCACCTCCCGGGCCCAGCTGCCCCGCCCCCGCTCCCGGCTCTGCGCGCCCCTTGCTCCCGGGGCAGGCGGAGGCAGAGACCGGAACTCGGAACCCTTGGCTCGGGCTGCTTAGTACTCCGAGCTCAGTGTCGGTTGCATTGCGGGGGAGCCGGCCCTCTCTTTCCCGAACCCCCACGACTGTCCCATTCCTGAGCCAGAAATTTGGGCATGACCCAGTTAAGTGTCCCGGGGTGACCGACCTGGGGTAGCTCCCCCTGAGGTCGGACCTCAGCGAGCGGGGCACACCTTCCCAGGGCCTACAGTTAGAAGAGTCACGACTGTTTGCATCTATGTAGACAGGTGGATAAGCTGAAAGAGCAGCCCACGCCTTTTCCTTTTTTTTTTTTTTTTTAAAAAAAGCACCAACCGCGGACCCGGCACGGGGACAGTCCCTTTAGGTTGCCTCCTTCTTAAATACATTATTTAATTCACATAATCCTTCCAAGCCGACATTATTAATCCCATTTTACAGATAAGGAAACTGAGGAGCACAAAGTTAAATAATTTGCCCAAGGCCCCCCACCTAGCAGGCCTCAGAGCTGGAGAGATCTGGGGTTTTGGCAGAACCTGATCCAAGCTACTTGCCGTATACCAACGAGCTCCTCTCCCTCCCTGGGTCCCTGCCCTAGAAAACGTCTGTGCTACTTGGCTGAGGCCACCACTGCTTGAGCTGAGAAAGAAAAGAGGGGAAATGTGGCCAAGAGCTCCCGGGGCTCGGTTATTCCAAGGTCGTAGAGCAGTCTCTGCCCATCCTTTCCTGCGCCCTGTGAGACTACCTTGTGCACAGTCCTATCCTTGGCGTCCTTAAATGGAGGCGGGGGGGGGGGGGGGGGGGGTTGATGACAAAACCGAACAGGCTCACCAGGAGCCAGGAGCTATTCTCGGCTCTTTTCCACGTGTTAACTTATTTCTCCCTCCCCACAAACCCCGCCAGGTGGGTACAAATACATTCTCCTTTGACACGTTTTATGTAGCACTGTTTACATTTTACAGAAGAGGAAACCGAGGCCCAGAGAGGTCAAGTATTCTCCCTAAGGTCACTAGGTGGCAAGTCAGCTGTTAAGCCCAGTTCAGAGCCCCGTGGCCCTATTTCACACCCCACCACCTTAGACAAGTTACTCCATTCTGAGAGCCTCCCCTGGCTCCTCAGTCAAGTGGAGATGGTCCTCATGGAATGCGACGAGGTACCACTGGGACACCCCTTCAGATGCTGCAGAAACTGGAAACTCTGGTTAGGATGCAGGGGTCCCGAAAGTCGGGCTGGGAGCTAAGTCTGGTTTGTTCCCGCTTGGGGTGGGAACTTCCCTCATGAGAAGCTGAGACTCCTAGGGGCCACCCTGGGGTAGCCCCATTTGGGAGAACAATGCCTGTGCAGTCAGACTGAGGCAGGAAGTGAGTCATGGTTCTTCCTCAGTCTATGAGCAAGAGAACCCCATTGAGAGGAAATTGGGACAGGGCTAGCCCCACCTTAGGCTTGGAGTCCCCCACATGTCCTCTGGCCTAGACGTAAGGCCCAAGCAGAAAGAGAGAGAGACTGGCAGCCTCCAGGTGCCCCACCCTTCCTGGAGGCTGGCCCCGGGGGTGCCACCGTGGGTCTCAGGAGGGGGAGGGCTGTCTCAGAGGGCTGCCACCCCGGAGGGGCCGGCCTCTCCCATCCCGTCTTTGGCAGGAAGTGCGATTCCTTCAGCTGTGTGGCTCAGAGGTGCCTCATTTGTGGGGAGGAGGGAGAGGACCGAGCGAGTGAGCAGCTGTCCTTGCTTTGCCCAGACCATCTTTACCTCTGTCCCTCTCCCACTGGGGAGTTTCACGCACAATCAATAGTATTTTACAACAGGCCTCTTGGCAATACAACAGGCCTCTCGGCGGAAAATGAATATGGAAGCCAATCCCCTTGAGACGAGCCTCCCTCCGGAGAGAATCCCACCTGGCCACAGCTGGTGACAGTTCTCTCCCCCAAACAAGGCCTAGGGCCATGTATTGTTCTCTGGATCCCGCCCAAGCATTTCCCTGAGGCCTTAACTCCTGAGGGAGCGAAGCTGCCCCCTGAAGCCCGGTCCCCCCCTGACCGAGGGCCTTCAGAGCCCAGGGCTCTCCGGAGCGGGTTATCAGTTTTACACAGCGGCGGGCAAGATGGTAGCAGCACGTGACAGGAGCCCCGAGCAGGAAGGCCTGGGAGGGGCGGGTAAGAGCGGGGCCGGGTAAGGCCTGAGGGATGAAGGGGCTGTGAAAGGGGGTTCCCACCTTCCCAGCAAGGCTCAGGGAGGAAGGCTGCAGCCAGCCAGGCTTCTCTTGACCTTCAAATTGGGGGGCAAGGCTCCTGAGGGCAACCACCGTCCTGTGGCTCCGTCCACCCGGGTGCTCCCATGTCCCCTGAGTGCTCCGGGGGGGTCCATTTCTCCCCAAATCTCCTCCCCGCTTTCGGGCACCTCAGAGCCCTCCACAGCAGCGCCCACACCTGGTTTTAATCAAACCCGTCCGTGCATGCACAGAAGGGCCTCTGACAAAATCTAACGGGTACGCTCTCTGAGACGGTGGGATTTGGAGAGCTTTTTAAAGTTTTCTTCCTTTTTGCTTACCTGCGTTTTCTGGAATGTCTACAGTAACTTTTCTAATAAAATAATTAAACCTTGAAGTCATGCAAAATTGAATAAAGCACGCCCATACTTCACCAGCTAGCGCCTGAACACCCGGGGTCCATCCTGAGCGCCTCGCCGCCCGCTGGGGGCTACAGCCAGGCTCCTCCTATCTGGTCTCAGGGCAGGGCCTAGCCAGTTCTGGCTAAACCACTTTGGGAAAACCTCCTTTATATGACAGTCAAACAGGGTGTCTGTGGGTGTGGGGAGGAGCCAGAAATGATTGGGTGCTGACATCTGGTCACGCTGGGACAGGATCGCAGCATTGCCAGCTCTCCTCATTTTACCAGTTATTGGGGTGGGTCTGTGCTCACCTTTGCCTTATGGCTCTGCCACGTCCCCAAGTCACTTACCGGTTTAATGGCTTCCCTCTGCCCACTTTGTGTCTTCTTCCTTGTCCTCAGTGCCCAGCCAGTGTTACCCATAGCTGGGCGCCTGACAGGTGCTTTGGGTGCAGTCTCGCCTGGCAGACATTCATTGAGCACCTGCTGTATGCGGGAGCCCTAAGCACGGAGTCCCTTAGAGCTTGTTCTCAGGAAGCCAGCGACCGCCTCTGCTGGGGTTGGAAGGACCTGCCTGTGAGGACACCAGTGTCCCTGGAAATCTGCACCCTCCCACGGCCTCGCGGCTCCAACAAACCCCCGCCCTTCCTTCTCCCTCTTGATCCAGAAAAGTAAGACAGTCCATTTTCATCTTTTTTTTTTAAGTTTTTTTTTTTTTTTAAGATTTTATTTATTTATTTGACAGAGAGAGATCACAAGTAGGCAGAGAGGCAGGCAGAGAGAGAGAGGAGGAAGCAGGCTCCCCGCTGAGCAGAGAGCCCGATGCGGGACTCGATCCCAGGACCCTGAGATCATGACCTGAGCTGAAGGCAGCGGCTTAACCCACTGAGCCACCCAGGCGCCCATCTTTTTTTTTTTTTTTTGAAAGATTTTATTTATTTGATGGAGAGAGAGCACAAGCAGGAAGAGCCGGAGAGGGAGAAGCAGGCTCCCCGGTGAGCAAGGAGCGCCATGCAGGGCTCGATCCCAGGACCCTGGGATCATGACTCAAGCCGAATGCCCGGCACTTCACCAACTGAGCCACATAGGTGCTCCGAAAACAGTCCATGTTCATGACTCTTGTTGAGTTTTCCAATCAGTTTCTCAGGATCCAGAATAAGGTTTCTCAGCATCAGCACTATTGACCCCTCGGGCCACTGGATCATTCTTTTTTTTGTGGAGACTGTCCTGTGTATTGTAGGATATTTAGCACTATCGCTGGTCTCTAATCACTTCATCCCAGGGGCACCACCACCCGACTGTGACAACCATTAAAAAAAAATTCCCCAGACATTGCCTAATATCCCCTGGGGGTGGGGGCCAGAGTCGCACCCAGCAGAGAGCCACTGGTCCAGAGTTCGGTAAGGGAATGGCGCAGGAGGCAGCAGGAATTGTCTGCGGGAACCATGCACCCAGACACCTGGCAGTGAGGGAGAAAACTGCTAAGCCCCATGGCAAACAGCCCTCTGTGTCTCTACAGCATCTCCTCAGTAACACTCAGGATAACGCCGAACCCAGGTAAGGAACAATCCCAGGGATCGCACTGAGACAGCTTTGCCTTAAATGTGTATTTAGAAAGCAGATTGGTAGCTGCTTGGGGAAGAGGGGCCAGGAGGGGCGGGAGGACGCGTTTGGGAGTGACAGACAGCCTTCGTGATCTCAATGGGGCGGAGGGTTTCACGGGTGTGCACGGATGTCAAAACGGATCAGGTGGAACCCTTTAAACCCGAGCGGTTCAGAGTGCGTCAATCATATCTCGATTGATCTGTTTTTAAAATGTACTTGTTTAAACTCATAGTGCTTGGAAGGTATTATTTGGAAAATTTACGAACATGTGCTAGCCTATTTCTTGACTGACTGATGCATGGGGGTCCTTAAGATCAGTGTGGTACTTGAGAAGAAAACAGAAGAGAAGATGATCGTGGGCCTCACGGCTGGCCTCAGAAAGGAGGGAAAGCGGGCATGAAGCCAGGAGCGCCCGGCCCCCCTCCGGGGAAGCGCTGGAGTTCTGCCCTTGTACGATGCTATCAAAGCAATGTGTTTGGAACCCTATTATCAGGGGCTTGGGGAAACGAGATGACAAATGTGGTGCTGGCTGCCAGGAAGGAAATACATGATTCTGGACCTTACAGGCTCTTCCACTAACTTTAATCCCTAAAACAAACATCTCTGGGGAGAAAGTCAGTTAATACTGGAGGAGGGCGGGCGCTCTTGCTCCACGGCGCGGTACACCCTGGGAGCAGAGAACCTTCACGGGGGCCACCTGCCCATTAAAGGCCCCAGCACTAGTGCCTGGGGCAGGGGGTGCACTTGGCCGAGCAGGGTGCTGGAGAGACCCAGGAGGGAGAGCCATTGCCAACAATGAGGGGCTTCAAGAGCTTTTCCGCTGGTGGAGACCTCCAACCAAGGTTCTTGAGACTCGAGTGAGGCCGGGGAGCACAGAGAGAACTCGGGGTGAGGCTAAGGTATTGGGACCATGAAACCCTGTTTGGGGAGGGTTGCTTGTACACCTCATGCATCTGTTCCATGGACCTTGACTGAGCACCTTGTGGGCACAGGACCTCCTCCAGTGCTCCTGTGGTAAGGGAGGCAGATAGCAGGTGGATAAGCCAGGTTACAAGAGAAGTTCAGATCACCATGAAGTACAGCATAAATAATAAAGAGGGTAATGTAGTGCTTGGGGGAGGGTGACAGCTGCTGTCCCTAGGGTAGTCAGGGAAGGCTTCTTGGAAGAGGTGATACTGGAACTGAAGCTAAGAAGGAGGCAGTGATGTGGAGATCTGGAGAAAGGACGTCCCAGGCCAAGGAAACCAGGAGGTCACAGGTCTGGGCATGAGCTCGTGTGCTTGGAAAGCAGACACTTCTTGGTGCGGTGGGAGCAGCCAGAGCGGAAGAGATGGGATGGGTCAGAGTTAGGCCATGGCAGGCCAGTTAGGCCATGGCAGGCCAGTCAGGGTGTTGAACTGAATTCTCAGAGCACTGGACAGTTTTTGGAAAATGTTATTAATTAGACTTTTTGCAAGGTTCACTGACTATGGTGGGGAGAAGATATGTAGGGAGGAAGGGGGGAGCCCTACAAAAGCCCTACGCCGGAGGCATCATTAGTGACCCTCCCATGTTCCCTGTAGGTAGGGAACTGCCTTGGGGAAGCTGAGTACGTTCATCACTTGGTCAGAGGGTCTGTAGGCTGGGAAAGATGGGGTGTCACTCATCACCTTGAGAAGCCACACCCCTGCAGGCCCAGCGTTGGCCAGGGTTGCCAGGCTGAGGGTTCCATGACCCCAATGCTCAGGTGCACTCAGGTACGTCTTCTAAAATTACACCTATGCGGGCATCCAAGCAAGTGACCAGGCAGCAAGGGTTGCCCTGACTGAATGCCTGGAAGTCCTAGGGCACTCGTTTGCTGATTCCGTGACGGGGCTAAGCGCCTTCTGCTGATTGCTTCATTTACGGCTCAGAACACGAGGCAGGCTCTGGGAGCAGCCCCGTTTTACAGATTCAGAAACTGAGGTCCAGACGGCTTGCTGGGAGTCACAGTCAGAAAGAGGGAGACCCTCACTATGAAGCTGGGGACCCATCATGGAAAGCCCATATGCTTAAACCACTCAGCTCTCTGCTCTAGAAGAGGCTGAACCACGACTGCATCACAAGCCAGTTGCCGCGGGTGACGTGGCACAGGCTGTTGGGCTGAGGTTCACGTTTGACTCTTCCCTGGACAAGGCCCGCTGGCCCGTATCCTCCCAGAAGTCTGTGTTGCCGTTTCTGAAATGTGTGTCCCGTGGTGCCGCCGCCTCGCCCCCACACACACCTTGTGAGAGGCCTTCCAGGTGTGCTGCTGGTTGTCCGTCCAGATCCCGCTCTGCAGGCCCCCGGGGCAGATCACATCACCTCCTGGGGCCCCAGTTCCCTCCTCTGTAAAACAGGATAAAGATCTATCCCGCGCATCAGGTGATGCCTGAAAAGTTCTCAGCCGGCACCTGGCTTGAATCGATTGCCTCTGCGATTAAGTGGCTTCCTCCTTCCTTCCGAAGCAGGAATGCTTTCCCAATGCTTCCACACCGGGCTAAAACCAGGCTTTCCGGCACGAAATTTCTGTACTCACTGCAGCTCTCTGGGGTGGTCAGACTTTTTTTTTTTTTTTTCCTAGATAGGAGAGTTGCTAGCCTCCTTGCACTGCTGTCTGTGCTCAAAGCAGCCTTTGGTGTGGCCTGGTCCCTAGGTGGTCCCCGAGGTGACTTGTACCTATTTTGCGAGCTACCTGCTCCTTTGACCTCTAAGCTCTGAGGTCAGACTGGCAGGTCCTGACTTGTCCACATCATGACGCGCAGGAGACGTGGGCAGCCCGCCGTGGTGAATGGACTGGGCTGGTAGGTCTGGTGGGGCCTTGCTGGCAGCTGCTTCTCCGGATGCCTGCTTGGCGGCTGGGGGCTGCAGGGGCCATTTTAGGCACACTAGAGGACAGGGCTCTCTACAGGGCACCTGGCGGGCTGGCCACATGGGGGACAGGTGGCTACACCCCATCTCCCAGCACCGGCCACAGCATTGTGCTTTCTGGGCTCGCTCATCTGAGAGTCCTGCCAGGGCTAATCTTCCTGACCTTCTCATTGTTTAGACAGAAGAAATACTTCCAGATAGTATTCTAGGAAGAGAGTTCTCCCAGGAAGCAATAGGGCTGTTTATCAGCAACAGTGAGCCTCCAGCGTTCCCTCTACGGGAGAGAGACCCCCCCGCAGTCTCCCCAGTGCTGCTCGAGGAACGCTACTGTTGTTCTGTTAGGCTCACGTTTCTTGTCACACTTCTTACCCAGCCATCCACCCAGAATGATTCAAAGGTCGACACTATACAGAAAAAGATGCATAAAGCCATCCTAGCTCTGCCCCTTCTGTATGGCCCCCGCTATACCTGAGCACCAATTTTTACTAGATCTGACTTATCCTTCCAGAAAGAAAGAAAAAAATACATCTATACATACACATTTATCTTTCTCTCCATGTATTTTCTTATACTCCCCCTTCTTATCAAAAGGTAGCATATAACAATTTGTTTTTGGCACCTGGGTGGCTCAGTCCGTTAGGCCTCTGCCTTCGGCTCAGATTATGATCGCGGGGTCTTAGGATGGAGCCCCACATCGGGCTCTTTGCTCAGCGGGGAGTCTGCTTCTCCTCCTCCCTCTGCCTCCTGCTCCCCCTGCTTGCGCTTGCTCATTGTCAAATAAATAAATACAATCTTTTTTTTTTTTTTTTTTTTTTTTTTTTTTTTTATTATTTTTATTTATTTATCAGAGAGAGAGGGGGAGAGATCAAGCACAGGCAGACAGAATGGCAGGCAGAGGCAGAGGGAGAAGCAGGCTCCCTGCTGAGCAAGGAGCCCGATGCGGGACTCGATCCCAGGACGCTGGGATCATGACCTGAGCTGAAGGCAGCCGCTTAACCAACTGAGCCACCCAGGCGTCCCAAATAAATACAATCTTAAAAAAAAAAAAAAAAAGAATTTGTTTTTTTACTGAGCAATACATTCTGGAGAGAAACTCACGTAATAAATACAAACAAAACTACGAACCCCGTATAGTTCAAAATGAACATTCGTCTAAAGGGAAGGCTGATGCTGTTTGGCTGAAACCAATCGCCACTCGTGGGGACGGGGGAACCCACCAATGGGAGCAGCGCTCCTTCAGCGTCTGAGATCCCGACGGGTGCCTGAGATCCCGACGGGTGCGCCGCGTGCAGGATGACTCAGTGCTCCCACCACTTTTCTCTATTTGAATTACTGCAATACTTCTGTTTACACAGTGGGCTGTTACATCATTTGGCCTTCACTTGGCTTCAACGCATCATTTACGCATTAAATCCGCCTCTGTTCTTTTCTTGTTAGCCAGCAGCAATTAAAAAGGACTGCTTGATGCCAACACAATCATAAACACGAATGCAAACTCGGGCAGTGAAATCCCGTGTCAACAGGAGATTGTAAGGTGGTCAGGCCGACAGTAATGATGATGAAAATAACCGTAATGGCCAACCCTTGTCGAGTACTTGCAATGTGTTCCTGAAGCTGAATGCTTCACACACGGCGTCAGACGTAATCCTCTGGAAAGGAAGCATACCCGTTTCAGAGATGAGAACGTTTGGTCCTACAGGGGTGAGACAACTTGCTCAGGGTCACATACATGTACAGCAGACGGTGAACCCACATCACTGATCCCAGTGACCATTCTAAGGGCTGGTGGCTGCGGCAGGGACCTGACTGAGCTCTCTGACATCAGATCCTGGCCATCACTGGTCACCGTGGCCAGGACTTGCTGGGCTGGGCTAGGCAGGTTATACAGGGGCTGGGGCAGAAGGCAAAGGGGGAACATGGGGGTCACAGTCCCCGGTGGGACCTGGACTCCCAAGGGACCCTCTCCCCGAAGTCCTGGGTGAAAAAGTGTGCCGAGCCTGTGACCCTGCCTCCTGTCTCTTGGTATCAAAGCAAATAAACACAAGCCAAAAATACCATTTAGAAGAAAACGATCTACGCCCGTGACTGTAACAATGACATGTTGTCAGGTCCTGGCGGACGACTGAGAGTTCTAAATGTTCCTGCAGAGTCCCTGGCCAGCTCTGCCGGGCTGGGGCCGGGCTTGCGCCGAGCAGGGTCTGGGCAGTACTTAAGATAAAAGTGCAGACTCTTGGCCATCACCTCCCCGTGGCCTTCTATTTACCCTGACTCCTGCTCTGCCTCATTTCACCTCCTACCCCCTCTCCTGCCACACTGCGTGTTTGTTCTTTGCCTGTCCTGGGCCTGACCTTGCTCCCTGCAGCTCCGGGTCCAGGAGAGAGGGTGGTCAAGTAGGCCTGGAGCCAGAAGCCTCCGCCCAAGCCTAGGGACCAGACCACAGGGCATGTCTGAGCTGCACAGGCTTCCTGGCAATGGGCAGAGATAGTCCGATGCTGAAGAGGACGACCCAGGGCAGTCCCCTCCCCAGTGTCTACCCTGGTGTGGGTGGGGCTTTGGTCCTGAGGGATCAGGACAGTGTGGGACAAGCAGGCTGCTGGGGCTGACTCCCTGGAAGGTTCACATGACAAATGTTCGGGGCCTCTCCTTGTCTAGGTATTTCCGCTGTCTCCTAAAAACTCTTCTCTGGCGAGGGGCCTGGGGGGCACTCCCAGGCCCAAGGCAGCCAGGGAGGGTACCATTCCATGCCCACCTTTGCACCTTTCCTCAGATACAGGCCTGAGAACACGGACACTCTCCCCCAGCCCCAACTAGGCCCAAGGAAGCCCAGCCTTATTTGGTCTCTATTTTCCTACATCAATACAATTGCTTATAAAAACTAAATTATCTTGTCTTTTTGGCTCCACGTGATGTGCCAGGCACTGCTGGAGTTCCAGAAATGCCGGTCCCGTTCTCAGTTCCCAGCATGGTCTTCACTTGGTTCGCCGGATTGGATCTGGGTATTCTTTTTATCTCGGCTGGGGCTTCTACTAGAATCCAACCCATTCCTACTTATAAAAATTTGGCTTCCTGCATTACCAAAGCCATATGTCTGCAAGAATCATCTACTCTACCCCAGGGCCTTCCTGACCCCATCTCATCTCCCATAGTTCTCCATCTGGCTCATCTGACTCCAGCACCCTAGCCTCTCTATTTCTCGGTCCCTCCAATAGCACGCCTACCTCAGGGCCTTTGCACTGGCCATTCTACCTGGATTTCTCTGGCAAGACACCCATGTGACCTGGCCTGGTCATCTTGCTCAGGACTTGGCTGGAAGGTCGCCTTTACTACCTATAGTATGTTAAAATGCAAACGTAACACTCGCATCCCCCTTTCCTTGCTTCATTTTTGCTTCATAGTACTTTTCACATGGGACAGACTCTGTGTCCTTTTTACATAATTGTTTGTTGCCTTTTCCCCCCTCTGGCCTGTCAGATCTACGAGGGCGGGATTTTTGCCTGTTTTGTTCACTGCTTGTCCCCAGTGGCTACAACAGTACTGGCATGTAGTAGGCATATTAATTTGTTGAAGGAATGGTTTCACTGTAGGAAACTTAAATCTACATAAAGACGCATGGAAGAAAAAAAAAGATGCCTAGAATTTCCAATCCTTCCAAAGGAGCTCCTCATCTTTGGAGGCATTTGAGTGGAAACGGGGCATCCATTTGGTGAGGAGTTGTAAAGGGATGTGGGCACTGGGTGGAGGTGGGACTCCTACTCTCAGGAATATTTTGGGGGATCCTGCAAAATGCTCTCCACCACTCGAAGGCATTCTCTCTGCAATTTAGAGCCACTGAGCAGCACAGGACTTTCCCTTCAGTCCTTCCTCAGCACTGGGTGGGGAGCTCTATGACCCAGAAGGCTTGGGGAACAAGGTGGAGTGGGATCACCTATCAGAGTCAAACAAGACTATCCCAGGAGGAAATGCAACAGAGACCTATGAAACCGTGACAAAGGTGCAGCAAAGCCAACCTTTGTCGGGCCATATCCCCACATTGCCAGACACGTCCCAAACACCAGCCACAAGATCTGGAGTTCCATTATTAGAGAGACCTAAGTCTCTACTTTTAAAATGCACTCCTGGGGGGGGCACCTGGCTGGCTCAGTTGGTTATTTATGTATCTGCTTTCAGCTCAGGTCATAATCCCAGGGTCCTGGAATCGAGCCCCACATCAGGCTCTCTGCTCAGTGGGGAGTCTGTTTCTCCCTCTCGCTCTATTTGCCTCTCTCTATCAAATAAAAAAAATAAAATAAAAAAAGCACTTCCTGGAGGGTCAGGCATTCTTCCACATCGGCCACATAAACAAGGTCCGAGTTTGCATGTCAGCCCTGAATGGGTCCTAAGGCAGTGTGAGATTTGGCCATGTGGGTGTTTAGAAGCAGGGGCACTGCCAGGAAAGAGAGCAGCCTGCAAGCCCTGTGCTCCAGGACAGGAGTCCCCAGAATCAAAGAGGTCAAAGACAGCAGTGTGACCTCACAGGTCAACCCCAGGGCAGGTACTGGAGCAAGTTATCTGGGGCAGGAAGTGGCTATGAGAGGCAGGAACCAATGCAAAATCCCCTCTCAACAGCTGCGTAATTTCTCCAAGGAGCCTGTCTTCACAGAAATGGGGTTACTGGGGCACGTCACCTGTGGGGAGCACTTGGGGAACTCCTTGAAGGCTCACTTGGGACAAGACACTTGGGGGACCACAGGTATGGCAAACGCACGGCACATGTGCTACTACTTCTTTATCCTTTCCCATGGCAGACATTACTAATCCATCGCCACACAGCTGTGGAATCCTTCTCTCTGCCGTGTTCCAGACAGTCACTGCTAATCTATCAGCACTCACACGCGAGGTGAAACATGATGGCTATCGCTGGTGGAAGGGCCATCTGGAAGGGGGTTGATGGGGGGCAAAAGAAATGTCTTCACCATGCCTGCCCTTAAAGAATCATGGGGTTAGGGTTCCTCAGATGAGGAAATCAAGGCTCAGGGAGAAAGGGAGACCTGGCCAAGTTTATGCTGGACTTCAGTGGGGAGAGGTGCGTCTGGAGCTCCAGTCTCCTCGCTCCTCACCTGGAAGCTGTCACCTGTGACTGGACAGTTGGTTCAGGAGACAGAGCACATGCATATGTCCCCAGTGCCCATGTGCCCAGTGGAAAAAGCCGTTCTACCTCTACATGTCAATAAGGGCAGAGAATGTGAAATCCCAGGGTGCTTGGGTTGACCTCATAAAATTTGGACTTTCTGGGCTCCATGAGTCAGTGGGGCAGCAGTTGGTAGATGTTGGGGAGGCCCTGTGCCCAGAACATGGCTGCTGTCCAGATAGGTCCATTGAAGCCTTAGTCCCTGGTCTGTGTCCAGGGCAAACTCCCCAGTAGGCTCAGGCAGAAGGAGGGGGGCCCAGTCCGGGGGACAAGTTTGCTTTAGGAGGACCCCGGTCCTGGGCAGGCCGTCTCTGCTCCCTTGGCCTCAGATGCCTGATCCATCCATGAGGAAGATGACCCATGACTTCACTTTGCTGAGGCTCAGTTTCCTCATCCATTAAATGGGGATAATGATACCTCCCTGCTGGGATGTCACAAGAAAGGGATGAACTAACACTGTAAAGTGCTTGGCTCAGTGCCCCGCACACAGCAGGTGCAGAGGGAGGGCCGCTGCAATCACCTGAGGACTTTTCTGGCTGCCAGAGTCCAGCCTGTGACCCACACCTGCCTGTGGGAAACAGGCCATCTCACTTCCGCTCTGTGCTCACCAGAACTCACATTGGCCGAGCTTGGAGGGTGAGAAAATGGATTTCTCCTGCATTTGGGAAAGGGCAAGAGGGAAGACAGTGCCCTCTGCAGAGCAGCCCAGGAGTCCCCGAACAGCTGCCCCAGTTGCCCACATTCTGTGGCGGGAGCTGTAGACAGGGGGCCCCTTTCATTCCCAGAGGGAACTCCCCATGGTGCCCATTAGCTGGGGACTGGGCCGGCAGATCAGTGACTCTCCTGCTTGGAAGCTGGTTCTGGCAAAGAGAGGGTGTCACTCTGCCTACCTCTGGCTTCCCAAGAGCCCATTCTCAGTGACCTCAGCTCATCTGTTCCCACCCACATCACACAGGTGACGCTGGGGGACAGGGTCCTTAGTGCCAATGGGTGGGAGAAGGAAGAGCAGGCTTTGCCTTGTCTCTAATGTTTGAAAACACAAAAGTGGCCATATTATAATTTTAAAAGGAAAAAAAGGGCCTGGTTATAAAATAGCACGTGTCCATGGAGTTTACCGGTGCACACTGAGCCACAGCTAGAAGGAAAGACAAGGGGAGGCTGAGAGCCGTTGTCCAAGGTGGGGACTGGCGGGTTTTTAGTTTCTTCCCTGGGCCTTTCAAGCCTTGTGACTATGAACACGATTTGCTTTTATTGTCAGAACAGTAACAACAAACCCCATTCCTGTTAAATGATGACCACGAGGCCTACGGTTTAGGGGTCCGTGGCGAGCGGAGGGCAGATTTCCTCGAGCCACCCCACCCCGCCCCCACGTAGCTGGTGACCCTGAGGCAGGAGCGGGGCTCCACCCCCCCCACCCCCGCCCCCATGCGCCCGGAATGGTGAGATCTGGTCTGGCCCTCCAGCCGCTGGGAGGACACCTCCTCCCTCCTGCTCGGGAATCAGATCCAGCCCTCTCAGGTCCCCCAGTCCTGAAGGTGGCAAAGGTCCTGCCAGCCGCTGGGGGTGGGTGTGGGGGGGCGTAGCTCTGGGCTTGGCCACACCCCCAGGGGGCCCTGATTCCTTGCCTGCCGGGAACTGGGCCAGGCGGAAGGACCCGATGTCAGGCACCAGTGACGTGTCCTCCACTTCCTTTAACCTGCCCCACTGCTTGTGCTGCTGAGTCAGGGTCCCTTTGGGGACTGACCAAAGGATGTGACATGACACAGCAGGATGTGGCGATGCTCCGGGCCATCCCCCGGAGCTGGGCAAGAAGGCCTAAGGAAACTGAGAGCAAGAGCAAAGACAGGAGGCGCCTGGGTGGCTCTGTTGTTGGGCGACTGCCTTCGGCTCAGGTCATGATCATGGGGTTCCTGGATGGAGCCCCGCGCCGGGCTCCCTGTTTAGCAAGGCGCGTGCTTCTCCCTCAGCCGCTCCCCTCCCGGCCCACTGCTCTCTCCTTCTCTAATACTTAAAATATTAAAACAAGGGGCACCTGGGTGGCTCAGTGGGTTAAGCCGCTGCCTTCGGCTCAGGTCATGATCTCAGGTTCCTGGGATCGAGTCCCACATCAGGCTCTCTGCTCAGCAGGGAGCCTGCTTCCCTCTCTCTCTCTCTGTCTGCCTCTCCGTCTACTTGTGATTTCTCTCTGTCAAATAAATAAATAAAATCTTTAAAAAAAAAATATTAAAACAAAACAAAACAAAACAACGGCAGAGACATTGTGTGTCCCCACCCATAGGACCACCTCCTGGTTCTAGAACTGGGTCTCTGCAGTGTCTTCTCTTGGACCTTGGCCCCAGGCCTGCGTGCTTCCCATGCCCCTAGCAGCCCCCTGTGAGGTGCAGGAGGTGGTAAGCGCCAGCCCACGTCTCCGGTGCTCCCTGTTCCATCGCTTCTACTCTAGAGACCTCCAGAGCCTGGGAGGTTTTCAACGGGAGACAGATGCTCTTGGCATTGTGGGGGATAATTCTTCATGTACAATTATTCCCTGTGTCGCAATGGCCCCTTTCCACTAGATGCCCAATCACAGGGCCGTCCTGACATGTCCCCCCAACCCTACATTTCCAAACACCCCTAGACGCTTAACCCACGGAGCCACCCAAGTGTCCCATGAAGAGATTTTCTGAGAAGGGACAAAGATCATCTGTCCAAACTCCCAAACCAACACCAGCAAGCACACACATCTGGGCTTTTCCTGGACCATGGTTTTCTGCAAGAACTATTGAGTGTTGGGTCCTTGGTGACCTGAAGACTAACGCATTCCTAACGTCTACACGTGGGGAAGCAGCGACACAGAGACTGAGTCACTCACCTGAGGGCCCTCGCCTGGTAAGGAGCAGAGGCAAGATTCACACACAGATGGTCTGGGTCCAGAGGCCCCACACGTAACCACTGAGCTAGGTGGACTCTGAGTGCCCCGGGACTTTGGCCTGAATGCACTTTCCTTCCCTTGAAGAGAAGTTTCATTCCCTCCATCAGATTCTCAAAGGGTTCACAATTGAATAAGAGCCCTCCTCCCTTTATGTTTTCATCCCACTCATTTTACAGGTAATAAAAGGTAACCCCCAAGAAGGAGAGTGTCTTGCCACGTTGGTGACCAAGCTGAGATGATCAGTGGGCCTCGCCCGCTATTCTGTCCCCTCCCCCTGCTCCTTCCTTACAAAGGCTAGGACGGGTGCAGTAGCCTCCCCGTGGGCCTCCCTGCCTCTTGCCCCACAGCCTGACAGGCTCCTACTCAATGCATGGTGTTACTCTGCCTCAACTCATTCCAGCTTGAAATACTAGTATTTTCTTATTTCTACTGTCTAGAGATGGTCACAGAAGTCTTTTCAGTCCAATGTGGTGTGAAACTTTGCTGTGTTCCCACAGAAAGTGGAGGCCATTTCCCCTCTCCTTGAACCTCAACAGGCCTTTGTGGTGGCCTTCCTGAAGCCGCTGTGGGTGGCAAGGGCTGCTAAGGCTTCAGCCTCCCTCTCCCCTCCAGTCTCTCCTGACCTTTAAACCCACTGCCACGGTGCAAGGACATCCCTGTCTGGGCCCTGCGGAAGTTCAGGCCAATGCCAAGCCAAGATCTCTGCTGATCAATCAGCTCACGGTGGTGAATGGCCCTCTGGAGTCCAGCCTCTGCCCTAAATCTTCCAGCAGAGTCCCCAGGTATGCTAGGGCAGGCACGGCTGTCCCCTCCGGTGGGCCCTGTCCAAATTCCCGAGGCCAGTTACAGCTGTTACTTCCTTGAATGGGAGACCCCTACCAACTTGGGCTCGGGAGCCATGGGGGCTGCCGGATGCTCTGGAGTAGGGGAGCACAGTAACCACCACCAAGCTGGCTAAGAGCGAAGAGAGCGCTTCCCAATCTGCCCCCCTAGCTATGTCTGAGGCTGGGGTCCACATCTGGTAGGGGCAGGTGTTTTGTTTTGTTTTTTTTTTTTTTTTTGAAGGAAAGAGAGATGCAGAGGCAGAGGGAGACTAGATCTAGTTCTAGGGGAACTAGATCCCAGAACCCTGAGATCATGACCTGAGCCAAAGGCAGACATTGAACTGACTGAGCCACCCAGGTACCCCTTTTGTTTGTTTCTTTTACCTTTTGCCAGTCTGATGGGGGGAGACAGAATATTTTACTGTTGTTTTAATTTGCATTTCTCTGAAACCAGCAACGGAGAGACTCTTTTCTTAAATGGTCCTTGGCCTTAAAGGTTTCTTTTCCTGTGAGGTGTTCGTTCACAACTTACGCTGAATTTTCTGTTGGGTTGGTTTGTCCGTTGTTTTGATTTACAAAAGTCCTTTACATATTCTGGAAGCAAATCTGCTACTGGTTGTATGTACGGCAAATACCGCCTCCCAGACTGTGGACATATCTTATTGTCTCAGTTATAGTATATTTTGTTGAAGATTTGAATGTAAATGTTATCAGGCTCATTTAGTATTTTCCTTTACAGCTATACCTGGGATATTCTTCCTTATCAAGAGGCACCATGGGACTTTCCAAGTTGCTGGCTGTATCCCACTTCTTGGCTTTAGCGCTGGGTGCAAAGCTGGGTTCGCTTTGGGAAATTTTATCGAC